>NC_035167.2:23809301-24409301 GCF_001659605.2 Manihot esculenta
TTTGTAAATTTATTTAATTATTAAAAATGTAATTGAAAGATTTTAATATATATATATATATAAATTTAATTACATAAAAATAAGAAAAATAGTAAAATTTAAAATATTATTTTATTTTAATATATTAATTAAAAAATTTATACATGAGGTAAAGTACGGGTAATTCTGTAATTTAGTAGTAACTATAGAAATTAATTTGTAGATTTATTTAATTATTAAAAATGTAACTGAAAATTTTAAAAATATATATATATATATATATATATATAATTTAAAATATTATTTTATTTTAATATATTAATTAAAAAATTTATACATATTAAAATTAATATGAGGAAAGTACGGTCAATTCTATAATTTATTAGTAATAATAGAAATTAATTTGTAAATTTATTTAATTATTAAAAATGTAATTGAAAGATTTAAATATATATATATTTAATCACATAAAAATAAGAAAAATAGTGAAATTTAAAATATTATTTTATTTTAATATATTAATTAAAAAATTTATACATATTAAAATTAATATGAGGTAAAGTACAGATAATTTTATAATTTATTAGTAACGATATAAATTAATTTATAGATTTATTTAATTATTAAAAATGTAACTGAAAGATTTTGAATATATATATATATATATATATATAAATAAAAATTTAATCACATGAAAATAAGAAAAATAGTGAAATTTAAAATTTTATTTTATTTTAATATATTAATTAAAAAATTTATACATATTAAAATTAGTATGAGGCAAAGTACGGGCAATTCTGTAATTTAGTAGTAACTATAGAAATTAATTTGTAGATTTATTTAATTATTAAAAATGTAACTGAAAATTTTTTTAAAAAAAAAATATATATATATATATATAAAATTTAAAATATTATTTTATTTTAATATATTAATTAAAAATTTTATATAGAAATTAATTTGTAGATTTATTTAATTATTAAAAATGTAACTGAAAATTTTTTTAAAAAAAATATATATATATATATATATATATAATTTAAAATATTATTTTATTTTAATATATTAATTAAAAATTTTATACTGTAGATTTACATGAAAATAAGAAAAATAGTGAAATTTAAAATTTTATTTTATTTTAATATATTAATTAAAAAATTTATACATATTAAAATTAGTATGAGGCAAAGTACGGGCAATTATGTAATTTAGTAGTAACTATAGAAATTAATTTGTAGATTTATTTAATTATTAAAAATGTAACTGAAAATTTTTTAAAAAAAAAAAATATATATATATATATATATATAATTTAAAATATTATTTTATTTTAATATATTAATTAAAAATTTTATACTGTAGATTTATTTAATTATTAAAAATGTAACTGAAAATTTTTTTTAAAAAAAAAAAATATATATATATATATATATATAATTTAAAATATTATTTTATTTTAATATATTAATTAAAAATTTTATACTGTAGATTTATTTAATTATTAAAAATGTAACTGAAAGATTTTAAAAAATAAATAAATAAATATATATAAATTTAATTACATAAAAATAAGAAAAATAGTGAAATTTAAAATATTATTTTATTTTAATATATTAATTAAAAAATTTATACATATTAAAATTAGTATGAGGTAAAGTACGGGCAATTCTGTAATTTAGTAGTAACTATAGAAATTAATTTGTAGATTTATTTAATTATTAAAAATGTAACTGAAAATTTTTTTTTTAAAAAAAATATATATATATATATATAATTTAAAATATTATTTTATTTTAATATATTAATTAAAAATTTTATACATATTAAAATTAATATGAGAAAAGTACGGTCAATTCTATAATTTATTAGTAATAATGGAAATTAATTTGTAAATTTATTTAATTATTAAAAATATAATTGAAAGATTTAAATATATATATATTTAATCACATAAAAATAAGAAAAATAGTGAAATTTAAAATATTATTTTATTTTAATATATTAATTAAAAAATTTATACATATTAAAATTAATATGAAGTAAAGTACGTACAATTCTATAATTTATTAATAACGATAGAAATTAATTTATAGATTTATTTAATTATTAAAAATGTAACTGAAAGATTTTAAAAAATAAATAAATATATATATGTATATAAAGATAAAAATTTAATCACATAAAAATAAGAAAAATAGTGAAATTTAAAATATTATTTTATTTTAATATATTAATTAAAAGATTTATACATATTAAAATTAATATGAGCCAAAGTAAGGGCAATTCTTTAATTTATTAGTAACGATTGAAATTAATTTGTAGATCTATTTAATTATTAAAAATATAATTGAAAGATTTTAAAATATATATATATATATATATAATTTAAAATTTAGCAAAATACCAATAATTGAAACATAATTCATAAAGTATACATACAATAGTCCATGCATACATCATACCAGATAAATATAAAAATAAATATATGGTAATATACATGCTTAAAAATTATTATTTTTTAATAATATGTCTAAGTACATGATCATACAATTAAATAATTCTAATGTTCTTTGTGTTTCTCTACAATCACAGAATTCATTGTTATGGTTGGATACATACCAGTCCATGACATAATATCCTTGTCTAATTAAATATCTCTTAAAACATTCTACTTCATTTTTATTGGTTAAATCTATTAAACTTAAATTTTCTAGTGCAGATGTGATAAATCTCATGGTTTAATGATGAACAATATTTCTGATGTAGAAGATTAGCCGAAACTGCAACTACAGAGCATACTTAATATGTTATGCAAATAGTAGTTTAGGTTTAAGGTTCCTGCAACGTTAACCTGGAAGCCCAGAATTAACTCAGAATGATAATCGTAGAGAGAGAGAATGGTTTGCCGTCAATACGGACTTACACAGTAGCAATTGTATAATACAGATTGTATTAAAATATGAAATAAAAGTACAAATACAAACTTACTTTTGTAAATACAAATATTAAAAATAAACTGCTACGTTCCAGTTGTAGTAAACTTGGAACTCCTTACATATTGATAAAACTATTCTAGAATACATGAGAGAATTTGAGAGAGAATTTGCTTTGAATTTTCGGGGTGTTGCTGAATGGTCTGGAGCTCTCCTTTTATAGGCCGCGGACGCCAAAATTTTCTTCAATGGAATTGAGCGGTCCGTTACTATTTGGTACTGTTTGGTAACTGTTCATGTCGGCCACTTGTCTGCATGTTGCGTCATTGCTTACGTCATTGTTTTTGTCTTTGTCTGCCATTTGTCTGTAATGCGCCATGGGTCCCACCATTTCTGTTTGTCGGCCATATTGTTGTTGTGTCTGTTCAGTGGGTCCTACATCTCTTGTGTAAAGAAATCATCATTGTCATCTGCTAAGTCTGCTGGAGATGGTGATACAGAAGAGCTTCTGGTTTCTTGTAATTCTTCAAGTAATTTTTCGTATTCTTGTTCTGAGGTGCATGCTGCCATTTGAACCATAATTTGTTTTTTACGGGCTAAAAAGGTCTCTTGTTTGGTAATTGCAGATGGGTTTGGAACTTTGCAATACTGGGGGTAGTTTGTAAAAAATTGGTCTACTGCTTTTGGGCCGCAGGCTTCTTGGTCAGTTTTAGCCCACCATTTGATTTTATATTTGCGGACTAATATAGAAACTTGAAAATTATCCAAGGTTTGATCCTTAATTTGGTATTCAATCATAAGGATCCATGGTATATGGAAGTAATGAGAATATATAAACCATTTTGGAGAACAAATGATACTGTCTGGTAATTTATTGTTTTCAAAGAACTGAGTCTGTGCAAGCTTAATGTGGTAAGGAATAATGGTTTCAATGATTCCAAATTTATGCCACCATTGGTGAAACCAATATGGTATAGGATAGGTGAATGTGTCAGATATATAGAAAAAGAATGAAATAGATAATTGGTCATTTTGTTTGAAAAAAGTTCTTTCCCAAGCTATCTGATAATCATAGTAATTATATTTAGCATTTTGTCCATTGGTCAGAGTAAAATCTTTGGTTCGATGGGGCTCTTGTCCCCATTCAGTCAGAGTACATACTTTTAAAAGTCTGACTTTGCAATATCTTAGTTTGGTATGATTCTTTGGGTCATAATTATTTTGAATGAGAATAGAATTGGTATGAACTAATAGGGCCTCATAATATGATTGAGATTTCTGAAAATTATCTGGGAGATAATAATGGGTTTTTGGGAAAATAGATTCACAGAGTTGGTAAATATTCAAATTGGGATTTTGGGCCCAGTATTCTGGTTCTATTGTAATTACAAGATCTTCAGCATCTTTATATGTATATTGGGTTTGGTCTATTTGGCTTAGAGATGGTGAGCTTGCAGAAGCTATTGGGCTTGGTGAAACTGGTCCGGTTACTATTTGTTTGAAAGTAGATGGGGGAATTGGTTCGGTTTGTAAAGGGCTAAATTTATTTAAGGAGGTAAAGTATGGTCTTGGGGATCTAGGCCGAGGATAATTTGGCTGTGTAATTAAGGCACTAGAAATATGACCAATAGGTCTATTAATAATACTAGTGGTATTTGTATACAATGGTCTAGGAGCAGCAAGCTGTCCTGTGATATTTTGTCCAGATGTGAGACTTTGTATAGAGTTATGCCCTGAAGTAAAGAATTGCAATTTTGTAGAATTTGTTTTAGAAATATTGGTTTTTGATCTCAAAGAGATCTTCTCAACTTCCTTGCCTTTGTCTGTCATGACCCTGCAAAAATTCTCTAGTTAGGAAATCAGCAATGGAATTATCAGTTCCTTTAATATGAATAATTTCAAAATCAAAAATAGATAAAAATGCTTGCCATCTGGCAAAAATATGTTTAGCTGCTAAATTTTTTACATCCTTTGTTAATACATCTTTTGCAGCTTTACAGTCAACCCGAATGGTAAATTTCTGATTTAAAAGACCACTTTGAAATTTGGTTACACATAAAACAATAGCTAAAATTTCCTTTTTTATTGTAGAATATTTTTCTTGAGTTGGATTCCAGACTCCTGAATAATATCGTATAATATGATCTTTATTATTGATATTTTGTTTTAAAATGCCTCCATAACCGTGGTCAGACGCATCTGTTTCTACAATTTTGGGAATGTTTGGATTACAGATATTTAGACAGGGTAAAGTTTTCACATGTTTTTTGATTTCTTGTATTATTTTCGTATGTTCTTCTGTTCATGGTTTAGGATTCTTTTTCAATCTATTGTATAAAGGTTTACATAATATTCTTAAATTTGGTAAGAAATCGGCAATATAATTTAAGGATCCTAAAAATCTTTGTAATTGATTTTTATCTTTAATTATGTCTGGAAATTTGTCAGCAAACTCCATACTTCTCTGTATTGGTACTATAGTATTCTGATATATTTCATGTCCTAAGAATCTAATTTTTGTTTGAAATAATTTCATTTTTGGTTTTGATAACACTAAGCCATTTCTTTTTACTGCTTTATAAAATATGTTTAAATGTCTAATATGTTGATCTATATTTTGACTAAAAATTAAGACATCATCAATATATGTAATTATAAATTCATATGGATTAAATATATCATTCATTATCTTTTGAAACTCACTTGGTGCATTCTTGAGGCCAAAAGGCATAATATTCCATTCGTATTGTCCAAATGGTACTGTAAAAGCAGTTTTGTATTTATCTTGTTCAGCTATTTGAATTTGCCAGAAACCTGACTTCATGTCAAATTTTGAAAATATTTGTGCTTTGTATAACCTATTTAATAGGTCTTGTTTATTTGGTATAGGGTATCTAATCCATTGTAAAACTCTATTTAAAGGTTTGTAGTTGATAACTAATCTAGGTGCCCCTCTTTCAATTTCTGCATTTTTTACTACATAAAAGGCAGCACAAGACCAAGACCATGGTGATTTACTAGGTCTAATTAATTTTTTATCTAATAAATCTTGTATTTCTTTTTTGCAAAATTCTAATATGTCTTGGTTCATCTGAATAGGTCTGGCTTTAGTAGAAATATTTTATTCTTTGAAGTCTGGTTCGTATGGTAATGTAACTATATGTTGTTTTCTATTCCAGAAAGCAGTTGGTAAATCTGAACATAAATCCATTTCAAATTTGTCTTGGATTTCTTTTATCTGTTGTTGAATATTTGGTTTTTCTAATTGTTCTTCTATTTTTACAGATTGTAAATCTTCTTTTAAAAATTTAATTTGATTTTCTAAATTATTTATTTTACTTATATTTTCTTGTTGAAATAAATTTACATCATGGTAATTAATTGGTGATATAAATTTAAATATAATATCTTGTCCTAATACATTAGTTTCTAAACCTAATTGTGTGACTTTGAAGGGATATAACATTTGTAAAAATGGATTTCCTAATATAATTTGTGTATTAAGGTTTTTTAACAACATAAAACTTGTTTTAAAACAAACTCCATTGTTACAAATATGTGCACTTAGTATCTTATAATCTATTTTTACTTTAGTTGAATTTGCTGCTGACAAGGTCTGTCTAGTTTTTTGGAAGTATTTACTTGGTATAATCCATTGGTCTATACAATTCATGTCTGCTCCTGAGTCTAACATAGCTATGGTTTCTAATTTAAAATCTTTAATTGTCAACATAATTTTTACATACCATTTTTGGTATCTAATTCTAGTAATGTCATTAAATTTTAAATCTTTATCACTCTCATTGTCTGAATCTATTTTTTCTGGGTTTTATTCTGTTTTTATGTTATCTTTTCCAGAACTTTGTCCTTTTTCTAGATTTTGTTTTCTGTTTTGATTTTGTTCTAAATAATCACATCTTAATTTTAATTGTCTTACTTCTAATTACTAATGGAAATTAATTTGTAAATTTATTTAATTATTAAAAATATAATTGAAAGATTTAAATATATATATATTTAATCACATAAAAATAGTGAAATTTAAAATATTATTTTATTTTAATATATTAATTAAAAAATTTATACATATTAAAATTAATATGAAGTAAAGTACGTACAATTCTATAATTTATTAATAACGATAGAAATTAATTTATAGATTTATTTAATTATTAAAAATGTAACTGAAAGATTTTAAAAAATAAATAAATATATATATGTATATAAAGATAAAAATTTAATCACATAAAAATAAGAAAAATAGTGAAATTTAAAATATTATTTTATTTTAATATATTAATTAAAAGATTTATACATATTAAAATTAATATGAGCCAAAGTAAGGGCAATTCTTTAATTTATTAGTAACGATTGAAATTAATTTGTAGATTTATTTAATTATTAAAAATGTAATTGAAAGATTTTAAAATATATATATATATAATTTAAAATTTTATTTTATTTTAATATATTAATTAAAAAATTTATACATATTAAAATTAATATGAGACAAAGTACGGTTAATTCTGTAATTTATTAGTAACGATAGAAATTAATTTATAGATTTATTTAATTATTAAAAATGTAATTGAAAGATTTTCAAATAACTGAAAACTTAATTAAGATTGATACTCGATTTTAAGAACTTATTCCTAAATGTTAACATGTCTGCATCTATTACATGTATTAAGATATGGTGATTTGCTATAAATATAAAATGTGTAAAAAAGGAAAAAAGAAATGTTTTTATCGAATATGAAAAAAATTATTGTCGTGCACAATGATATATATGGAACTCATATTTTATACTTAGAAGTTGATAAGTATGCTTTGTATCATATTAACAATATTTGACTAGGTTGTAATTATTTACCTGATCATCTGTATACGTGAACTTGTTTGTTTTATTTTGTTATTTGTTTGCTATCACCCACTGAACATTAGCTCAATGTGTTGATTTTTACCTCACGCAGGTTGTAGATAAAGTAAGCACGCGAAGTTCATAAGAGGTCTACATCAGATAACAAGGTCATTATCATATCTGGTGGTTTTGAGTCTCTGAGTCATAATATAGTTTTATTTTGGCATGTACATATTACATAGAGTGAATTATGAATGTTATGTAAATCAAAAAATAGTAAAATGTCAAATAACAGTTAATAATTTTATATATATTTTTCATATATGCTACAGGTTGAAATGTTGATGAAACAGATGAGACTGCTAAAATTTTGGTTTAAAATCTTACATTTACTTTAATCGCTTTATAAAATTTATTTGGACTATCTAAAACTTAGTATTTACAGATAAAAGAAATTGTTTAGTCTTGATATGTCTAAAAAGATATAGTTTGTGACAGACCTTACTTTATCTACACTTGATAGGATAAGGGGTAGTTTGTGACAGACCTTACTTTATCTACACTTGATAAAATAAGGGTGTTACAATTAATAAAGTGCACTCTAAAAGTGCGATAAAAAAGAATAATTTAAAAAACAATTGCATTACCGCACTTTTTAAAGTGCGGTAATGTATTGTGAAAATTTTGAAATGCAGAATTCCGCATTTTAAAATTTAATTTTTATTTAATTAATTATTATATTATATTTTATCAATTTAATTTATTTAATTATATATTAAATTTATATGCATATAATTATAAAAATTATATTAATATTAATTATTTTAAGTTATTTATAATATAATATTATATTTTTTATTAATTATAAATTAAATTTATATAAATATAATTATAAAATTATATTAATATTATTATAAATATTAATTATTTTATTTTATTTATAATATAACATTATATTTTTCATATTTATCATTTTATTTTATTATTTTTATTATTATAAAATTTTTAAAAAATTATATAACTAACAACACCTAAAAAAAATTTGGACCTTTTACTATTTTAAAATTTTAAAAAAAAATTTAAAAGCTGTTACTGTTTCAAAAATTAAATATTTATAAATTAATTGTAATAAAAACAATAAAATAAAATAATAAATATTAATGATATAATGTTATATTATAAATAAATTAAAATAATTAATATTTATAATAATATTAATATAATTTTATAACTATATTTATATAAATTTAATATATAATTAATAAAATAAATATTATTTTATTTTATAAATAATTTAAAATAATTAATATTAATATAATTTTATAATTATATTTATATAAATTGAATATATAATTAAATTAATAAAATATAATATAATTAATTAAATAAAAATTAAATTTTAAAATACAGAATAATAAATATAAAAAATATAATGTTATATTATAAACCCATTTCAAAAAAAAATGTAATATTATAAATAAATTAAAATAATTAATATTTATAATAATATTAACATAATTTTATAACTATATTTATATAAATTTAATATATAATTAATAAAATAAATAAAATATTATATTATAAATAATTTAAAATAATTAATATTAATATTAATATTAATTTTCATAATTATATTTATATAAAATTAATATATAATTAATAAAATAAATATTATATTATATTATAAATAATTTAAAATAATTAATATTAATATTAATATAATTTTCATAATTATATTATATAAATTTAATAAATAATTAAATTAAATTAATATAAAATAATATAATAATTAATTAAATAAAAATTAAAATTTGAAATGTGGAATTTTACCTTTTAAACTGTGCAAGTATATTACCGCACTTTTAAAATGTGATAATGTAATTTTTTAAAAAAATTTCTTTATTATAGCACTCTTAAATTCTATCGCATTTTAAAAGTGCGGTAAAGTCAGCTTTCACCCTGATTTGAGAAAAAAAAATTTTGAACCAGAATTTGAGAAATTTTTTTATTTTTCAACTTGAAAAGATAAAAAACCCTAAATTTATAGCTGATGTTTTAGGATTAGTAAAGGCAGGCTCTAGGCTGTATTTTTGTGAGTTTGATAAGATAGGATTAATGTGTATTTTGATAAGCTTCCCATGATTTATTTTTTATATTTTCTCTATTTTTTTTTTCTATTTTACCCCCTAGTGATGTATACTATCGTACTGTACCGATACTTCCTGTCATAATTATTTTGGCTTATATACAGACTGTACATACAGATCATACGTGATGATGTACTGCGCTTTTTTATATCGTCAATAGGCCATTTAATTTCATTTGACACCATATGGACACGATTCCAGATATTACAGGGTCTACTGCTCTATGGGTCCAGCAGATTAATCGAGTTGGGCTTTCCACTGTGCCCGAGCCCTGTCCGGTCTGTCCAAGCGAGTCTTGGGCTTATATATGAGGCAGACCTAACTATTGGGCCTTAATAGAGTTGAGGCTTGGCCTTTTCAATATAGGCTCAGCCATGGTCGGAGTGTTCAGGGCCTGGTTATCATCAAGTACTCCTTACTTGTTCATTAATTTTTTCATGATTAATGAGGGGTAAATCCCGAAACTCCAATTATTACTATGCGACTCTCGGAGAGTTCTTGTCAAAATGTTTCCTCTTTGCCTTTACCCATTTCAAACTTACAATTTTGATTTCACTTGTTGCTCTGCCTCTTGTACTGCTTTTGCTATCTTACTCTTTCTCTTTCCTGTAATTTCTGCCTTTCTGATCTGTGGTACGTCATACTCTTCTCATGGCTTCTACTAGAATTCTCGATGTAGTGGGACTAGTGTCCTCTATCACCCCTTCCTCTCTTTTTCATTACTTTTCCAATGACTATTCTGATACCACCATCTATAGGATTAGGGCACCCCTTTCTAATGAGAGGATTGTTCTCTCTACCCACCGCCAGCGAGTCTAATAGGCATCCAGTAAAGGCACAACCTGATCTTTTTTGTCAAACAGTACGATTTCGGGCTGACATTCCCTTTTATCCCTTTCTTCATTGAGGTCTTTCGTCATTTTAGGGTGACTACTCGGATGTTATCCCCTAATTCCATCTTGTTCGTGTACTGCTTCGAGTCTATTTGTCTGTGCTGGGGTTTTGCCCCTTCTATTGAGTTGTTCTGCACTTTTTTTTGCCTTGTTAGGTCTACTCATGGGTTCTATTACTTTGGTCCCACATGATTGTAATGACTTTCCAAGTTAAGCCTAATAGACCAAATCTGCCTTCTCCGACTGACGAAGTATGAAATCAAGAAGTGCACATTTATGTCCAACCTGCGAGACTACCGGGAAACTGGTATTCTTTTCTAGTTTTATTTTCTGTTTATATTTTTCTTTTCTTGTTTCGGCCCCTAACTGAATCAGTGTTTTCTTTTCAGCTTCTACTGTATCAATGGACACTATCAAGCTTCCCAAGAATTTCACACGGTCTCGAGAAAGTATGAAGCCAACTCTGGCCGCTTTTAAGGCCAATAAAACTGTAGCTGATATAACTCAGGAGGTCTTTCAGGCCGCGAACCTTGCATCTGCAACTCGTCACTCTGCCCCTGCCCTTGTGTCTTCTCTGACTTTGGTGCCTGTGACAGAGGGCTCTCACTCTACAGTGTGGAGGACGTAGGTCCCTGCTAAATCACCAGCCCCTGCCAAGACTCCTCCTACTCTCAAGAAAACTCCTAAGGACCCCATCACGCTCAGCGAGTAGGCTAAGAGCAGCTGAGAAGGAGGCAATGAGACTGCTCTTCTAGATGTCCCACCTATCCAAGCCGTGGGAGCTGTCGTGATCGAGGGCGAGACTGCCAAGCGGGCTCAGACTTTGGATGTAACGATCCGGGAATTGGACCGCTACCGGCGCTAGGATCCAGTTCGGCTTAAGGCCGCCGGGACCCGTAGCAAGCCTCACATACATCCTGTATACCTGTTTAATCCCATACATGGTCAACATATATATAAAAATTTTGAACTTTCTCATTCATTTACTAAACTTAACCTGTGCATGCACAACTCATAAGCATAAACATTAAACCCCACACTGGAGCCCTCATCAAATACTCCAATGGGGTGACATAATATATGATAAGTTTGGTTTACATAAATATCATTAACTCATTTCATTAAAGGATCATGTACTCAAAAGGGGATTAACAACATACTAAGGTCAAGCACAACTCTAAACCTCAATAAACATCATTTCATTACATTACTGTACTATACATCACATTACATTATTTTCATGTCCACATCTAGCTATTACATAAAACATGACTTCTAGTCCTGCTGACTTCCTAGACTAGCCCGTACCTGTAAATCTGGGGGATTAAGGGAGTGGGGTGAGCTACTAGAGCCCAATGAGCAGAATAATAAAACATTATATTTAAAATTCATGCTTTCATAGAATGCATCACTTCACAGACAAATCACATCAAGGATGAACTTGTCACCAATAGCCCTCTACATATTCCATAGTGTCAGAACGTAGAATGGGTCCTGGTCTTTCTCTTACATAACATATCATAACATTCCAAGGTGCCAAGGACGTAGAATGGGTCTTCCTGGACTTCCATACTGTATCATCATCATATCATATCATACCATACAAGGGCTAATGGATCACTCAATGTTCATCCACATCAACAACATAATATGCAATGCAACATATTCGTGAATTATAATGCAAACAACCTAATATATCTCATGGCAATCATGATGCGTGATTCATGCTAAAACTTTCATTATTTACTTTGAAATATAAAGAGTCATTCTACTCACCTCAGGCTAGCTCTAACGAGACACTGAAGCAGCTATCTCACTGCTGGAGTCCTCGGGTCCGAACCTACACAGGTGGACTCAAATGAGGGACCAAACATACATGAACATGACTTTAAAATACTCCCCAAAAACCCCCCTAAAACACCCTAAAACAATCATAGAAAACATGCAAAGGAAGGCTGAACAGGACACTTTCGGCGGCAGGTTCGGCGGCCGAAAGTCCCTCCAGAGCCGAAAGTCATGCACCTTCGACGGCACTTTCGGCGGCCGAAGGTTCCTTCCAGAGACGAAACTCATACATGTTCGGCGGCCGAAACTCCCTTCCAGAGCCGAAAGTCCACTTTCGGGGGCAGGGTTCGGCAGCCAAAGGCTGGCCTCCACAAGCAGGTTCGGCGGCCGAAAGTCCATTCGGCTGCCGAACCTGAGTTCTTCCAAAGGGCAGAACTCAGCCTCCACAATGCACATTTGCCTCCCAAACCATTCAACTCAAAACCAACACTTCCACAACATGCATACACACATACATAAGCTCATAGGGGCCTTAAACTATCTTAAACCCCAACTAAAACACATCAAACATACATATACAACACACATTGTCCATATACTCAACATTAACCTAAACATACATTTCTACCCCATAAACTTTTATAAAACTTGTTTAAAACATGGAATGAGCTAAGGATCTACTCTTACCTCTTGAAGATCGAGAGGAAAGGCGATCCAACTCGGAGATGGGAGAGATCTAGCTCTTTGAACCTCCAAGCTCCAAAACTTGCTCTAAGCTTCAAATCTCTTCAAAACCAAGTTAGAACTAGTTAAAACTTGAAAGATTGGAGGAAAAATCATCAAAAACAACCATGAGAGAGCATGGACTCACCGTTGGCCGAAAATGGGGAGAAAACTCGCCCGTTTCGGCCATGGAGCCCTTATATAGGGGTTGGCCAGACCACCTTCGGAAGCCTAAAGTGCCTCCAAAACTCATGCAAGTTCGGCGGCCGAACATGGGGTTCGGCGGCTAAACCTGAGCCACTTTCGGAAGCCTAACTTGCCCCCCTAAACTATCCCATGTTCGGCGGCCGAACCTGGAAATGCCTCCATGGTCTTTTTCATTCAAAACTCAGCTTCTTTCTTACTTAAAATCATAAAATACATTAAAACATTTTATAAAAACATTATCTTACCCTTCTAAAGATTTCCGACATCCGAGATTCCACCGAACGGTAGGAATTTTTATACCGGAGTCTAGCCGGGTATTACATTGGAGCCTTCGACTAAGGGTAGGGCTGCTAAGCATGCTCGTACCTCGAAACTTGCAAGGGCATCTCTTTCCCCTCCCGTTGATAAAGGAAAGAATGCGGTAGAGCATCTATCATCTGCCCCAGACAGCGAGCTGTTGAATGCCACTAAAGTGACTGTTGAGTCTACCCCGGCTTCCATGGCCAAGATGATGCACGAGAGGATGTTTGGAGGGGTCTTAGATGCTTTTGATCCCTGCTTTCTTGCTCTCATCACCCATCTGGCCTGCTCCACTAGACAGCAGGTGGTCTTCAGTTCGCGATCTCGGGAGGATCTTGGGGACAGTATGAGAGAGATGCTCCTCATAGTGAGTTGTCTCTCCTCCTCGAGAGTATTTCTATTCTTTTGGCTTTCTTTAACTTTATTTTTGCTTTTTTGTGGCAGGCTTTGGGTGTGTTCATGGAAATTGATGCTTGGGACCAATCTCCGCAAAGCTCAATGGATCAGTGCATCGTTGAAGCACGTCGGGAGGAGAATATAGTTGCCATTCGTGAGGCCCGCGTGCACATCATCGAGTTCCAAAATCAAATCAAGGACCTCACCAAGCAGTTGGGGAAGATGAGGAAGGAAGTCACCAGGGCTTCCCTATGGGCTTCTATAGTGGAGTCTCAGGGAGATGACGCCTTAACACAGCTGTCCATTTTGGAGGAGGCTTGTTGCCAGTGCGATGAGGCCAGGACCCAGCGCAATGAGGCTTAAGCTCATGCTACTATCCTCCAATAGGAGCTCAATAAATACATACAAGGACCTGAAGGGTATGACTTCAGCAACGGAAGAGTTCCAACTTCAGCAACAACAACTCCACCAAGAGGTCTCTGCCCTAGAGGAGAGGTGTACTTCGTTGTTGAGGGATGCCCGAGCTATAGAGGATAGGGTCCAACATGCCTGTGAGGAGCAGTTGCAAAAGTACAAGGACTCTGCAGAGTTGAAGGAGAAAATCCAGCAGGCTTGTGAAGCGCGACTGAAGGAGTATAAGGCCTCGAAGACTACAGGATGGCTCCAGCTGAGTTAAAGGAGTTGAAAGAGCAGTTGCAAGAGCTGGTAGAAAAGGGTTTCATCCGACAGAGTACCTCACCTTGGGGTGCTCCAGTCTTGTTCGTGAGAAAGAAGGATGGATCCCTTAGACTTTGTATCGACTACAGGCAGTTGAACAAAGTCACTACCAAAAATAGGTACCCTCTGCCAAGGATCGATGATCTATTCGACCAGCTAGCAGGAGCGGGTTGTTTCTCCAAAATAGATCTGAGATCGGGGTACCATCAGCTGAGGATAAGGGATGAAGATGTGCCGAAGACAGCTTTCAGGACCAGATATGGGCATTTTGAGTTCCTTGTAATGTCGTTCGGGTTAACCAACGCCCCTGCAGCATTCATGGATCTCATGAACAAGGTGTTTAGCCAATACCTGGATCACTTCGTTATTATCTTCATAGATGATATCTTGGTGTATTCCAGGAATGCAGAGGAGCATGCCCATCATCTGTGGTTGGTCTTGCAGACTTTGAGGGAACATGGCTTGTATGCCATGTTCTCTAAATGTGAGTTCTGGCTGAGGAGCATTTCGTTCTTGGGGCATGTGGTGTCGGAAAATGGTATAGAGGTAGACCCCAAGAAGACAAAAACTGTGGCTAACTGGCCTAGACCCACTTCAGTGACAGAGATTAGAAGTTTCTTGGGTTTGGCAGGTTACTACAGGAGGTTCGTTCAGGACTTCTCAAAGATAGCAGCTCCTTTGACCAGGTTAACCAGGAAGAATCAGAAGTTTCTGTGGACCGACCAGTGCGAAGATAGTTTTGAAGAGCTTAAGAAGAGGTTGACTTCAGCACCAGTTTTAGCTCTGCCATCTAGTGATGAGGACTTTACGGTCTTTTGTGATGCGTCCCGTGTGGGACTGGGTTGTGTACTAATGCAGAATGAGAGGGCGATTGCTTATGCTTCTAGGCAGCTGAAGAAGCATGAGTTGAATTACCCCACACATGACCTAGAGATGGCAGCAGTAATCTTTGCACTCAAGATGTGGAGGCACTACCTCTATGGGGTAAAATGTGAGATCTTCACAGATCATAAAAGCCTGCAATACATCCTGAGTCAAAGAGATTTGAACTTGAGACAGAGGAGATGGGTAGAGCTGCTGAGTGACTATGATTGCAAGATTCAGTATCATCCGGGTAAGGCGAATGTCGTGGCAGACGCCCTAAGCCGGAAGTCACTAGGCAGTTTATCCCACATATCGGCAGAGAGGAGGCCAGTGGTGAAGGAATTTTACAAGCTCATTGAGGAAGGTCTACAGATGGAGTTGTCTGGTACAGGTGCCTTGGTGGCCCAGATGAGAGTGGCACCCGTGTTTCTGGAGCAGGTGGCTCAGAAACAGCATGAGGACCCGGAATTAGTAAAGATTGCCAGGATTGTTCAGTCAGGCAATGACAGTGAGTTCAGATTTGACAGCAAGGGGATCCTCCGCTATGGGAGCAGACTGTGTGTACCAGATGACATAGGGCTAAAGGGAGACATTATGAGAGAGGCTCATAATGCAAGATACAGCATTCACCCCGGAGCCACCAAGATGTATCAAGATTTGAAGAAAGTTTATTGGTGGCCAGCGATGAAGAAGGAAGTGGCACAGTTTGTGTCAGCCTGCGAAGTGTGTCAAAGGGTGAAGCTGGAACATCAGAAGCCGGCTGGAATGCTTAACCCGCTACCTATTCCAGAATGGAAATGGGAAAATATAGCTATGGACTTCGTAGTGGGGTTACCGGCGGCGTCCAACAGAGTGGACTCCATATGGGTGATTGTGGACAGACTCACCAAATCTGCTCACTTCATTCCTGTCAGGAGTGGCTACTCTGTGGATAAGTTGGCGCAGGTGTATGTGGATGAGATCGTCAGGCTGCATGGGGTTCCTGTTTCGATAGTGTCAGATAGAGGGCCCCAGTTCACCTCCAGGTTTTGGCGGAGTCTGCAGAATGCCATGGGTACTAGGTTGGATTTCAGTACTGCCTTCCACCCCCAAACTGATGGACAGTCAGAAAGGACCATCCAGACTATCGAAGATATGCTCAGAATGTGTGTGCTGGACTTTGGCGGTTCTTGGAGGCAACATCTACCCTTGGTGGAGTTCGCCTACAACAACAGCCATCATGCTAGCATCGGGATGGCTCCATATGAAGCCTTGTATGGGAGGAAGTGCAGATCACCTGTTTGCTGGGAAGAAGTTGGAGAAAAGGCCTTGGCAGGGCCTGAGCTAGTAGAGATTACCAGCAGGGTCGTACCCATAATCAGAGAAAGGATCAAAACTGCTGCTAGCTATGCAGACGTCCGCAGGAGACAGTTAGAGTTTCAGGAGGGGGATCTGGTATTGCTCAAGGTGTCTCCAATGAAAGGAGTGGTTCGCTTTGGGAAGAAAGGTAAATTAGCCCCACGATACATCGGACCCTTTGAAATCTTGCAAAAGATTGGGAATGTGTCGTACAAGCTGGATTTACCTGCTTCAATGGAAAGAATCCATCCGGTTTTCCATGTTTCGATGTTGAGGAAGTTTGTGTCAGATCCGAGCAAGGTTCTTAGTGAGCCTGATGTGGAGGTCCAAGAGGATCTCACTTATGTTGAACAGCCAGTACGGATCCTAGACACCCAGATCAGAAAGTTAAGAAACAAGGAAATCCCGATGGTGAAAGTCCTATGGAACCACCACAACTTGGAAGAGTGCACTTGGGAGACACGGGAGTCCATGCTCCAGCAATACCCTTATCTTTTCTGAGGTTAGTTCCCTGTGAGTTTTATGTGCTATGTATGTATGTTATGTTGTTTTGCTATGCATGTACTAGTTGAGGAACATTCGGGGACGAATGTTCTTAAGGGGGGGAGAATGTAACACCCGGCTAGACTCCGGTATCGGAATTCCTACCATCCGGTGGAATCTCGGATGTCGGAAACCTCTAGAAGGGGTAAAAGTATGTTTTTATGATATGTTTTCATGTTTTAATAATTTTAAGTATGTTTTTAAATGAGTTTTCGTATGAAAAGACTTTGGAGGAAAACCCAGGTTCGGCCGCCGAAAGTCAAGTTCGGCCGCCGAACATGCATGCGTTTTGGAGGCACGTTAGGCCCCCGAAAGCATGAGTGAGGGAAGTTCAGGTTCGGCCGCCGAAAGTCAAGTTCGGCCGCCGAACATGGCATGAATGCGGAGGCAAGTTCGGCCCCCGAACGTGGCCTGGCCAGCCACTATGAAAGGGTCACTTAGCCGAAATGGGCGAGCTTTCTCCCATTTTCGGCCACAGCTAGCTTCCGACCTCCCTCTTCCAAATCTAGTGTTCTTCCTTCAAATCCCCACCATTTTTCTTGAGTTTTAAGCTTGCATTGAAGGTTTTGAACTTTTGAAACAAGTTTTGGAGCTTTGGGAACTCAGGAGCTCATTTTCGTGGATCTCCAAGTTTAGGTCGTCTCCCTCTCGATCTTCAAGAGGTAAGAGCCGATCTTAAGCTCCTTATGTGTTTTAAGTAAGTTTTAAGTTGTTTTATGGGTAGAGATGCATGTTTAGGCTTGTTGATGAGTTTATGGGTTTTGATGTTTTGATGAACAATGTGTGTGTTTTTGTGTGTTTGAAGTGTTGTAGTTGGGGTATATGCTAGTTTGAGACCCCTAGGTGTAATGTATGATATGTATGCATGTTTTAGAACAAGTTTATGCATGATTGGTGAGTTTGGAGGCAAATGTGCATAAAAGAGCCAAGTTTCTGCCCTTTGGCAGAAACCAGGTTCGGCAGCCGAAGGAGCTTTCGGCCGCCGAACATGGCTGGGGAGGCAGGCCTTTCGGCTGCCGAAGTTGCCCCCGAAAGGAGACTTCCGTCTCTGTCTGGGACTTTCGGCCGCCGAAGGTGCCGCCGAACATGCATGAGTTTCGCCTCTGTCTGGGAGTTTCGGCCGCTGAAGGTGCCGCCGAACCTGCCTGACTTTCGGCTCTGGAGGGACTTTCGGCCGCCGAACCTGCCGCCGAAAGTGCCCTGTCCAGCCATTTCTTGCATGTTTTTATGTAGTTATTTTATGATGTTTTAGGGGGTTTTTGGGGAGTATATTAGAGTTATGTTCATGTATGTTTGGTCCCTCATTGGAGTCCACCTGTGTAGGTTCGGACCCAAGGAACCGAGGACCCCAGCAGTGAGCCAGCTGCTACAGAGTTTATCAGAGCTAGCCAGAGGTGAGTGGAATAAATCTTAAGTTTTAAAATAAATGAAATATGAATTTTGAGCATGATCCATGCATCATGAATGCCATGAGATATAGTAGGTTGTTGCATTAGTATTCACGAATATGTTGCATTGCATTTATGATGATGATGTGGATTGGTTATTGGGTGATCCTGTAGTCCTCATATGACATGATGATGTTATGGCATGATATGGTATGGAAGTCCAGGTTGTACCCATTCTACGTCCCTGGCACGATGTAAGAGGAAGTCCAGGTTGTACCCATTCTACGTCCCTAGCACAGTTGGACTGTATGATATGTTATGTTAAGAGAAAGACCGGTTGTACCCATTCTACGTCCCGGCACAGTTGGACTATGTAGAGGACTATAGGTGACAATACCATCCGAGATGTGATTTGCTGTGATGTGTTGCATTTCATGAAAGCATGAAATTTTAATATATGATTTCACCATTTTGCTCACTGGGCTTTGTAGCTCACCCCTCTCCCCTAACCCCAGATGTGCAGGTACAGGGTAGACCAGGAGGTTAGCCAGAGTTTTGAAGTATGTTTATGTAATAGTTAGATTGTGGACATGATAATTGTACTATGATGTAATGTAAGAGATTACAGTATGTTATGTAATGAGGTATATTGAGGTTATAGGTGTGCTTGACCCTATGTGTATTGTAATCCCTTGTTGAAGCATGATCTTAGATATTTGATGATACAGATGTTAGCCAACTCATCTCATGTTGTTTTGCCCATTGAGGCATTGTTGAGATCCCACAGAGGGATCACGATTATGATCAGGACTATGTACTTGTATGTTCAGGTTGAGTTGGATGCATGAAAGAAAAGTTTTAATTTTTATGTATGATTGTTGATCATGTATGGGATTATACAGGTTTACAGGTTGTATGTCAGGCTTGCTACGGGTCCCGGCGGCCTTAAGCCGATCTGGATCCTAGCGCCGGTAGCGGTCCGACTTTCGGGTCGTTACAGCATCAATGAGGAAGACTGCTGTCCCATCCTCATTGCCTGTAGTTCATCACGCATTTGAGCTATTATCTGATTTTGGTCTTCTACAATTTTCTGCAAACTATTATACTTCTCTTCAAACTTTGCTTCAATTTCCTTCTTCCATTCTGGTGATTGGGATGATGGAACATCTGTTGTTTTTCCCACAGTTCCTGTTTGAGAGAAGGCAGAAGAGGCAGCACTACCTAAACCATAAACTCGACTTCCTTGCCATCCTCCTGCTGCAGTAATGAATAATTGATCCTCATTAATAGTTCCTCCATCTCCTTCCACATGATCTGATCCCACATTCTGGCTTGAATGTTGTTCTTTTAGCTTCAAATAATTTTCCTAGAAAATCACAGAATAACAGTTCAATTTGAATACTAAAGTAAGAAAAAATGCTAATACCTACAAGATATGACAATTATAATACCTGCAAGATATCACATTTACAATACTTGCAAGATATGATAATAGAAAAATGAATCACACAACTTAGAATCACCTAGATATCAGAATCATACTTGCAACTGAAAATCAATAAAACAACTCAAAATCAATCACACAACTGAGAATCATAAACAATTTTCTTGTGAGAATCACCTAGATATCAGAATCATACTTGCAACTGAAAATCAATCACACAACTCAAAATCAATCAACAACTCAAAAACAATCACACAACTGAGAATCATAAACAATTTTCTTGGGATAATCACCTAAATATCAGAATCATACTTGCAACTGAAAATCAATCACACAACTCAAAATCAATCAACAACTCAAAATCAATCACACAACTCAAAATCAATCAACAACTCAAAATCAATCACACAACTGAGAATCATAAACAATTTCCAAGTGATAATCACCTAGATTTCAGAATCATACTTGCAACTGAAAATCAATCACACAACTCAAAATCAATCAACAACTCAAAATCAATCACACAACTGAGAATCATAAACGATTTCTTTGTGAGAATCACCTACATATCAGAATCATAATTGCAATTGAAAATCAATCACACAACTGAAAATCAATCAACAACTGAGAATCATATACAATTTCCTTGTGAGAATCATATACAATTTCCTTGTGAGAATCACCTACATATCATAATCATACTTGCAATTGAAAATCAATAACACAATTCAATATCAATCAACAACTCAAAATCAATCACACAACTAAAAATAAATCACATAGACATCAAAATCATACTTGCAAGATATTACTTAGAAAGTCAACTTGTTTATATAGAAACTTACATAAACAATTTCAGCTCGTTTATCAACAAATTTGTTGCGATCACTCTTTTTTGTATGGGTGTGGAGAAACAACTCAGCTGCTGTTGGAGGAACTTTGTCTGTGTTAGCATTTTGTATGCGTCTAGCATGCTCCTCATGTGTTATGGACCCACCTGTATGTGTAGAAGGACCAGCTCCTTCACCTCCCTTCTCTGTTAGGCGGTTCTTTGAGTACTTCATTGACTTTGCTACATACTCTGGAGTACTCTAATCTAAATTCCATTTATCCCAAACTTCAGTTGATATATAAGCACTCCTCTTTTTTTTCTTCTTTTCATTTGTCAGAAAGTCTTTGTATCGGGTAGCTGCTTTTTTATTCCATGCCTTCCTCACTATTGCAGCACTTCCCTCATCCCAGTGAAATTCTTTCTGTAAATTAATTTAAAAGACACATGTATAATACAACATATATTATAAGACATTTTATCTTTGTTAGAATGCATAATATATTGCGTACCTCAAACTCTCTGAAATAAAAATCTTTTGTGGATTGTTGGATATTCTTCCAGGAAGAACCCTCCTCGACATTGTACTTTTGAAAAATCTTGGTGCCTCCTCCATGAATTCAATTTGAGGCGGTAAACCAAACCCTTCAAGTACCATTTCATGGTATCGGCCATTAGCCCCAGTTTGAAAATCATTTTCCATGATAGTTTCAGACAATAGAACACTAGAGGTTCCTTGATCATCCCAACATTCACCATGTGCTGTCCACCTGTAGTAATTAGGGACGAAACCATTTTTCATCAGATGATAACGTACATCGTCCACACAGAGGAACCTCCGATTCGAACACCTTCTCATACTACAAGGACATCTTATATTCATATCATCCATACATTCAGGATGAGTTGAAGCAAATTGTATGAACTCTTCTAAACCGTTTAAAAAATCAGTACTCAACAACCCATCCTTGAGCCTATTATACATCCACTGTCGATTGGCATTCATTTTCCTACACAAGATATATGTAGTAAAAATATATAAATTAAATTCATTAAAATGAGATATATAAGCACTCCTCTTTAAGTGGCGCCAGGCCTTCATTTTTTTTTAATTTTTTTAATTATTAAAATATTATAATTATATTAATTAAATAATATATTATTTTTAAAAATTAGATAAATATTTAAAATTTAATATGAATATTTAAAATTATAAAAATTAAATTTATTTTTATTTGACTGTCACTCGTATGTAATCACAGAATAATAATACTAAAGAAAATAACAATGAAATAACATCAGATTGATACTGAAGAAAGATAACCAAGTGTACAATGCAATAAAAGATGATCCACCGTCTTTGCCATTAGAATGCATTAAATAGTTGATATCCATCAAAATAACAATTAAAATAATTCTTTTCCTGAAAAAACACTCCTTTGACCATAAAATTCAATGCAAACATGACCTAAGTCTACATCCTGGGAACAAACATAAAAAATAATTAAAAAAAGGTTTTTAAGGCCTATTTATTGATAAAGTTATGAATAAATCACACATAAATATTTGGTCAGTGCAGACAATGCACAAAACACACATAAATATCTGTAGCTTTCAAGATCAATTGTTGTTTCTATGTGAATTTTTTTCTTTCAGAATTCTGTAGTCATTGGTTGGTTGAACTAAAATGTAAATGCATTTCCAAGAAGTGAGGAACTTTTATTTTTTATATTTCCTTTTTATGCAAATTAGAGTTCTTTTAAACAGTTGCATAAACAGATTCATGAAATAACTTCTTTAAGGAAACTTCTTGTATGTATCATACATCTATTGAGTAAACCATAATTTTAAGCAGCTAATATGGCATTTTTAGATTTGTGGTGTATAAACACCTGGGTGTAGGCAAGTCTTTCTCCATGTTTAATTGCTAATAGATTGGCTTTATGTTCAATTTATTGTTTTTCTTTTCCTTTTCTCCTTGAATATCCTTTCAAATTTTTAATTTTGTGAATTAATTTTTTCTAACAGATATGAGATCAAGTTAAACAATGCTATCCTTGCTGAAGACAAGCACTTGCCTATGTAAGTTCCTGCTCCATTATGCTTTAATTTATATCAATCTTTTCTTTATCGGATTGTTCATAAACCATCAGTGATTGAAACAGAATAATTTTTATGCCTTACTGGGAAATGGTATTCATCCTTTAATTATCTTTTCCCCCCTTTTCTTGGCATGTTTTCATTGGTTTAGCTCAATCTTTCAGTTTTTCTATGAGTGAAATATTTTATTGATTCTTAATTCCTTTCCTGATGGTATTTTTGCAGGTATGAAGAAATGGCTAGCAAAGACAATGTAGAGTATATTGCTGGAGGTAAAATTATAATTTTAATAGTTTGGATATTTAACCATGCCATTTGTTTAGATATTTCTTGTACAAGTTATTGAATAACAAGATCTATTGATGTCTGTCAACTGATGAGGATTGCTTTGTTGTGCTTCTTATAGGTGCTACTAAAAAAAAAATAAAAGTTGCTCAGGTTTGCTTTCTATTATCATTTGGCAGGGTAGAGATTTTGACTATGCTTCTCTATGGATCTCATTCTTTTATTTTTCCTCTGCTGTTATATCTCTTGCAGTGGATGCTTCAAATTCCTGGTGCAACAAGTTATATGGGCTGTATTGGAAAGGATAAGTTTGGAGAGGAGATGAAGAAAAACTCAAGGCAAGCTGGTGTCAATGTAACTACTCTGCTTCTTTTATTTCCTGTTTTTAGGTCATCTCTTGTGTTTAAGTTTAATAAGAGTGCTTATCAGGTACATTATTATGAGGATGAGACTGCTCCAACAGGGACATGTGCTGTTTGTGTTGTTGGTGGTGAGAGGTCAGTTTACCTTTTTAGCTTATATTTCTAATTTGCAGTGTTAATTAAGCCTTGTGCATTTGATGGCCACTTTTTCTTGTTGTGAGATGTTAATAAATGAGTTGGCTCACCTTTTGACACTGTCTCTTAAATATATGTGGTCCATCTGTACAACAATCAATTCTTTATTGCTTCATGTGCTGATACTATGAGGTTGTTTATTATGAATATGACCATAATGCTATTCTAGTTAATCAAACTAAATGTATCGCTAAAGGTCTTCTAAAGATTGAACCTATAAAAAACAAAAAGATTCATGTTGGTGGTTTACCACTATGTATCCCATTCTGCATTATATCAAGTTTCTTTTCACGGTATTGGTGTGCGTATGCCAGTTGTTATTTATATCATTCCTAAAGGCTATGATATTTAAAACGTAAAATTCAGCACCGGCAACATTCAGATTTCTCAGACTTCTAATGTTGGAAAGGAAAAAGATATTGAGGCATTGGTAGCATAAAGTTAAGCAGCAGTCTCTCATCTTCAATAATTATGTAAATTTCAACAAATTTCAACAAACCCATTCACATAAATTATGTAAATTTCAACAAATTTCAAATAACGAACAAACTTCAATAAACAAAATTCAACAAACTCATCTACACAAACTCATCAAATAACCTGTGGTGGAGCAATGGAAGAGCTACAGCGAGCAAACTGGAAACGGCTTGACTTGCCGAGGAGAAGCAAACTGGAAACGACCGATGAGGAGCTGCAGCGACTCTGGATTAAAGACGTGCCAAGGAGAGGCTGGTCTCTGGAGAAATGGATGCGGCTACTCCCTACCTGCCGCCAGTTAAAATAATTAAAAACAAATATATGAATAAAAAAGTAAAATTATATTAATTCAACAAATATCAACAAACCCATTCACATAAATTATGTAAATTTCAACAAATTTCAAATAACGAACAAACTTCAATAAACAAAATTCAACAAACTCATCTACACAAACTCATCAAATAACCTGTGGTGGAGCAATGGAAGAGCTACAGCGAGCAAACTGGAAACGGCTTGACTTGCCGAGGAGAAGCAAACTGGAAACGACCGATGAGGAGCTGCAGCGACTCTGGACTAAAGACGTGCCAAGGAGAGGCTGGACTCTGGAGAAATGGATGCGGCTACTCCCTACCTGCCGCCAGCGTGCTGCTGGCCTGCTGCTGCGTTTTCTTTTTTCTTTGATTTGGGGAGAGCGAAAAATTAAAAAATTTTGAAATAAATAAACAAATGAAAATTGAGGAGAAGCCATAAACAGATAATAGAGGAGAAACTGAGTAAAGAGAAGACAGAGACAAAAACTGAGCAAACCTGAAGAGAGTTCCGGTCAAAGGAGATTTCGCCGTCGTCGACTGGGTAGAGATAGGAGACGTCGCCGCTGCCGGCACTCTTCAGTGAAGTGGGGGAGAGAGGCGTTGATTAGGAAGGGAATCGGGGGAGAGAGGCGCGGACGGAGAGAGGGAAGTTTGACTTAGAGCAAAATGGGAAAATAGAAGAGGGATTAGGGTTAGTTTTGTTAGTATAGCTAATTAGTGATTAGGGATTAGAAATGAGGGATTAGGGTTAGTTTTCTTAGGGATTAGGGATTAAGATTAGAAATTAGGGATTAGGGATTAGAATTAGGGATTAGAGTTAGGGATTAAGAATTAGGGATTAGGGATTATGGATTAGAGATTAGGGTTAATTTTGTTAGGAATTAGGGATTAATTAGGAATTAGATTAGAGATTACAGATTAGTTATTAGGAATCAGGATTAATTTTATTAGGGATTAGGGATTAATTAGGTATTAGATATTAGGGGTGAGCAGAATTCGGTTCAAACCGAAAAAATCGATCGAATCGAATCGATTTGAAAATTTGGTTCGGTTTTTTATACATTTTGATTCGGTTCGGTTTTTAATTTTAAAAATTTTAATTATTTCGGTTCGGTTTGGTTTTGATAAAAAAAAAATAAAAAAACCGAACCGAACCGATTAATGATAATAATATGTTTTTTCAATAATATAGAGAAATTAAATCATATGAAGATTAAAATATTTTAATTAAATTTTAAAATACTAAAAATAAAGTGTAAAAAATAAAAAAATTATTAAAAATCGAAACCGATCAAACCGAACCGAATCGAACTGAATCAGACCGGTTCAGTTCGATTTGGTTTCTGATCAAAATCGGTTCGGTTCGATTTCTATAAACACTAAAATTTTGATTTTCGGTTTATTCGGTTCAGTTCGGTTTTGAATCGAACCGACCGAATGCTCACCACTAAAAGATATTAGGGATTAGGATTAGGAATTAGGTTAGATTGTTCCTTAAATTGTCAAAACGACGTCGTTTTGAAATCACTTAATTTAAAATTTTAAATAAAATAAAATTTAATTAAAAATTAAATTAAAATTTTAAAAATAAAATGGTCGCTGATTGGTCGCTATTTAGTGACCATTTTATTTTAGTCGCTAAATATGGTCGCAAATAACTCGCACCATTAATTCCCGCTAAATTTAGCGACCATTTTATATTTGGTCGCTAAATAGCGACCAATTAACGACCAAAAATTGGTCGCTAAGCTTTTTGTTAAATAAATATATTATTTCATTCATTTAGTCGCAGAATGGTCGCTGATTGGTAGCTATATAGCGACCAAAAAATATGGTCGCTAATTTTGGTCGCAATTTCACAGTTTTTTTGTAGTGCCAATCTCATCTGTGATCACCTTGACCCTTTCAAGATACACAAACGGGTCATCCCCTTTTTCATACTGAGGAGCACCCAACTTCATGTAGTCGGTCATCTTGACCTTGCTCCCACCAGATGAGCTAGGCTTAGGTACTGAGTTTTCTGGAACTGTGGGTTCTGCTGGTGGGGGAGGAGCAGCATCCCCTGGGATAGGGTTTGCTGAATTTGGATAGTAGGGTGGTGGTGGATACATGGAGTACTGTGGGTATGGTGGGTAGTAAGATGGGTATGGCATCTGTGTGGGATAAGGGTTAAAGCTATGGTAGTCCGATGTGCCTCCCATCGAATACCCGGGGTTTTGTGAGAAGGGTGGGTAGTAAGGTGGCTGAACAAATCCCGAGGCCTGGGTGCCTCATTGGGACTCTCCCATACCTTCTTCTGACATGCTAACTCCCAGACTGCCATCCCTCCTCTGCTCTACATCCATATCATCCCCCATGTCCTCTGACATTCCTCCCTGAACTGTTCCCCTCACTGATATGCTTCTACCCAGATCCAAAGACCTTCTAGGGTCTCTTACTGCTCTTTCTCTGCTAGACCTGCTTGACATTGCTGTAATACCCGGCTAGAGTCCGACGTCGGAAGTCCTATAGTCCAGTGGAATTTCTGATGTCGGAATCCTCTGGACGGGTACGGAGTATGTTTTCCTATGTTTTGCAAGCGTTTTTATGTTTTAAAGTGTTTAAAAGAATGAGTTTTGGAAAGAAAAGCATCAAGGCAGAAAAGCCAAGGTTCGGCCGCCGAAGGTCACTTTCGGCCGCCGAACATGCATGGCTTTCGGGTTTCACGTTTGGCCGCCGAAGGTGGTCTGGCCAGCCACCTATAAAAGGCCCTAGGTCGGTCAAATGGATAAGATTTTCTTTCCATTTGCACGAGCTGAGGTGAGACTTGAACTTCCTTGTGTGATTTATGTGTTTTCTCAAATCTTTCATGGTTTTGATGGATTTTCATGTGGTTTTGAAGTTTTTGAGCAAAAAAGCAAGTTTGGAAGCTTGAAGAGGTTAAGAGAGGATTTCTCCATATCTCCACGTAGGGATCGTTCAATCTCTTGTTTGGAAGAGGTAAGTGAAGATCTTGAACTTCCTTTCTTGAGTTTTGAAGGTTTTATGGGAGTTTTATGGGTAGTTATGCATGTTTAGGTTAAGGGAGGTTTTTGATGATCTTTGGTGTCTATGCATGATTACGTGTTATTTGTCATGTTTGTTGAGGTGTTAGGATAGGTTTAGCCCTCTTTATGCATGTTTTATGGTATATGCTAGTTGGGAGTAGTTGCTATGCATATTGGATAGGGTTTGGGTGAAGTTTGCATGAAACAGAGCAGGTTTCTGCCCAACAGGCAAAACCAGGTTCGGCCGCCGAAGGAAGGTTCGGCCGCCGAAGGAAGGTTCGGCCGCCGAACCCCTTGTGGAGGCCGTTTCGGCTGCCAAAGCTTGCCCCCGAACATTTGGACTTTCGTCTCTAGAGGCAAGGTTCGGCCGCCGAAAGTGCCGCCGAAGGTTGAGTTTCGTCTCTAGACGAGACTTTCGGCTGCCGAAAGTGCCGCCGAACATGCATGAGTTTCGTCTCTGGAGGGGAGTTTCGGCCGCCGAACCTGCCGCCGAAAGTGCCCTGTCCAGCTTTCTTTTGCATGTTTTATGTGATTGTTCTAGGAAGCTTTAGAGGGTTTTTGGGGAGTTTCTTAGAGTTGTTCTTGAGTTAGTTTGGTCCCTCATTTCAGTCCACCTGTGTAGGAACGGACCAGAGGAACCAAGGAGTTCAGCAATAAGCACTGCTTTCAGTACCTGCAGAGTCAATACAGAGTCAGCCAGAGGTGAGTGGGACTGAACTAAATCTTTTAATATGAGCAAACATTTTTAGCATGTTTCATGCATCATTTATGCCATGTTTATAGTATTGCATTAGTGAGCACGAAGATGTTGCATTAATCAGTGCATGTACAGATCGGGCGTAGCTTGGATTCATTAGCCCCCTAAATGAAGACCTGAGGAGCCCTGAAAGGGCCGGGCACACAGTACCATAGGGTGCTGAATGAAGACCTGAGGAGCTCCTTCGCGGGCCGGGTAATGTGGGGGAATTTTGAATTAGTCCGTCTGAGATGATGTGATTTACTTGTGTTGTGATGCATTTCATGAGATCATGTGTTATAACATGTTTTCTATGTACTACTCACTGGGCTAGTATAGCTCACCCTCTCCCTTAACCCCAGTTTTGCAGGTTCAGAGTCCAAAGAGGTCAGCAGGGTACAGATAAAGAGAAGAGTTATGTCATAGCTAGTGTGGACATGTACTTGTGAAAGATAGTGTATGTTGTATAGATGATGCTTGACCTTATGAGTTGTAATCCCTTTTGTATATACATGGTCGGTTATGCAAATGATGTTATTGTATATGAAAAACCAGGCTTAACAGTATATGAATGGACCCACCTAGAGCAAAGATGAGAGCTCTAGCAGGGGTTTTACAGTACAAAGATAGAGTATGCACAGGTTAAGCCTTGGAACAGAGAAAAGTTTTAATGTTTACAGAAAATGTATGATCATGTATGGGGTTTCACAGGTACACAGAGTTCACAGCAGGCTTGCTACGGGTCCCGGCGGCCTTAAGCCGATTTGGATCCTAGCGCCGGTAGCAGTTCGGTTTCCAGGCTGTTATAATTGCCCTAGGCAATGCAGGAGGACGGGCGCTCGTGCCTTCATCCTCAGGTGGTACTCCAGTCAATCTTGTTGATCGACGAGTTCCTCTCATCCTGTTTTCTGAAAAACAGTGCACATCACACAAAAACATTAGCATCATATGGTTCATGTGGGCACACATGAACCCGCATCACATACATCACATATCATTAATGCACATGCATATAATCATGGCATTTCACATCATCATGCAAGACAGGACTCCACATCCTATCCTAGTGGACATGATCTTCCTATTGTACTTGACCTTCTATAACCTCTATGAGCCCGACATTCTAGGTCCGACCATATGAACCTAGGGCTCTGATACCATTTTGTAACGATCCGGAAATCGGACCGCTACCGGCGCTAGGATCCAGGTTGGCTTAAGGCCGCCGGAACCCGTAGCAAGCCTGACATAAAACCTGTAAACCTGTTTAATCCCATACATGATCAAGAATATACATAAAAATTAAAACTTTTCTTTCATACATTCTCTCATACACCAAACTCAACCTGTGCATGCACTGAATATAAACATAACTATAAACATTGACCCCTCTTTGGGATCTCATCACTGCCCCAATGGGTGACATAACATGCGTTGAGTTGGTTTACATCTACATCATAAAACATCTAAGATCATGTATTAAAAGGGATAACAATACTCTATGGTCAAGCACACCTCTAATATCCATGAACATTTTTACATTACATTTCTATACTGTAATCATACATAACATCTCAACATTTTTCATGTCCACACTATCTATTACATAACCAAGACTTCATTACTCTTGCTGACCTCCTGGTCTACCCTGTACCTGCAAGCCTGGGGGTTAAGGGAGAGGGGTGAGCTATAAAGCCCAGTGAGCAGAATAATAAAACATTTAAAACATATAGTAACATGGAATGCATCACATCACAATCATATCACATCAAGGATGAAGTTATCACCCATAGTCCTCTACATGGTCCAACTGTGCCAAGGGCGTAGAATGGGCCTCACTGGTCTTTCTCTTACATAAGATAGCATAACATAACAGTCCAACTGTGCCAGGGGCGTAGAATGGGCCTCACTGGTCTTTCTCTTACATGGTGCCAGGGGCGTAGAATGGGCCTCACTGGTCTTCCGTACCGTATCATCATCATCATAACATACGAGGACTAAAGGATCATTCAACATTCATCCGCATCATCAACATATTATGCAATGCAACATATTCGTGAGTTCTAATGCAAACACCCTATTATATCTCATGGCATTCATGATGTGTGAATCATGCTAAAACTGATTTATTTATTTTAAAGCATAAGAGTTATTCCACTCACCTCTGGCTAGCTCTGACAGACACGGAAACAGCTGAACTCACTGCTGGGGTCCTCGGTTCCTCGGGTCCGAACCTACACAGGTGGACTCAAATGAGGGACCAAACATACTAGAACATGACTCTAAAACATCCCCAAAAAAAAACCCCCTAAAAACACCTCAAAACATTCATGGAATACATGCAAAGGAAGGCTGAACAGGGCACTTTCGGCGGCAGGTTCGGCGGCCGAAAGTCCCTCCAGAGCCAAAAGTCAGGCAGGTTCAGCGGCACCTTCGGCTGCTGCTCCCAGACAGAGACGAAACTCATGCATGTTCGGCGGCACTTTCGGCGGCCAAAACTGCCCTCCAGAGATGAAAGTCCTCTTTCGGGGGCAGGCTTCCGCAGCCGAAGGCTGCTTCCATAAGCGGGTTCGGCGGCCGAACCTGAGTTTCTCCAAAGTGGCAGAAACTCAGCTCCAACATGCACAAACGCCTCCCAAACCTTTCAAACATGCATAAACCTATTCTACAACACTCCCAAACATACACAATCAAGCATACAAGCTCATAGGGGTCTCAAACTAGCCTAAACCCCAACTACAACACATCAAACATACCCACATTGCTCAAAAACACACATTAAACCCATAAACTCAAAACAACCTAAACATGCATTTCTACTTCATGAAACAACTTATAACTTGTTTAAAACATAAAGTGAGCTCAAGATCGGCCCTTACCTCTTGAAGATCGAGAGGAAAACGACCCTAGCTCGGAGATGGGAGAGATTTGAGTTTCTTGAATCTCAAAGCTCCAAAACTTGCTTTATACTTGAAAATCTTCAAAACAAAGTGAAAACTAGTGAAAATCGTGAAAGATTTGAAGGAAGAAACTCAAGATCGGTGAGGGACGACAGAGAGCTCACCTTGGCCAAAAGTGGGGAGAAAAACTCGCCCGTTTTCGGCTAAGGGACTCCTTTATAGGTGGCTGGCCAGGCCACATTCGGGAGCCGAACGTGCCTCCGCATGCATGCCATGTTCGGCGGCCGAACATAAGGTTCGGCAGCCGAACCTGGACTTCCCTCACTTATGCTTTCGGGGGCCTAAAGCACTCCCGAAGTGCATGCATGTTCGGCGGCCGAACGTGAGGTTCGGCGGCTGAACCTGGGTCTTCCTCCAAGATTATTTTCATGCAAAAATTCATTTCCTTTTTACTTAAAACCATGAAATACATTGAAACATTTTATGAAAACATGTTTCTACCCTACTAGAGGCTTCCGACATCCGAGATTCCACTGAACGGTAGGAATTCCGATATCGGAGTCTAGCCGGGTATTACACAAATGGTTGCCTCTACAGGTAGGTTCGGCGGCCGAACTTGGGTTCTCCAACAAGACAGAACTCGATTCTGCCCTAAACATGCAGCCACCAATTACTCCCAAACACACATGCAGCAGTCTAAAATCAACCATACACACTCAATATGCATAAGGGACATCTAGAGCTAGCATAATCCTCATCATCATCAATAACCCAAGAGAAAATGTCCATTATCAACCCTAAGATCAAACCTTTCAATTTAAAAATAACTAACTTGCATGCATCAAGAATCCTCTTAAACACCTGTAAAGCTTGTTGAAACTTTTAAAAGACAGAAAAAAAGCAAGAATTGAACTTACTTCTTGAAGAACACCAAGGTGACAACAAGTAAGGGAATGGTTTAGGAGATGGAGCGATGAGCTTCGAGGGTCCCAAGAGTTAGGATTTCGAAACACAACTCAATTTTCAAAACAACAATAGAAACTCATGAATTCTTTAAGAGATTAGAAAGAATTTCAACAAAACCGTCAAGAATGGTGCATGAACTCACCTCTATCCGAAAATATGAGTAGAGAAAGAAATCTCACATTTTCGGGCTGAAGGCCTTTATAGGTGGCTAGAGGAGCCACCTTTAGCGGCTGGAGGAGCCACCTTCGGTGGCCGAACCTTAAAATTCCTCAAACTCTTTTTTTTTTAACACGATTTTAAAAATTTTAAATTTATTTTATAAAAATCCTATTTTACCCTTCCAAAGATTCCAGTTTCGAAATTCTGAATTTCGACGAAAATTCTGTCGGAAAATTGAAATTCCGATACTAGAGTTTAGTCGGGTATTATAGTAATAATCTTATAAATAAATAATGTTGTTTATTGAAGTTCATTATCTTTTGTTTACATACATAATGTTGTTTATTAAAGTTCATTATCTTTTGTTTACATACAATCTGAATGTTCCATGCAAGCAACATTCATAAAAATAACCTTTCAAAACAAACTTCAATAATTTTTTTTATAAAATTAAATAATATTATTTTTAAATGATCAACATGACAACTTTGAATATTTTATAATATTAAAAAACATAACATCCAATAAAATAATATTAAAAAATTGAAAGATATTCATGTTTGGATAGTTTTAATCTAATTACAATTCCAACAACTGAACCATAAAAAAAACATGATGATACAAATTCTTTAGTCTTTTGAATTCTAGAGTAAGCATCATTATGTTATTTTTTGCAAATTGCTTGTTCAAAATGGGAAATGGTTGACGACCCTTCACCAACAGAATCTGAACACATGTTAATACTGTGTAAATATCCACATCTTCTTCCATCATATCATATGACTTATAGATGCTTTTACTCACATTAAAGGTGCACATTCTTACCATGAAAAATAAATTTCATGTCTAATACCCTGAAAACACAATATAAAATTTATGTTGCTTTCTATTTTTAGTTAGATTCATGATGTTCAATGTGCTATGAGAAGAAACAATAAAAAAAAGTGGAGAAAGATAATCAATGTCCACGAATGTTTAATTTTTTTTTTATTTATAAGTTTTGAATATTGTAAGTGTATCTAAATAAATTTGAGAAATTTCAAATTTCACTCTCTCAATTCTGAATTTTCATTTAAAATAAAATATTCAAATTTTGTGAGCTACATTATAAATATTAAAATAATATTTTTTTGGAAAAAAATTTGAAATAATATTAACTTAATTATTTAGCTAATAGTAGCTCTGTCAAGCTATGAGTTGTTATTTGTTTTATTAATAAAAATTTAATATATTCTTTAATATTTTTATCTAAATAATAAAATTATAGTGGAAAAATATTAAATTAATAAAAAATAATAGAAAAAAAGGAAAAGTGGAGACTCCACAATAATTGGCATCAAATGCTTATGGGGATTCGCACTGTTGCTGAATTCCAAGATCAATTATTAAATCCTTCTCTGTTTTTTTCCAGTATTTTTATTTTTCTAAAAAGAGGACGTCGTCTCTTAAATCAAAACATTTGGCCTTTTTGCTATTGGCGTAGCTCTGAGCCTCTAACCTCTCTCAGCCATTTCTCATTTCTCAGAGAGAGACACTACTCCGTCGCGGAAAAAAAAAAAAAAAATAGAAAAGGAAAAAAGTGAAGGCTTAGAGTAGTGAGGGACACTATGCATGTTGGCAGCAGGCGCAAGTAGAAGTAGTGATTGAGAGAAAAAGGCAAACACATAGGCAAATTGCTCCAACTTAGCCAATTAGGGGTGCTTCCGAAAGTGGCCCTCAAAAGGTAACCAACTCTTTACATTCCCACCTTCTCTTCTGTGTCACTACCCACCTCCAATTTTCAACTGTTTAGGGCTTAGTTTTTCCATTTAATTTTGTTTATTTATTTATTTATTTTGAGTTTCAAGCTGTATTTCAGGTCTTTGAGTATGATTTGAAGTAGTTGATTTTATTTTTTGAAGGTATACTTTTTTGCTTTTCTTGTTTCTTTGAGGATTCTAGGGTTTAGTTAGGTAAATTTGGTTGGAAATTGAATTGCTTTGTTGGCCATTTCTTGTGATTCGCCTTGAAGCAAGATTTTTTTTTTCCCAATTTGAAGCAGGATTTTAGCTGGATTATGTTTTTATTATGCTTTATAGTGTTTCTATTAATGGTTAATTTACTATAAATTTTTACAGAGCAAGTGACATGGTGAGATGTGAGTTGTGTGAGATTATGGTGTGCTAGAGAATTTTGGCAGAGAAAATGGCAGCGGAGTCCAATTCTGGGTTTCGCCGGGACGAAGCTTTGGGTTCTGCTTTCAAGCGGCCTGCTATGTCCTTTCATTCCGACGCAATAAATAATTCATCTGAGATGATTCCGATGGGGAGTTTCTTTGGGATGAATGCTAGTACTAGTACTGTAATGTTGCCAGGGACTTCCAGCATGATTAACAACAGTCCTGGAATTCTTCATGTTCAGGCTGTCAATTCTTCTGCTTCTTCTCTTCTTCTTGATTCTGCTGCTGGCCTCAAGCATGATACTGGCTTGGCTGTTGAGTGGTCTGTTGACGAACAATACAAATTGGAGGAAGGCCTTAACAAGTAGGTAGTTTTTTTTTTGGGATACGCATTGTCTTCTTTCTTTTTCTTTCCTAGATAACTGTTAGCCATATTTTAATTTCTTACTTATTATGATGATTTTTGTGCCAGCACTGTTGTAACACTGTTAAAGTATCAGCCAAGGTGGTTCAACCGTATTTTTGCTGACAAAAATAAAGATTAAAGAATAACTAAAGTAAATAAGGATGTAGCTGTTATTGCTGATATAGTGGTCTTAATTATCTTGGGGGTAAACTTAACTTCTTTTTTTTTTTTTCCTTTTTTTTCCCTCCTCTCTCAAAGTGAGTGATGCTTTTGACTTGTTAAGTAGGAGATATATGTGATATTTCTTTAGATCAAGAAACGAAATCTGCTGGTTTTAACTTATTAACTGCCAAAAAGTAAAAATTGTAGCTTCTGTTTTGTGTGTACAATTTTACATAATGTAATAACTTAGCCTTGCTATTATTGACAATTGTTTCTCCAGCCTTCTTGTCTTCATTTCCTTATAAGATTTATATTGCATGGTTATGTTACAGAATGCTTACTATGTTTGTTTGCAATGGTTCCCCTTGTCTTTCATTTATTTCACACTGCATGTTTGTTTTCATTCTGGGCTAATTTGCTTTTTATACGTTAGTTTTGACTTGCTAATAATTTTATTCTAACATATAGGTTTGCTGATGAACCAAGTATTATGAGATACATTAAGATTGCGGCAACCTTGCCTGATAAGACTGTACGTGATGTTGCATTGAGGTGTAGGTGGATGACGGTAGGCTCTTTTCTACTTGCAATGATGTTTTTCATTTCTTTCCTATCATGTTGTATTTAAAAGTGGGCTTTGTTGATCGGCCCTTGTATATGGTGCTAAAATGCTGCAATTATTTTATTATTATTTTCTTGCTTTTTATTGTTCATCTATCAAATATAAACATTTTATAACCTAATGATTTTTCAGCCCCTATGTGGAGATACTAAAATACCTTTCATTGAAAGTCAAAAAATGCTAAGATTGGCATTTTTTGTGCTTCATTATTATCATTTGTATTTTGGGCCCATGCACCAAAAACTGCAGCTTAAGAAGAATGCATAGAATAATTGTTGTGAATGGAAGCTTTGATGGAGATCTTGGGCCAATGTTCACCTAACTCTCAATAAGTAAAAAAAGTGAGGGACAAGAGCAATAGTATTTCTGAACTCCTAAAACATGTGCATCTTAATGTGTTCTTCTGTTATCTGATCTTCAATCTTTTGCCTTTTTTTTTTTTTTGTTTCATCCATAAAGTTTTTAAGTGTGCACTAATAATAAGTTTCAGTTTGGTCAATCTTTAGTTTGCACCACTGGTCATTAAACATTAATTTAGCCTCAGCTGAGCCAATGTCAGTAGAATATGGTGAAAGGCTTGCTGGAAAAGCTGATGTGGCTACCAATTTATCACTTTTCTTTCCTCCTCAATTTTCACTCTCAAATCTGGCAGCCACATTAAGTTTTCAATGGGTCTTTTACTGGATCTCAATCAATTTGATTCAATTGAGACTAGAATGAAGTTTAATGATAAACTTGATACAAATTAACCTTTTCCGACTTAATTGATACTAGGTGTAAAGTCTAGTCACCATGAATATAATTTACCCTAATTTTTTTTTTTAATTTTCAAATATCACACATTACATACTTAAAATTAACTTTGATGCATTTATTTTAAAAGATACTGATGACAAATTTTCACAGAGAAAACGAAGGAAAGCAGAGGAATATAATTTGGGAAAGAAGGTCAATAATAGGAAGGTATGAAAGATCTTTGTGGGATATTGACTTTATTTTGTTTAGCAGTTGTTTAATTATCATTTGGTTTAATGCCTTTGTAGAAAAAAGATTATGCCTTAGTTTGATCTTGAAAGAATTTTCTCCCTGTACATCGTGAACTTGCACTTACCATAATAACATAGCAACAATATGTTAGAGCTGAAACTCTAACAGGGAAAATTAGAGAGAAGAAGAAGAGAGAATAGGATTTGGAATAAGAGAAAGCAGTAGTGTTTGTATTGAAAATTCATAATGCCTTTACATGTGGGATATACTGAGATTTTATAGATCTCAGCTAATTATTTGTAACAGCAATAATACTTCTAGAGATTTCTAATCCATTACATTTCTTTTACATTTCTTAGCACTTTTCTTATATTTCTTCCTATATTATGTGACAATACCCCCTGTTTGAGAACTTTCTTACCCCAAGCAAGATATCTATGCAACTCTTGAGGAAACTGAGCAGTAATAAACTGAGCAAGAAAGAGATATCTATAGCGTGGTTATGACTTCTATAAGGTGGAAACACTTGAGGCTCTTCAAAAATGACTTGGTATTTCTGCAATAATCGCTGTAAATTCCTTTTTTTCTCAGTAAGGGAAGTGAAAATAGCAGATATTTCCTCCTAATGTTCACAATCTTCTTTTGAGTTAGTATGCCAAAGACAAAATATAGGAGTTTGAAGATCCACCCCCTTTCTATGGGACAATTTCCAAAGTACCACTACCCAGATTGGAGGGATGCCTCACTAATACCCTGTAACAGCAAGGGTTTCTGTTGTCTGGTGATAGTATAGATGAGGCTTCAAAGTCAAGTAGCACAAGGTTATGAGTTTTAAGCCAATCAACCCTTAAAATCATCTCCAAACCCCCTAACTCCAACATCCTCATATCAAAGTGAAATTCATGCCTTTGCATCCTCCATTTTAATCCTGGACACTTGTGGTCACAACATAATTTCCTACCATCTGCCACTGTCATAGCAGTAGGAATTATGGCAACTAACCCCAATTTTAATTCCTGAATACCCTTTATCTATAAAGCTAGTGGTGCTACCACTATCAATTAAAATGACTAGCTGTATGTTTTTATGAAAGCCCAAAATTCTAATTGTATCCACCCCATAACTTCCTTCAAGAGCATGTACAGACAGTGTTGCATCTGCCATCTCATCCTCTAATTCATTTCCCTTAACTTGATACGTTTCATCTTCCATCCCATCCCCCTCTTTATCTTATGTGCAAATAGCTTTAAGGTTTTGGTTTTACATTGATACCCAGGGAAATATTTATCCCCACATCTATAACAAGGTTTGGGTTGATTTTTGGAAGGTGGGGTTAGAAATTTTAGAGGCTGCTATGACTGGTGTTTGGACTAGTGACAGAAGAAGTGTTACTGCCTTTATTAGCAGTTAAATTAGTTTTCTGGTTGGTGTTTGGTGGTCGAGGTGGGTATGGGTATGCTTGATATGGTTCAGTATAGGTGTTTGTAGGATTTGTTTGGGCTGTTTGGTTGCTGGTGGTGGTGTTTGGATAGGTATTTCTGAAAGATCTGAAAGAATTGCTGTTTCCTCCTTTTGTTTGGTCTTTGTCTAACAACTGTACCTGTAATTTTGCTACTTCTACCGCCTCAGACAAGGAAACAGGTTTCATCATTTTAACCATTAATCTAATCTTATCCTGCAACCCTCCAATAAACCCAAAAAGGAAGTAAGACTCCTCCAACTTGGGCATTAACCTCTCCAACCTAATCCTCATATCCTCAAATTCATCTTGATACTCTTCAACAGAATTTTCTTGTCTCAATTTCATAGATCAGTCCGCTATATCTTCTAATCCTTTGTCTCCAAATCTATTACATATTCCCCTCTCAAATTCCTCCCAGTTATGCTCCCTCCCCTTGTTCCAATTATGAAACTATGCATCAGCCTTATCCATTAAAAATAAACTAGCTAATTGCACTCTTGTTCAGTAGGAACCCATATAAATTTCAAAATACTTCATACACTTCCTCAACCAAGCTCTTGGCTCCTTCCCTTCAAAAGTGACTAACTCAATTTTGGGGAGCATTTGAGTTACATCATTAACAAGAGAGAGAGTGAAAATAGTGGCCATAATACCTTTATCCTTAGCTTGAACAGTATGAGCCTCTTTTGAATTAATAGAGATGGATTGAGAAGCTCCATTTTCAGCTCTGTTTCTGCCCTCGCTAGAACTACCGACTTCCTTGCCCTTATCTGCTATATGCTTGATCATCAAGCTGCGCAACTCTTCCAGGATTCCATTAGTATCCTTAGAGTTCTTCCTTACTTCCTCCTTGAAGTCCCTCAACTCTTTGCTATTTTTCTAGGTGGACTCCTGCAGCAATCTGATTTATTCCTCTAATTCTGCAATCTTACCATCTCCTGACTGACTCACTACAGTGGATCGGGTCATAGTTCTGACTCCAACAACAATTACCCAGTAATCCCAGTGATGCACAAGCTCTGATACTAATTGTTAGAGCTGAAACTCTAACAGGGAAAATACGAGAGAAGAATGGGAAGAAGAAGAAGAAGAAGAATTAGAGAGGAGAAGAGAGAAAAGGACTCGGAATAGGAGAAAGCAGTAGTGTTTGGGATTAGAACCTCAGCTTCTTTGGCTCATTGCTGTCTTGGCCCAGCTGCTCTGTTCCTTTCCCTCTAACAGAAATATATCTCTTTTATTTACTCCACAAATCTTCTTGAATCTTCCTTTGCTCTTTTACCAAGTTCTTTCCATTCTTCTGCTATTCTGTCTGTAGTGGACATTGCTTTGGGCATGAATTGACATTCTCTGGATTTTTATCTGCATTCCTACCAAAACGGTTTAACGCTAGGAATTTATATTGTCGTTTGTAATATTTAACAAGTTGCTTCTTCCTATGCTATTCAGTATTGGTTTAGAGTTTTTCTACTTTTGGGATTCATAGTCCTATTATTAGGATTTGAATCTTATTACTTTAGGATTTCTATCCTAGTAGAAGTAGGGGTTAATTATTAAGTCTTTATAATTACATAGTTATTTTCTTAAAGTTTTGATAATGAAACTCGAGTATTTTGATTTTTTAATTCCTCAAGGCATTTGTGCAAAGTTTCTTTTCCCCTTTTCTCTTTTCTCCTTTCTCCTTTCCTTCAGCTGCAACAGTTGCAGTTTCTTGGATGTATCTCACAGCCCCAACAATCTCAGTTCTTTTCTTTTTTTCACTCTAACAAGCAGTATTCAATTGGCCAAGGTTAAACTCACATTTTTCCTTAAATCAAAACCCTAAAACTCATGAATTGCCTTAGAATTGCCCACCATAAAGAATTCAAAGCTGGTTCCTTAAACCTATCCTGCATTAACATGACAACTGTGAAATAGGGGGTGGCACACAGCTGAGGAACCTGCATACTCTCTTATGCCTAAATCAATCTAATAATAGTCTCCAACAGTTTCATGCACATGCACTTTCTATAATCTACACTCTATACCCTGTCCCATCATATTTCCAAGAGTGAACTGCTGCAGTTTTGATTATGAAATTGTCAGCATGAGTTTCACGTTGAAGAATTATGATACTTTAGCCAATTTTGCACTCTGGGGCTGATGGTGGCTGGTATTGTCGATGCTTGCTTTATTATTGCTGGATAAGCTATAAAACTCGCCTGAAATAAACTTAATATTTACAACTCAATTTACTCGTAGTGTAGCCTCAAAGATATGATGTTTTAATTTATTGAATCAATTAATGTCTTTAGGATGTAATGTTGATTGAAGAACCAGTATTCTAAAGATCATGCTTCTTCAGGATAAGCTGGTGGAATCATCATCAAAGATGAATATATCTTCAGCTGTGCCACAGAACATGCCTGTGTATCCTCTAATGACACACCATGTAGACCATGGCAATACCTTGTCTTTTGAAGGTTAGTGCTTTGATATCTCCTATGAGTATCTTAGATGTTCTTTTTCTTTTGCCTTTCTTAAATTTAATTTTGATGTATTTGTTTTTGCAACTTAAATTTTTATTACGATATTGGACTCTTGATACTGGTCTTCTGTTTGGTCCTAGTTTAACCATAAAGAAAATAGCTGAATTTAAATGTTTTAAAGCTCATTAAAAGGGTCCATTTAATGAAAATGATGGTTTGAAGTTGGAAGTTGTTAGTCAGTTCTGTGTTTATAATTTTGTTAGGAGAGGTTTAGTTAGTTCCATGGATTCAGAATTTGTTCAGTTCTGTGTTTATAATTTTGTTAGGAGAGGTTTAGTTAGTTCCATGGATTCAGAATTTGTTTACACCTATTGGGTTCTTAGCAAGTTGTGTATATAAGTCAAAGTTTAGGTATAATTACAGTTGGCACTGTAAATTTCTCAACTTATTGCAAATTGAAACCCTTCAAAACAATACAATTTTAACCTAGAGCTTTATAAACTGTTGCAATTGAAAACCCTTACTAAGGCTTCATTTAACAGAAAATATTTTCTAGATTTTTTCCAGGAATGCATTTTCAACATCTTCTGACATTTGGTGTGGTTAGAAAAATTGGAAAATAGATTGTGTTTTCATAGTCAAAAGAAAACTAAGACCTTGTTTAATTGTAAAAATCTTTTTCTTTTTCAATTTTGGTTTATTTTTCCCCCATTTTTCAGTTTTTTTTTCCAATTATCCCAGTGGAGAATTGAAAAGCCAGAAACATGTTTGTCTGCCTGTTCTTTTTCTTTTCCGAATTTCACCATTTTTTATTTTTCTTTTGTAAAAAAAATGTTCTACTTTCTTAATTAAATACTATTTTATAAAAAGTACTAACTATTGAAATAGAAAGTATATAAATGATTTTTATTTTAATCACTTAAATGTGCTTTTTTAAGATAAATTACATTTATGGCCTTGAGGATTGTCAAAATTAACACATGTATCAATCTATTTTGAAAACTCAATAGTTTAGTCCTATATTTTGACTGTGTCAAATGGGAGGTTCTCCATCTAAGTTTCTGTTAATTGTCTTTGATATACAAAAATACCTTTGAATATATAGTATTTTTTAATCCTTATGTTATGTCAAAATTAACATTTATATTCTCTCAATTTCTCAAAAATTAATAGTTTAGTCCCTGTATAATAACTTTATCAAATTGAAAAAATATATTGTTTTCAGGGAGGGCCTGTAGTTGGACGGAGTAAAAATTAGGGACTAAAATGTTTAGTTTTATAAGGACATATGTGTTAATTTGACATACCTCAGAGAGGTAATAGTAATTTTCCCTTTTTTTAAATTGAAAAATCAATTGGAAAACTGAAAATGTTCTACATCCTTTAAAGATTCTGCTATTTATACATCCTTTAATAAACTATTCGTGCCAATTCCTGTTGCTTGATCCTGCTACTACATTCTTCTAACTAATCATTCCCCCTATTATTTAACTAACTTGGTCCCTCTCAGCTATTGGTTACTGACTTCCCTATTCTTTCTAAACTTCCTCCTGCTATATGTATGATGCAGGGTAGCTGAAAGAAAACACTCACTCCACATAAGAGAGAGAACCTTCGATGAAAAGAATTCTGCATGAACTTTTATTAATAAAAACTGAACTGAAAGGATAAACAAAACTGGGTGTCTATAGAGTTTGTAAACCCCTAAACACAGTAGGAGCAAACTACTACTAAATAGGAAGTCAAAACAAATCAAAACTCTTTTAGGAATCCAAATTACAATTTGGAAATAACTAATCTTACTTGGAAAAGGAAATTACAAATAGACCCTAAAATAATTAAACTCCTAAATAATTGCTGCTGAGTGCTGTAATAATTAATACGGAGCCTTTGCTGTAATAGGACCAAAAGGAGGTCGTTGGGACTCAAAATTGCAAGAATCACTTTGCTATCTGCTCCGTGACCTTGGAGACATGTCATGGCTGGGTTGTGAAACATTCTCTTTCAAGATCTGCCCATCTCCCAAACTTGCTGCAACTTGGTGTTTTCCGCTAATTTCACATCTGCATGCTCCCTTCCTTTGACCTTTCTCCTATTTCCCATAAAATCGTCACTAATATGCTCTAGATCATAATCCCCACTTGAATAAAACAAAAAAGGAAAACAAAAAAATTCATCTCGAGTTAGGATTTCTTGCAATGAACTATAAGAAATGTACTGCTAGTTTCCATATCATTCTTCCTCTTGGAATAAACCGGTCCTTGAATTTTTAAGTGAAAGTGAATGAAAATCTTCATTGGGAAAGTACACCCTTTAGTTTATAAGGCTTGGTAAATTGAACAAGATTGAATCAATTAACTTCTCCTTGACTCCTTCACCTTTGGTTGGGTCCTACAGAACACCTTGAGAAATAAATTCAATGGAGAAAATGTAAAAAATTTTAAAACTAATTCTTGCATTATACTCACCATGGTTGAAGGTAATACAATTAATGCTCTAATGTAATGTGAAGCTGTTTTTCTCCCAATTCCTCATGAACATTTGATGACTCTTCAGTCTTCATCAACCTTTTGCAAGAATCTCAACGTCCTCCCATTGGATTCTTTGTACTCATTTTTATCATCCTCATTCGCTCCTCTTTTTGGGGGTTCACAACAAATCTCCTTTTGTCTTCCAACAAAATCAATTTTCCTTGAGCATTTTATGGGATTTGTGACCTTCATTGCATTTTTATTACACCTAATGCGGTCGGTTTTGGTATAGGGATTGATAGCTTTTTGGAAGATTCAAACTACTTGTTTATCTGTCCCACTGAGTGAATCCTTCACTGTTTTCTTCCCCTTAGCAACTTTAGAAGCACCTTGGAAGCCTTCGTTTTCCTCGTTAACCTCTATAGCCATATCCATACATCTTCTTCACCACACCTTGAATAAGAATCTTGGTGAGTCCTTTCATAGTTCATGATTTCCGCCTTTAATGCTATATTCGTTGCCTCAGACAAAGCATTACCACTTGGGTTGGAATTCAATCTTCAGTTATGGGTTTCAATCCTTCTATTGACTTTCAGATTCATGAAGATTCTCCTAATGAACTGTTCGATTTCCTTGTTGGCACTTTTGGTAATTGGAAGAGGATTTGGGTTTTGTTCACATTTAAGTAGTAAGAATTATTGTTGCAATAAATACTTTATCTTATACTACATACAAACCAAACTCTTTCCTTTCTTCGCCCTTCCAGCTTGTAACCGTTCCTATTCAATGGACCCACCTCCCTTGAGCTGGCATGCTATCACATTAACTCGTCTTTCCAATGCTTTGTCCATGTAGTCAAAGAACCCCTCCCCATTATTTATCCAATTCAAAAATACCTCAATAGTAAAATATACCATTGAAGTTAGCAATGTTGACTTCTATTAATTTTTCTGCCATCCCTTTATCCTAGAGCACCCTTTCTCCCTTAATACAGCGTTGCTTAGGATAGTCATGGGAGTCACAGATATAATATTCCAAATTTTCATTGTTGTTGTAGTGCCTATGAGCAGTTATTCTCGGTAAATAGTTCACCAAGAGCTGCACTATCATCTTTTGGCCTTATATTTTCCTGCTGACCTCTGTTTCCTTTGATTCTTCAAGCATCAAGATGGTCCACAAATTGTTCAAGGCATGGCCCATACATCCGAATCTGTGATCCATCAACTGCTCAAGTGGTTGCTCCAAATGTCGCAACTCATTGGCCCTATGGTCAAGGGCCCTAGATCCTCATTCACCGTTGCGAGAACCATTAGTATCACCTCCATCAAGGGCTGTCATCTTGATTGGGGTGATTTGCCCCTCTGATACCACTGACTCATTGTAGCTTAAAGAAAACACTCACTCCACACACAGAGGACTTGTAGAAAACAGTAATTTTTACTAATAAAAAATGGAATATTTATAAATTTTATAACCCTAAACAAAACAGGAATAGGCTACTATTAAATACGAAGTTAAAAATAAAGCAAAACTCTGTGAGGAGCCCAAGCATAATTGGAAGCAACTAATTGAAGGAAATTAAAATAGGCTCTAAATAAGTTAAAACTCCTAAATAATTGCTGTCAAAGTTTATTGGACTAACTAATAAGGGTCCTACTGTCCTAGTGAACTAGGACCAAAAGGAGCTGTTGGGACCCAAAATTGAAAGAATCACACTGCTATCCAGAGCTTCTCATGGCCAGTGATCTCACATCAGACTGTGTTTCAAGGCCAGGCTGTGAGACATCCTTTTTCAAGATTTGCCTATCTCCCAAACTTGCTGCAACTCGGTGTTTTGCCCTAATTTCACATAGGCATTCTTCCTTTGTTCCTTCCTTTGAACTTCCTCTGATTTTCCCATAAATTCATTGCTAATATGCTCTGCATCAACACAATAGAATGATGGATTAGTGCCTTTATTTGATGTATTTATGCTTATTTTGTTATTAGTTGTATATTAATTTACCTGTATTTTTAAATATTTATTCATTTTGTAAACTTTGCAAATTTTTCCAAAAGATTAGCAAAGAAATTGACTTTTTACCATTATGGTATGGCCATTATAGGCCTTTTTTATGTTACTCATGACTATGACCACGATTTAAATCCATGGGCCCAGGTGCCCTCCCTACAGCCTCATTATGGGGCATACCTCTGACAACTATAGGTAAGACTCATGGAGGAAATTGAAGTCCAATCAGTATCTATGATTTGATTGCTTAGGATTATTTATTTATTTAGTTGTTTTTTAATGAATATTTAGTGTTCTTCAAGCTTTTGGTAGGAGACATTCTTTATTATTTTTTTCCCTATCTGTTACATAAGGACATTATTTACTTTAGGTTTGAAATAAGAGATCAATTGAAATAGCAATATTTATAATATCAAACCATGTATGATCATATTACCTTGAATATTTCTTTTGAAGTTCATAAAATGACTTAAATTAACATTTAAAAGCAAGAACTAAGTGTGCAATGTGTTAATACTTTTAATGGCTACAAGAAGCATCAAATGAATAGCAAGGAATATCTTTCATGATGTATTAGATTTATTTTTGGAATTAATTATTAAAATGTATTTGAAGTTAAGACATTAATAATCATGTATCAGAAGTTTAAATTTACTCAAGTTGTTGTAATTCTTGCTTTATTTGATAGATCCAAAAGCCATTTATGTTTATGCTTTCAGAGTGCATCCTTCTATTAATGTATTTGTTACTTGGGTGTTCTCAGAATTAAGCGGCACATCCAGGCATCTCTTGGAACAAAATGCTCAAGCTTTTAGTAAAATAACAGCTAACCTTTCAACATTCAAGGTGAATGTCCCATCCTCTTATTTATTTGTGTATGTTGGTTCAAGCAATAAAAATCAGCTTGTACATAGGAGCTATGGTCTGCGGATATGATTATTGTATGTTCTGTGTTTGTGAAGGATGATATTTGGACAGGCATGCACTACCCCTCATGCCATTATCACCCAACTTTTGTGCATCTCTTAATTTTTATTGTACGTTTGTCTTTCTCTTATATAATGGACACTAGGAACACTAAAATCTCTTACAAGTTTGTTATAACATTAAAGAGCCAACTTGATTGTGCTTGGAAAAAAAAAGGCTTAATCTTATCTTGATATTGTATTCAAGCTTTATTTATTTAATCTTTTTTCTGTTGGAGAAAAGGGTTGGGGGGGGGGGGGGGGAGAGACGTGGTGGTTCAGATGGTAGGGCCAAATTGTTTTAGCTGCATTTATTGCCATTTTATGCTTCTCTTGCTTAGGACCTTAATGATAAAGAATCAATATAGAATCATGATTATCAAAATTATTATTGTCTTTGTATTAACAGATTAGCTGCTTTTATTGGATTATTAAGCTAAATAATAATGACATGAAACCATCATTCTCAGGCATCATGATTAATCAAATTCTATTTAAAGTTAAAATAACTATGTAGATAATCTACAGCTAACCAATTAACTAGATAGATAAACTAATGCTTAGTACCATAATTTTAACAAAAAACATAGGGAAACAAAACTCACCTTATTCGGGAAATAAATGTGTAGAACTAGAAAATTGTTGATGATCTTATCTCAAGAAAGAAGAGATGAAAGATTTGTAGAACTAGAAAATTGTTGATGATCTTATCTCAAGAAAGGAGATGAAAGATTTGTAGAAAGACAAAAATTTAGAGGGAAATTTGAGCATGAAAATTCTGACAACTAAATCCACTGCAAAAAAGCGGGGAAAAAAAAAAAAGGAATAGTTGCTGCCCCATCTGACTTGAAACAGTAAATGAGGTAACCGACCTTTACTATTACTTAATGGTAAATAACAGTTGTTACTGTTAAGTAAAGACTTAACGACTGTTATAGCAACACTTTTTTTATGCTTTTAAGTATCGTAGTTACAATAATGAGAGGGTAAAGAACTTATAAATCACTTGTGTCCTTTACAACCATGGTTGATATTCAACATTGACTTTCCCTGTGTTTTCTCCCTTGTCTTTCTAATTGCTTCGATGATTAGTCTTGTTGGATGTCAATGTGTTTGAACTTTCACCACAAACTCTGTCCTCTTTTTTTTTTTTTTTTTTTTCTCTTTGGGGGAGGGGTGGGTGGGTGGGTGGTGGTGGTTGTGTAAGTTCGCTGCCCCCAGGTGCCAAGTTTTTAGTATTTTACCCTTTAGGTTTGAGCAATTTATACTTTTCCAGTTACTTATAGAAATTGAGATAAAAATGGTAGCATTGGCTTGAGATGGCAGGGAAGGTAGTTATGTGTACCATGCTGGTGTAGCATGCAGCTACCACTTTTGATTTGTAAAATAAAAAGCTGCGTGCATAAATTACTGAATTACTGGATGTAATGATTCACATAAATTTTACGTTAACATATATTTCCTCTTATGGATACAGCAGCCACAATAAGATGTTACTTCTCCCATAAGATGCTACATCATTAGAGAAGCATAGTTTTTGTAATATATATACATATATAGTTGAATTAGTTTTGTTTACTTTATTTTCTTGTTAGAGCACATCATGAAATTAAACATGTTTCTTCTTATGTAGTATTTTTCTTATTGAATTTTGTGTGTGTATTCTGGAGCTTGATATTTATCTTTCCTTGGTACTACTAATTTACATAGTAGCTGTGGTTTATTGGGAATGGCATATTAATATGATACTTCTACAAACAGTTACAGGATAATATTGACCTCTTCTGTTGCACAAGGAACAATATTAGTGCCATCCTGAATGAGTATGTTGATGTTCTCAATATATTTACTTCAGTATTTAGCTGCTTCCTTTTTGTTTATGATTGAGTTCAATGAGGAAATTCCTGTTCTTATTTTTTGCAGCATGAGAGAGATGCCTGGCATAATGAGCCAGATGCCACCACTGCCTGTATCAATTAACGAGGATCTTGCAAATAGTATATTACCAACGACAACTCAGGTAAGCTTTATGCAATTTGATTGAATGGCATAATTTCAAAATCAGAATGAGCAATTCATTGGTTTCCTTTTGGTTCTAGCAGATAGAATCCACAATCCTAGATCAAGTTATTATATATTTTGAACTATTTTAATGTCATTAATAAAAAATCATAGTTACAGAAATCAGGAAGTGGGAATCAAATCCAATTGGAAGATTTTTCTGAAAATTCTTAAACTCAATTACAAAAGACGTGTATATATACATATAAAACAAACAAAAATATTGAACACTGAGTTAACAAGCATTGAACCATCATAGGGCCAATAAATAAGGTGTGTGCTTTTATGGTTCCTAGTCCCATTATGAGTATGTTCTCCTTTAACATGTACATATAAATGAAACAAAATGGTGACACATCCATGGATTTAAATCTCGGTCGCAGCTGTAACAATGGGGCTGTCGTGCTTATAACTGACACTAATGGTCTATTGCTATACAAATTTTTCTAATAAGATGTAGAAACTAATAGATATTAATAAAATAAACTAATATACGAAGAGATCCAACTAACTAATAAGCACAAATATACTATGCAAGTCTTTGAATTCATCTTTTATAATCCTTATTTACATATGTTAGCCGATTACTGTAAAACAGAGCAAAGGATAAAAAGCTAAGCTTAACTAATTAACTCTTTAGTCCTTGATACATGATATTTCTCTTGTTCTTCAATAAAATTTGGAATTACTTTAGAGAAGTAGATGAGGTATTTTGACAAATAAGATTGCTTGATTATTCCCTCAAGCAATGGTTTTATATATAGTTTGGAAATAAATCAAATATGTAATAAAATCAGTCCTTATAATCAACTCCATAATATACAAAATCGCAGTATTCATGCAACAATTAACCTTCTAACAATGTTGAAGTGGGTTAAAGAAAAGAAAATGAATATGTAATTGTGGTGACAAATGATCGTTGTAATTAGAAAATTTTTTCCCTTTGCTTAACTGGGATAATGGTAAGGTAACCCAAAAAACATTTGGTATAAGAGCCATTATGTTATGCAATGCCCATTGTGTAAAACCATAAAATCTCATGCAATTTGATGATGAGAATATTTGAGATACACATTCCACATCTCAGCCATGTATTTATATAGATGTATCCTCTTTTGTGAATATAACTTTTGTACTTCCGTGCAATTTCATCTGGCATATTGAACTTATACTTCCATTTCCTACAACGTTTTTGTGCTTTATATACTAGCACTGTCTTTTAAGATAGTAAAATTTGTCACCCATATCTTCAAAAACTCAAGAAAACTGAACCAATTGGGAAGTAAACCACTAGTGAGCAAGATTGATCTTCATTTGTTATCAAGTTCAGTAGTCCTTTTTAGAGAAAGAGAGGCTAAAGAAGATGACAAGAAGATTTCAGAAAAATGATAATAAGATCTGCCTTCTGCATGTCTTTCTGTCCGTGATGTGTGGTCATTTCACAGATCACATGCGAGAAATCATATCTTCCTGCCATGAAATATCTTTATTTGATATATGCTCGATGCAATACAGACTTTGCAGTCTTCTTTTTATGGAGTGTATCATTTAACGGTGTTGATCATTCATCTCAACAGTAAATCACACTTTGGTGTTCTAGTTGTATCCAGTCTAGACTTCTGTGGTTCTACTTTACCTAAATCTAATTACCAGTACCAGTTGCTCAGCTAAGCAATTTATTGGGAATCATTTACTCCTATTATGTAATCAATGGCCATGGCATCGGAAGAAGTATCATCTTACTAATACAAAATTTTGCTGTTGCTATAGAAATAAAAAAGATTATGAGTGGAGTTTTTCTTTAAAGAATTATTATGTTTTAACTATTTGTGTTTTGCATATATAGACAATGATGTTTGGCTCGCCTAGTGGGATACAACTGAAGCAAGAGCCAAGGTGCTGATGGAGAATTTGTGGAGGTGAATTCATCTGGTCTGTGTAAGTACCAAAATTTTACTAGTGTAAATGCTAAGCAGTTTGGTAGGAGGCGGTTCTTCATTTCGTGTACACATACTCATCACAGTTTACGGGTCCCACAATGGAAAAAATTTGTAGAGATCCCATTTTTGGAACCTTAAATGTTTACCTTGCTAGGTATTGAAATCGAACCAAAGCACCAGAATCTCATAAATAAGAATGCCGACTGTCCATTGTTCCTGCACTCCAGGGAGAATCTTTAACCAGATTACTATAATTTATTTTTCAGTCGAATTTTGTGCTTGTGTAAAAATTTGCAAGACTGACACCTTGGAGTGTAATATTTGGTGCTTTGATTTTTAACTATCTCTAGATTTTATGTTCTTGGTATCGCATGTACCTATTATTATTAGATCAATGCAAATGCTTGACAAAGTTTTATTTCTTTCCTTTTTTTATTTTTTATTTTTTTATATAAGGAGAAGAAAATAACTCCATAATATCTTTTCTTTTTATAATTTTTTTATACGTGCCCATTTCTTTTCTTACTATATATGGCTTGTCATTTGTAAGATTGCGAGCTATTTCATGCGTGCATCCATCAGACTTCACGCCAGCGGTGACAATCCCATCCCGGTGTATATGGTAAAAAGTTGATTCAAACCCTTCTATTAATTTATCTTAGGTTTCATTTGGATTATTTTTTACTTGTGGTGGATTTAGCTGTGTTTTGAAAAATGCATTTCCGTACTTTGTGATTTAATAACAATTAATGTTTTGTGTTATATATATATTTTTTTATGAAATTAATAAGAATATGATTTTTTTTACTGGATAAATTAATTTAAATGTTTGTGAAGTCACATTTATATCTTAAATTTTATTTCTGACAATAAAGTTAAAACTTTAAAATTGATCATTCAGTTAATACAATATGGTTCTTATATTTTAATTGATTTTCGCTTTTCAATAATTAAAGAATTATGAAAATTAAGTTTGAATTAAATTTAACATGTATTAATTTTTTATTAACACATGTTAGAATAACAAAATAATATTTTTTAAATTAATTTTAACAATAATTAGACACTCACAGGTGATAAGTGGGTACATTTACGTAAACCTGACTTTTTATATTAGTGAACATTAACTAATTAAATCTATTAAAAGTTTGATTAAAGTATTGAGTTTCCATGTTTAATAATATTGAGAATTATACATATAAATTTCAAGAGTTAAAAAACTTTTTGGTAGTGTTAAAATTAAATTAAAAATACTATTTAACTATTTTAGTATTTGTTAATAATTTAAAATATATGATATTTAATTTAAAAATTATTTTTCGCAATTTTTAATTATTAAAGAGAAAAAAATATATAATAAACAAAAGATGATATGGTTTAATTTAATAATAATAAATAAGAACATGATTAAAATAGAATATTTATTTTAAAGGATCATTTTATTAATGAAGTCAACCTTTAAGGATCAAATTGTCATTGTTAATTTTTCTAAATTTAAATTTGTTTATTGGCTAAAATGGTAGCTAGTTTTACAATTTTGATTTTATTGTCAAAAAAATAAAGTTTAAGATGTAAATATGATTTTTTTTTTTTTTTTTTTACAAACATTTGTATTATTTTGTGCAATAGCTTTTTTTTTTTTTTAGATAGGAGCTGTCATATCAAAATTAAATATGTATTGTAATTTTGAAGGGTAATTTATACTAATTTTGATAGGGTCTATCAATTTTAATTTTTTTTCTTTTAAAACTCCTCAAATTTTTTCGATAATATAAAATTTTTTTAACCTATAATAACATGTCTTCAGATAATTTTGCTGTACTGGGCATCTATTAAATTAAAGAAAAAATTATTATGAATTCTAAATTTTAGTGAAATTGATTAATTAATTCTAATATTTTTAGAAATAATTAAAATCTTTCTCATTATTTTAAAATACAACAATTTAATTTTTTTAATAATAAATTTCCTCAATTTTAAGTAAAAAATCATAAATACTCTCTAAAACCCATAAATCCTTATCCCAAGTCAATGTCTATCTAAAACTTTCTTTTTGTGTCTTCAAGAAACTTTTTATATTTTTCTGCCATGAAATATTCACTCATCTCCTTCTTCAACGCATCTTACAATTTGTGATTCGGCAAGAAAATCAAATTAAATCAATTTGATGAATTTGATTATTTACTCTATATAACTCAATTTGATTATTAATTTTTTAAAAATATTAATTTTTGATTCAATTTAGTTAAATAACTAAAATTAATAAAAAAAATCGAATCCAACCACTACAACATTACAAAATTCTAGCGACGTAAGAGCACTATTTCAGACAATTAATTGTCGATTTAGGCGACATAAGAACGTCTTCGGACGATGTAAGGACACTCTTTCAGACAATCATTTGCCCCATAGACGTTATAAAAGCGTTCCTAGACAACGTAAGAGCGCCCTTTCAGATAAATAATTATCCATTTAGACGACATAAAATTATTCCTAGACGACATAAGAGTGTTTTTAGACGACGTAAGAGCGACCTTTTCAGGCAATCAATTGTCCTTAGGCGACGTAAGAGCGCCCTTTCAAGCAACTAATTGTCCACTTAGAGGCGCTGTAAGAGCACTCTTCCAAACAATCAATTCCCACTTAGGCGACATAAGAGCGTGCTTTTAGATAACCACTTGCCACATAAGTGACATAACCCCCCCCCCCCTCAACCAATCAAATCCCACTTAGGAGATATAATAGTGCACCTAAATGATAAAAAAGCACTCTTACTAGCAATTGATACCATGGTAGCATGGCACCATGGTAACATGATACTAGATTTTATCAGCATCAAGTTGCCAATGTAGGGGGAAATAAATAAGCAAACCAACTGCCGTTTAAGCATTATAAGTGCCCTCATCAGCATGGTACTAGATCTTATCAATGTCAAGTCGCTAATGCAGTAGGGGAAATGAGTAAGCCAACCAATAGTCCATTAAGTGTTATGAACACCCTCATCAGCAACTGATACCATAGCAATATAATATTAGATCTTATCAACATTGAGCTGCTAACAGTGGGGAAATAAGTCAACTAACACCAGTGTGCTACCAAGCTAAAACCAAAAACTCGAAAGGGGAGAAGGGTCTAGTGAAAACCAACACCGACCCAAAAACCCTTTTCAACCCAGTAAGGGACCAAAAATCATTTCTGCCAAAAAAAGCTGAAACTCTTTTCAATCCAACAAGGGACTAAAAATCTTTCCTATCAAGAGAAAGTCGAAAACCCTTTTCAACCCACCAAGGAATCGAAAATCTTTCCTGCAAAATAAAAAGCTGAAATCCTTTTCAATCCAACAAGGGACTGAAAATCATTCCTGCCAATAGAAAGTCAAAAATCTTTTTCAACCCAGCAAGAGATCGAAAACCTTTCCTACTAAATAAAAAGCCAAAAATCCTTTTCAACCTACGAAGGACCGAAAACCTTTCCTACCAAGTGAAAAGACGAAACCCCTTTTTAACCTAGTAGGGGATCAAAAACCTTTCCTATTAAGTGAAAAGTTGAAAACCATTTTCAATCCAACAAGAGACCGAAAACCTTCCCTACCAAGTGAAAAGCTTAAATCCTTTTCAATCGAGTAAGGGACCGAAAACCTTTCTTACCAAGAGAAAGTTGAAAACTCTTTTCAATCCAATAAGGGATCATAAACCTTTCCTACTAAATGTAAAACCGAAAACCTTTCCTACTAAGAGAAAGCTGAAAACCCTTCTTAATCCAATAAGGGACTAAAAACCTTTCATACCAAGTGAAAAGCCGAAAATCCCTTTTTAATCCAGCAGGGGTCTAAAAACTTTTCCTACTAAAAGAAAAATCGAAACCTCTTTTTAGCCCAGTAAGGGACTGAAAATCATTCCTATCAAGTGAAAAGTTGAAATCCTTTTCAACCTAGCAAGGAATCGAAAACATTTCCTACTAAATTAAAAGCTAAAACCCTTTTCAATCCAATAAGGGATCGAAAATCTTTCCTACCAAGAGAAAGCCAAAATCCAACACAAATATGAGATCGAAAACAATCAAAGATAGAATTCAAAGTAAAAAAAAAAAAAAAAAAAAAGTAGAGTAAAATACCTTTGATCATGAACTAGAAGAACAATTTGAAGCTAAAGGCAACCAAACCAAAAAAAAGAAAAGCCAAAACCTCTTAGAGAGAGTAGTTGGAGAGAAGGAAGATCTTTTACAAAGATAGTTGTGGGGCAAATGAACCTAAAGATTCATAGATAAGAAAGGGGACTAATGATACTAATAGAGGAATCATTTGAAGAATAAATACTAAAACTCAAACGAGCCTTCCCTTAGCCTGTTCCAGGCTAATCTGATTTAAAAAAGCAAGAATATTTATTCTACCATAACTTAATGACAAATTATGAATCCTATCAGGATAAGACTACTTATAAGCTATATAAATGGGCAACTTCCACGTATATGATCCATCTCATTATTCTATTTGTTATTTAAATTCACCTTATATTTCTTATAGATTTAAGTATCAGAGGTTTTCCCACCAAACCACCTGATATTCTTGTTATTTTGTAGATCCATTAGCCGAAGGAAGAATCGAAACAACATCAAGCAGTTAAGAATTTTTTAAGAAAGTAACATTTTGTTAATAATTATTTCAGATATATTTTTATAGAATTTTATATAGAATTATAATAAAAATAGGATAAGTATAATAGGATAAAAAAATTCTAAATATATTTAAATTTTATAATTAATTTATATATAAATTCAAAATAATTAATAATAAAAATTTAATTTTGTATCTTAAATAATACAATGAATCAAGGGCAGTTATGGTATTTCCATTATATAATTTAAAATTCAAAAGTTTAAATATAATATTTCTCAAACAATATATATAATAGCATTCTCATTATTCCTCCCTTTTCAATTTTATATTTATTAGTTCAACCAACGTATCTGAATTTAATTAAAATAAAAAAAATAAAACCTTTAAAATTTAAATTTATTATGTAACATCTTAATTTTCATTATTTAATATTTTGATGTCATTTTTTCAAATGTTAAATAAATTTATTATTAAAATTATTTAACATTTTATTATTATATTTAATAAATTAGATGATATTATAATTTATCTATAATAAAGAGTAGATTATGATTTAATAATTTCATATTATCAAAGTAAAAGTTTATTTTAATAATTTTTTCTCAAAATTTTAATTTTTTATCAAAATAAAAATATTCATTTACTAACTTTAAAATTTGAATGTAATTGTAAAAGATTGAAACAACATATTATCTAATTGTTTTATATTAGAATTAATATTTAATTTAAAACTTATTATCTCATAATTTTATATTATCAAAATTATTATTTTTAAAATGTTTAAGTGTGTTATTGTATAAAAAAATTATTTTTTTTAATATTCATATATGTTTAAAAATTGATTTTTGTAATTTTAAATTAATTGAATAATAAAATTATTATATACTTTAAAATTTAAATTCAATTCTAACATATTATCCACTTTCAAATTTAAATAAACTTAAAACTAATTTATATAATAAAATTATTTTCTATTTTAAAAATCTTTATATTCCCATATAGATTATGAAGTTATAATTAAATTTTTTAAATGTTAAAATTTATTCAGATTCAATAAATTATTATTATAATAATAAATAACTAAAATTTCTTAAATTTAAAATTAATAATATTAGAAGTTTATGTACATTTACAATAATATATATTTTTATTCTAAATAAATATTATAATAAAAAAACAAATTAAAAAAATAATATAAAATTATCCTATTGAATTTACAATTCTGCTTATATAATAAATCCAATAAAATTTAACAGTGATGATCTGAGATCCAGAGAAATAGGGTTTTTACAATGGACTCTGTAAAACTTTGAAAAAGCTTAAACCTAGAAGAGAGCATTTCTCCTTTTATAGGTTTCCTTTTGTCCGTTAGTGACGTGCCGATAGAACGAATATCAGTAGACCACCTGTCCCTGCCACGCTGATATGGACATACGAAGGAATCAGATCTCTGCCCCATGCATAACGGCCTCTGATCCTCTCAGAACACGGACGGGCGGGTCAGCAAGATGAACGGATGGGTCTTACTCTGGGTTCCTGGTTGGGCCGGCCAGACTGGGCCGGATGAAGGGAACGAAATTGGGCTAAAGGGGGCTCCCCTTCGGAACTGGAGAATGGGCCAGCCCGGTTGAGGCGCGCTAGGAAGGAGCCCGACCTTATCATTTGAATGAACCAGACCTTGTTCATACTAAGGACTCGAAGGTATCTGAGTGATGGGCCGATATCGTAGGCCTCGTCTCTGATTTGGACGAAGAAATCTCACGGTCATCAATTGCCCCTTTACACTCTTGGCAGTTATTATCTGACTGTCGAGGGAGTAAATATCGAGAATCATCATGACCGCGCCGCCCAATGACAGTTTCTTCTAAGACGCTTGGACACCCTTCTGTCTTGTTACCGTTTCGAATTTTGAACTCTTACTGCCTTCTTGGAGCATTTGCCATCTTTGATTCCTTACGCCACTTGCCTACTTCGCCTCATAGCTCCAGCCATTGTTAAGGTACGCTTTTCTTCTTCACTCCCATGGATAGCCCCAAAATTCCCGATGTTTTCCGAATCAAGTCTAACGTTACCCCATCTACCTTAAAAAAATTTTTCTCTCGGGAGTATTTAGATACTCCTCTTTTTCGCATTCGAGCTCCCCTCCCGTATGAAAGGATCGTTCTTCCTGATCCTCCTCCCTCTGGTTTAATTGATCCTCAGGAGGGTCTTAACTTGGTATTCTTCGCTAAACAGAGGGAGTATGGTTTAACCTTTCCTTTCTCGCCTTTCTTTACCCAGGTTTTCCGACATTATCGTATAACCCCTCGGATGTTGGTCCCCAATTCCATCTTGTTCATGTCCTCTTTTGAATCTGTGTGTCTGAGTTGGGGATTTACACCCACGGTGTCTTTGTTTATGTCCTTCTTTCGATTGGTCAGGGGAACCCAAAATTTTTATTATTTTTCCCCTCGTGGGAAGCTTTCAATTTTCACGGGTCACAAAGACTCAATAAAGGGCTGGACGGAGGGCTTTGCAATAGTGGAGCTCAAGAGGGAGTCCGGACTTGTCTGGGACTTAGAACTCTCATGGGAGGATGTTCCACTGGACTGCAATGACCTACCCCAGCTAAGCCTCACCGAGCAGGTCGGGTACATTCTACTGAATTCTGTCGAAATGAAATATGATGTCGAGAAGTGTATGTTTATTTCTAATCTCCGTGATATCAAAGACGCGGGTACTTGACTCTTCTCAGTAGCGCTGCTCTGCTTTAGATTTGTGTGACTGGCTATCTGATTTTGTGTTGATTTTTGGATTTTTACAGCGTCTCAGGTGAAGATGGATCAAATTAAGCCCCCTAAGAATTTTTGTCTGTCCCGAGAAAGCATGAACACTGCTCTGGACATTCTGCGTGCAGGAGGACGCGTTTCCGAGGCTACCGAGGAAGTAGCTCGGGTCATTGCTTCTACCACAATGAGCCGTCCTCCCAGGTTGACCTCCAAAGGTACTAGACCTTCCAAGCCCTCCCGAAGCGGCCAAGGGAGCTCGGCTCCTCTCCCTTTTCAAGCCTCCTAGCCTCGACGGAATGACAATATACAAAATGTGAGGGATCCGGAGGTTGCTGCCAAATTGGCTGAGGGTCTCAGACTCGTGAGGGCGGATGATCTTCATTCTTCTGCTGAGGTTTCCGTGGAGCTTTTGGAAACTGTCCCCATTGAGGGGGTGGGCCCTGAGGACAAAAAACGAGGCGAGTTCGAAAGGACAGAATGCCCAAAAAATTTCTTCCGAGGTCGTCCCAACAAAGGAGGCTATAATTGGGCCTACAGGGGTAGCTCCTCTACAGGGGTCGATGGTTGTTCCTCAAGGCGTGGCCGAAGGGGTCAGGAGCAAGCGTCCTTTGCCTACTGAAGAATTCGGCTCGACTCCCTCTTTGAAGAAAGCCCGAACCTCCGGGCGCCCTGCCCCTCCCTTGCCCCCTTTGGAGAAAGCTTCCGTGGTGCCTCTGCTATCTGCCCCGGATAATGATATATTAAATGCAGAAGACATCACGCATCGGTCTTCGGCCGGGGTCGTGGCAGAGATTTTGCGAGAGCGGATGTTCGGAGGGACCACAGATGCTTCAGACTCTCGTCTACTGGCCTTGACCAGCCATTTGGCGGGCTTTACACGGGAGCAAGCAACCTTCCATTCCTTACCACGGGAGGAGCTCGGAGAGAAGATCAGAGAGATGCTCTTGATGGTAAGTTGCCCCTTTTGCTCACTTTGATTCTTTTAATTTCTTTATCCTTATGGGCATTTCCTTTTCGCATTAGGCATTGGGTCTTTCCATGGAGGCAGATGCTCGTGACCTCTCTCTACGAGAGTCTGTCGACCGTAGGATTGAGGAAGCTCGTCGAGATGAGAACCTATCTGCAACCGTTGATGCCCGGGGCAACCTCGCGGCAGCTCGAGAACATACTACGTCTCTCCAGACGGAACTGTATGCCGCTTATGAGGCCTTAAAGAGGGCTGACGGAAAGGTAGCCAATGCAAAGGAGTATGCCAAGTCCGTGGAGACAGAGTTGTTTAACACCCGAAGACTTCTTGAGGAGTCTAATGAGAGGGCAGCTGCAGTTGAGGCTCGTTGCGAGGGGGTTTTGAAGCAGCTGTCTTCTGCAGCGGAGGGCCTTCGCGAGAGAGATGAGGCTATAAGCCAGAAGGAGGAGATTCAGCGCCAGCTAGAGCAGCTGAAGGTAAAATTGGACTCCACCTTGGCTCTGAAGGACGAGGCCCTAGCCCGCATCGTAATTTTAAGGCAAGAGCTGAGTGGGCAAGCTGATAGCATCAAGGGTCTAACTTCGTCGGCAGAAGAGTTGAAACTTCAAAATCAGCAACTGCGCCAACAAGTCACGGACCTAGAGACAAGGTGCTCAGCCCTGTCTAAAGAGGCCAAATTAGCCGAGGATAAGGTCCGGCTGGAGATTGAAAAGCACTTGAAGGAGTACAAGGAGTCCCCGGAATTGAAGAAAGAGACCCAACAGGCCTGTGAAGCTTATCTCCAAAATTACAAGGATTCTTCTGGGTTAAGAGCCGAGATAGCTGAGGCCTGCGAGAAGCGATTTGCAGAGTATAAAACTTCGGATGAGATGAAAGAGGCCATATGGTATAAGGGTCTCCGCATGTTTGTCTCCGGCTTCAACCGAGGTTTAAGAGAGGCCAGGCATAATCCATCTGTTCCCCTGACTGTACTCGGAGCTAAAGAAGAGGATTCGGATGGTGAGATCATGGCTTATGGGGAGGACGATATGCCTCTGCCCAAAGGGACTTCTCTTGCTAAAGTTGGGCCTTCTGAGGCAGGGTCCGAGCTGAATACAGAGAATGTGGAAGTCCTCAACCCTGAGGTAGGCGTCGCCGAGCCTCAGAATGAAGGTATAGGATCCGAGCTGAACACAGAGAATGTGGAGGTCCTCAACCCTGAGGTAGGCGTCGCCGATCCTCAGAAGGAAGGTATAGGACTAGGAGGGGAAGGTGTTGGACTTCCAGGGCTGGAGATCGTTCCTTTTGTAAATTCCGGGGAGTCTGAGCGGGAGGAAATCGGACCTCCCTCGGGTAGCAATGTAGACAGTGTAAGCGTAGATAGTGTAAATAGGGTGGGGGGTAATATGGACACTAATGTAACTGAGGGTGATGCCCCTAAGCATGTGAGTCCTTTGAGGACAATCTTTCCTTCAGAAGAGTAGAAATAGACTGTAATTGTTTTGCCTTTTAATGATATTTTAGTTTTCCAAGTGTATGGATGCTTTGAGTTATTTTACTTGTTATTCCTTTATTCATGATTTTCTCCTCCTCCGGGGACATTCTCTCTGCAGGCCTTTATGGTCTTATTTGTGACTTCCTCGTGACAGTAGATCTGATCATATACCTCTTAGGGGAATAAGCAGGGCTGACTTTCTGCTCTGAACTCCGTTCTACTATGGACCAAGGTTGGGACCTTGTCTGGCCGAGTCATGGGATTTTCCTTCGGCTTCATGAGGCTCTGTATCTTTCTATTTGTGTGTCAGACCTTCCGAGCTCGTTTATGAGTTTAATCCACAAGCGAGAGCAGTTTGTTGCTACTTGGGAGTTATTACTATCTCTCAGGTCCTACTACCTTTTTGGCATTTGTTTCAGGAGGGGTGAGGGGGTAAACCCTTGAAGTTTCTATACTCCTCAGGTCAACACTTCAAGTTTAGAGTATGCTGATATATCCTTGACGATGTGAATGGGCTGGGCCTTGGTGATGCAGGATGCTTAAAGGCTTCTAAGTAATGGCCAGGCGTCATGGGCCAGGGCCCTGCTCGAGGCGAGGGAACCCAGTGGTCATCGTTGATTGCCCCTCTACCTTCCTGTTAATTATTATCTGACTGTGCAGGTTTCCAGAATCATTATGACCGCGTCTGTTCACGTTCAGCTTTCCCCATAAATTCTTTTCATCTTATTGTCGCCTCACTTTTCGAATTTTCTCTGCTCCTTTCTATCTTCAGCTTTCTCTTATTCTTCGTGTACGTTGTCACCTCTATTTTCTCATCTTTTTCCTGCGGGATGTGCAGTCTTTCTCTTTTCGTGAATAGCTTTTAAGAATTCTACTGCCGCTGGCCTAGCGCCTAGCATCACCCTGCTCAAAATTATAGCTTTGCTTTTGGGATATATACGCTGGTATCCTTCCCTTACCACCTGGAGTTTTTTAATAATTCAGATTGGCTTTTCAAGCGGACCTCTGGTTTCGTCTTCCTCATGTCTTCTTTTCGTACTGCTTACCTAAGCGAGGCTTTCATGTCTTCAAGGTGTCCCTTCGGTGTTCCATAAGAGGTTGAAGTTGTATTATGCAGATCGTCAGGTCGGCCCCCTCCCCTTGCTTCTCTCGGGAAGGAGGAGAAGACTTTTGTGGTGCTAACATTCACTTGTTCCATTGCTCTTCAGAATATTTCCCCAATTTTCTGGTGTTGCCTTCACTTGTTCCATTGCCCTTCAGAATACCTTGCTGGTTTTTTGTTGGCACTTCGGGCAGGTGAACGGGTAATGATGCCGATCTCGCTGGGACTTTAACTCGAAGACTTATGTATTTCATGAGATCAACATATAATATCTGAGCTCGTTCGTATGTATCGCAAATCACATCTCGAGGCGGAGCTTAGTTGGTTTACGAAGTCGATTTTCCGAACTATAAGAATTCCTCGGAATCGAAAGCTAAGGTAGTAGGGTAGGCGATAATGATGTAAACGTAGATGATGATGTATCTGGGCATGTAAATCCTTTAAGGATAGCCTTTTATCCCGTAGTGTTGGTATTTGTGACATGCTGTAATGTATTTTTCTTTTAATGAAATTTTTATTTTGCGTTCGTACTCGAACTGCCCTTTCTTTATCATAAATGAAGTACTTAGATTGTTTGCTCTGTAACTTTTCCCGAAGGATCTGTTGTATTGCTTTCTCCTTCTTGCCCCTTTAATCGTTCCGAGCTAGAGTTCATTCAATCAACTGAGCTTTTGACTTACTTTTTTCCGAGCTAGACTAGTCGTATTCGTGAGCTCTGTCGTAATGATGGACAAGGTTGATCTTTCTGCCTTTAGCCTTGTTTTGACAGGAATTGGAGCTGAGGTTTTATCTGTTCATGTCGCTAAATGTTCTTTGGGTTGCCCCCTTTACTGCCTCAATGTTTATTACATAAAGATTGAGGGAGTAAATTTCTATATTTCATTTAAACTTGCATAGTTTTGGTTTAGGCGATCTTACTCCGCCATTTTATTTGTGAGCTCGGAGGTCTGGTCCCTCGCAGGGTGGTTTTTTGTCAGTCGGTGCAACTTAGTCTGTATGCGCGACTGGGAGGGGAGTTCGGCCGTTGTCGTTTTCCCTCTTCTTGGGTTATTTGTGCCAAATGTCTGTGTGTAGCAGAGTGGTTCGAGCTCTGTTGTCTGTTGTTCCTTCCACATTGAGCGTCCTTCTGTCCGAGTGTTCCCTATTGCAGTTTTAGCCGAGCTGGGGATTCGGTCCTTGGTTCTTTGCTTAGGCTTTTATGCCTATAGCCCCGGATGCTTCTTGTGCCCCTGAGTGTTTTTCAGGCTCTTTGCGGGCTGGACCTCCCGAGGTCGATGCCGCATATGATGTTCCTCGGCTGAACTTTTTCACCCTTCCGAGCTCAGTTTTTGAGGTCGGCATGATGCTGTGGTGTTCTTGGTGATTGTGCTTCGCGCCTTTTTCTAGGAGGTCGGAGTCTGGTTTTTTTTTTTTTTTTTTTTTTGGTACCTTAAGACTCGGCTTTCTCATGAGATTGGAACTGTATTTTATGAGTTGTTCCGGCGCGTGATATTGGGAGTTTTCGCTCCGGGAGGTTATTAAAACCTTCGTCGCCCATTCTCGTTGTTCCGGGAGTTCTAGGGGATCCCGGTCTTCTTTGTTGTCCCGGGAGATCTTGGGGATCCCGGTCTTCTTTGTTGTCCCGGGAGATCTTGGGGATCCCGGTCTTCTTTATTGTCCCGGGAGATCTTTGGGGATCCCGGTCTTCTTTGTTGTCCTGGGAGATCTTGGGGATCCCGGTCTTTGTTGTCCCGGGAGATCTTGGGGATTCCGGTCTTCTTTGTTGTCCCTGGAGGTCTTGGGGATCCCGGTCTTCTTTGTTGTTCCGGGAGATCTTGGGGATCCCGGTCTTCTTTGTTGTCCCGGGAGATCTTGGGGATCCCGGTCTTCTTTGTTATCCCGGGAGATCTTGGGGATCCCGGTCTTCTTTGTTGTCCCGGGAGATCTTTGGGGATCCCGGTCTTCTTTATTGTCCCGGGAGGTCTTGGGGATCCCGGTCTTCTTTGTTGTCCCGGGAGATCTTCTTTGTTGTCCCGGGAGATCTTGGGGATCCCGGTCTTCTTTGTTGTCCCGGGAGATCTTGGGGATCCCGGTCTTCTTTGTTGTCCCGGGAGATCTTGGGGATCCCGGTCTTCTTTGTTCCCTTTTTTTTTTTTTTTTTTTTTTTAGATTTGAAAGTAGCAATGTGATTTTATAGTAAAAGAAAGAGATTGGATCATAACAACGTCTATTTTATTGCTTTGTTTTGAAATACAATCTATCTTTTGTACTTAATAACATTTCAAGGAAAATACCTTTTAAGATGCTGGATATTCCAGGCGTGAGGTTCAGGGTTTCCTTGCATATCCTCAATTCGATATACTCCTGGTTTGACCACTTTAGCTATTCTGAATGGGACTTCCCAGGTCGGTGCTAGCTTTCCTATTGCCGCTCTTTTTCCCGTAGCCTCTAGATTTCTTAGGGCCAAATCTCCTACCTTCAGGCTTCTTTCTCTAACCCGTTGGTTATAGTAATGGGTAGCTCTTTGCTGATACGCGGCAGTTCGAACTTGAGCTTCCTCCCTGACTTCCTCAAGAGCATCGAGGTTGCTTCTTAACTTGTCTTCGTTGGTGCTTTCACTGCTGAACTGAACTCGATGTGTAGGAACTTGTAGCTCGACTGGGACTATGGCCTCAGTACCGAATGCAAGTGCAAAAGGCGTTTCCTTAGTGGATGTTCTTGGAGTAGTTCGCAGTGCCCATAGGATGTTGTTGAGCTCTTCTGCCCAATTTGCTTTTGCCCCATCCAGTCGTTTTTTCAATCCTTGGAGGATGGCTCGGTTGGTAACCTCTGTCTGGCCGTTGGTTTGAGGATGAGCCACCGAGGAAAATTTATGCCATATTCCTATGTTTGTCGTAAACGCTCAGAAAGTGCTGCAATCAAACTGCCTACCATTATCTGAGATGAGTACCCTTGGTATGCCAAATCTGCAGATAATATGCCCCCATACAAAGTCTATCATCTGTCGAGCTGTGATTGTGGGTACTGCCGCTGCCTCCGGCCATTTTGAGAAGTATTCCACAGCCACCACCACGAACTTTTTCTGTCCCGTGGTTTTGGGAAAAGGTCCCAGGATGTCTATTCCCCATTGTGAGAACGGTCATGGACTGAATATGCTGGACTGAGGAATGGCCGGGACATTGATGGCATTGGCGAACCTCTGGCATACATCGCACCTGCTGACGAACTCTTTGGCTTCTTTTTTTACAGTGGGCCAGTAATAGCCTTGCCTGAATATCTTATTGGCCAATGTTCCCGCTCCTTCATGAACTCTGCACGTCCCTCTATGTATTTCCTCCATCACCTTTATTGCCTCTTCCGGGCTCACGCACCGGAGCCACGGGCTGGATTTTCCTCTTCTGTATAGGGTCTCCCTTACCGCCTGGTAGTTAGCCGCTCAGGCGGCTATCTTTCTTGCTTCGTCCTTGTTTTCGGGGAGCTTTCCTTTCTCTAAATATTCCAGGTACGGGGTCATCCAAGTCTGGGTTTGTTCTGCCTGCAAAACCATGTTTGTTTTATTAAAAGCAGGCGTATTGACGTGTTGTATGTATACCTCATCAGGGAGCTGTTCCAATTCTTCTTCGGTTAACCGACTGAGCAGGTCTGCTTCTTCATTTTCTTCTCGAGGTATTCTTTGAAATTTGACAACAACTCCTCGATCCGTGAGCTCGGCCTCTATTGCTTTCACCTTTGCTAGGTAATTCTGCATGGTTGGATCCCTGGCCTGATATGCCCCAGTTACTTGATTGATTACTAGTTGTGAGTCGCTATTCACCTCGAGGTCAGTTGCCCCCACTTCTATTGCGACCAGCATTCCGTTTATTAGAGCTTCATACTCTGCTACATTATTGGAGGCTTTGAATCCCAAACGTAGGGCGTAGCAAACCTTGAACTCCCCGGGCCCCTTAAGCATTACTCCAGCGCCGCTGCCTCCAACGCCTGAAGCCCCGTCTACATATAACTTCCAATTGAAATTATGGGAGAGTTCTTCCTTTCTTTCTTTCCTCGACGCTTCTGAGGATGATTCTCCTTGTTTCTCATCGAATGTGCACTCCGCTATGAAGTCAGCGAGGGCCTGAGACTTTATAGTTGTCCGAGGTCGATACTCTAGGCAATAAGGACCGATCTCTACAGACCAAGCTAACATCCGACCTGAAGTCTCCGGTCTATGTAAGATCTTCTTCAGGGGTTGATCTGTCATGACAACTCCTTGGTGGCTTTCCAGGTAAACCCTAAACTTCCGGACTGCCAGCAGTAGAGCATACGCTATTTTTTCAATATTCAGATATCTGACCTCGGCATCTTTGAGCACCTTGCTGGCATAGAACACAGGCTTCTGCTCTCCTCCTTCCACCCTTACTAGTACGGCGCTAACTGCCTGTTCGGAAGCTGCCAGGTATATCAGAAGTTCTTCACCTTCTATGGGACTACTAAGCACATGAGGCGAGCTGAGATAACTTTTGAGTTCTTTGAAGGCTTCTTGACAATCTTCTGTCCATTCGAAGTTTGGCACTTTCCTTAACTTTCTAAAAAATGGTAGACACTTTTCTGCCGACCGTGACATGAATCGATTGAGTGCCACTACTCTCCCGGTCAGTTTCTGGATGTCCCTTACGCAGGTTGGTTCTGCCATATTCAGTATAGCTTCTACTTTTTCCGGGTTGGGCTCAATACCTTTCCCACTTACCATGTATCCCAGGAATTTTCCTCCTCTAATGAAGAAAGCGCACTTTGCAGGATTCAGCTTCATTCTATACTGATCTAGTACCCCAAATACCTCCTTCAAATCTACCATATGCTGTTGGAAGGTTAGGCTTTTCACCACCATATCATCCACATACACCTCGACATTTCTGCCAATTTGATTCTTGAAGATTTTATTCATCAGTCTTTGGTAGGTTGCCCCAGCGTTTTTCAGCCCGAAAGGCATAGCTCTATAACAGTAAGTCCCATCTTCGGTTATGAATGAGGTCTTCTCTTCGTCCGACCTGTACATTGGGATTTGATGATAACTAGACATTGCATCCAAAGACGACATGTAATCAAAACCGGCCGTGGAGTCGACCATTTTATTAATATCAGGGAGGGGATAACAATCTTTAGGGCAGGCCTTGTTCAGATCAGTAAAGTCTATGCACATCCTATATTTGCCATTGGCTTTTTTGACTAATACAGGATTGGCTAGCCATTGTGGGTACATAACTTCTCTAATAAAGCCTGTCTCCTCTAACTTCTGTACTTCCTCCTTGGTGGCCTGCTGCTTCTCCCTTCCTACTACCCTTTTTTTCTGCTTTACCGGTCTGACTTCAGGGAGGACATTCAATCTATGGGCCATCACCCCGGGGTCAATTCCGGGCATGTCCGAAGGCTTCCAAGCGAAGCTTGATGCATGACCTCGAATCAAGGACATCACCTCGGCTTTCTGCTCCTTGGTGAGGCCGGCGTTGAGACTGAAGGCTTTGTCGGTTTCCGCTTCTGACAAGGAGAAAGTCTCCAACTCCCCCACCGGCTCTGTCTTGGCCTCTGTTTTCTCATCTCGGACCTCCAGGACTTCTGAATCCATCCTTTTCTCTGCTGAGCTCAGCTCCGCTACGGTAGCCAGATACACTGCCCTTGCTTCCTTTTGGCTTCCCTGAACTGTTCCCACCCCTGCTTCTGTGGGGAATTTCATTGCTAAGTATCTGATACTGGTGACAGCCTCAAAATCAAACAACACAAGTCTTCCCAGGATCGCATTATAGCTCAGGGGGAGTTTAGCTACCAGAAACACTGCATGATGGGTGCGAGTCCTTGGGGCTTCTCCCAGAGTAAGAGCTAGCTTTACTTTTCCTTCCACCGTCACTGGCGTTCCTCCTATCCCTTTAATCGGGGCCTGGTCTCGGATTAATTGCTCTTCAGGAATACCCATCTGCTGGTAGACTCGATAGGGCAGCAGATTCACTTTGCTTCCATCGTCCACTAAGACCTTCTTTACCTTATAGTTGTGGATGATGGCCTCGATGACGAGGGCATCATCATGGGGCATCTGAATGTCTTGAGCGTCTTCCGAGGAGAAAGAGATGGTTGTTGAAGAGTGTTCAACGACTTGCATGACCTCGGCGCTACTGCTTCCTTCTTCTCTGCTCCTCTTTTTTCCCCCTTCGGCTCATCCGACCCCCCATGCCTCCTACGATCATATGGATGGTTCCGCTGGACCCATCATTTGCGGGGTTGGCTCCCGTTCTTCGCGGCGTTTGGACTGTCGGAGTCGGCGGAGGCCTCTGCCCTTCCGGCTTCTTCACGAAATTCTTGAGGTGACCCCTCTTTATTAATCTCTCGATTTCGGCAATTAACTGAAAACAGTTATTGATATCGTGGCCGTGCGTGCGATGGTACTAACAGTACTTGTCAGGATTTCGTTGGTCTGCCTCAGCTTTTAGGGGCCTGGGCCACTGTAAGAACTCCTTATCTTGTACGGCTATGAGTACCTCGGCCCTTGAGGCGTTGAGTGGGGTCGGCTTCTCCGGGACCCAGGAGGGCCGTGATCTTTGTACTGGGTCCTGAGAAGGGAGGGGTCTTTGATCTCTGCGCTCCCAAGGCTGTTTATAGGGCTCAGGCCTTCTACCGTGCTTTCTCTCGTGTTTCTCTAACCTTTTTTCCTCCGGTGCTTTTCCTTTATCTGTCAGCCCCCTAGCAAACCTGCTTGTTACCAAGGCATCGTCCTGTCTTATGTACTTTTCGGCCCGCTTCATCAACTCAGCCAGTGAGGTCGGAGGCTTCCTGCTTAACGAGCCAAAGAACTCGGCGGAGGTTGTCCCCTTCTGCATGGCCTCTACTGCCCTTCCTTCGTCGAGTTCGGGGATCTGGAGGGCTTCTGTATTGAAACGAGCGACATATTCCCTGAGCGACTCCTCTCCCCTTTGCCTGATTGTTTCCAAGTAGCTCGTTTTCCTATCGGCGGGGACACCAGCGATGAAGCGACTGATGAAACGAGTGGCCAAGTCTCCGAAACTGTTGAAGCTCCCAGCCTCCAGGTTATTAAACCATGCTCTTGCTGGGCCTGATAATGTCGTTGGGAATACCTTGCACATTAAAGCATCCGACAAAGTCTGTAGCTCCATAAAGGTCTTGTAGTTAAGGACATGTTCTCGGGGGTTCCCAGTTCCATCGTAGGCCGCCATAGGTGGCATCATAAACTTCTTAGGTACGGTCTCCTGCTGCACCCATTTCGAGAAAGGAGAAGAGGCAGGCAGGAGAGTTTGGTTCTGCTCCTTCGTTCTCAGCTCGATCAAAAGCTGCTCTTTCAGTCTTTGCAGCTTTTGGTCTACGCTATCATCCTCCTGCCTGGGTCTCTTTTCTAGGCGATATTCCTCCCCCTCTGCTTCATCTCCTGTTTCCCTGGTGGTTCCGGCAGAATAGCTGTTGGCTTCGTCATTTTCTATCATTTCCCTCACCCTTCTCCCATGAACTCGAGCCTTTGGTTCTTCGTCTCCCCCGATTCTCTTCTCTCTTTCTCCAATGTCACGGCTGTCGGTTTGAAGGTGGTTATGGGTTGGTCGGGGCTCATTTGAACGAGGTTCTTCTACCACCGGATGTGCATTTACTGGGGTGCCAAGGCCCCTTTGCTCCATTATCTGCCCCAACCAGTGGGTGGTGCTTTGTAGCTGGAATGCGATAGTTTGGAGGTCCTGGTTAGAAAAGGCCACTGCGGGCGCGTTCCCTGTCAAGCTTGGCGAAGGGTTGAAAGAAATGGGTGGTTGGTTATTGGTAGTCGTAGGACTAGAAAAAGAGAACTGCTGTCCTTCTTGGACAGAGTTCAGGTCGTTGTGGGTGCTATTGTTTTCAGTGGGGTTAGCCATTGTGGATCTCAGTGGGTTTTGCAAGAATGGAAACTCCAGTGATAAAAAGATCAACCTCGTTTCCCACAGACGGCGCCAATTGATGATCTGAGATCCAGAGAAATAGGGTTTTTACAATGGACTCTGTAAAACTTTGAAAAAGCTTAAACCTAGAAGAGAGCATTTCTCCTTTTATAGGTTTCCTTTTGTCCGCTAGTGACGTGCCGATAGAACGAATATCAGTAGACCACCTGTCGCTGCCACGCTGATACGGACGTACGAAGGAATCAGATCTCTGCCCCATGCATAACGGCCTCTGATCCTCTCAGAACACGGACGGGCGAGTCAGCAAGATGAACGGATGGGTCTTACTCTGGGTTTCTGGTTGGGCCGGCCAAACTGGGCGGATGAAGGGAACGAAATTGGGCTAAAGGAGGCTCCCCTTCGGAACTGGAGAATGGGCCAGCCCGGTTGAGGCGCGCCAGGAAGGAGCCCGGCCTTATCATTTGAATGAACCAGACCTTGTTCATACTAAGGACTCGAAGGTATCTGAGTGATGGGCCGATATCGTAGGCCTCGTCTCTGATTTGGACAAAGAAATCTCACGGTCATCAAACAGTAATTGTCATATCTTATAGGATATGATAATGATGGACTATTATAAAATGTTCAAATTTCATACATCATTATTTATTTAGTTAGTTAGTTATGAATAAATAAAATTTCTTCATATTTAACTTTCAGTTCGTTGCAATATTCAAAATTTATTTTATATTAATTTTATTATATGATATAATTTTATGATTGTATTATAGTGTAATTAATATTAAATAATTTAACTAATCTATACATTAAAATTTAGATTTAAATAGAAAAATTAAAAATAAATTCAATACAATTAATATTTTTTACACCTTTGTAAAATTGTAAAATTCTAAATATGTTTTTTATTAAATTTTTAATTAAAATATTGTTGTTACACAACCATCATCCAAAGTAGACAATGGACTATGACTATAAAATAGAGTCAGAGGTAAGAATTTGATAAATTAATACGCAGTTCCATTTATAGAAAAAAAGATTCGGACGACTGTGGTGTCCAAAACTGAAAAAAAAAAAGATTCAGACGATTCAGATCGGCCTAAAATCGGTTCAGTTCGTCAGGCCTCACCCTCTTAGCTATAGGGCGAGACTCTATAAAGAAGTTACTGTTAATAGCAACAGTTCAACAGGTCCCCTTCACGCCTGCAATCACGGGATCCCCGATCAATTAGCTGACGAGATCCTTTACCAATGAGCCGACCATATCATTACCGGATTTCCAGGAAATATTATAATTAACTCCACCTTCTTACAATATAAAAGCTAAGGATCACAGAGAAAAAGGTACGCAATTCTCTTATACAACTACTTTCAAGTTTCATATTCGCCCTATTCTCAGTTTACTGACTTGAGCGTCGAAGTGGCTGTCATGGGCACCTACCACCTCACGTTCTCTTTCTTAAGGTTTACCCAGTCACGACACAGCTCTACTTTCGGCTGCATCTTTTGGTTCTGTTGTCGAAAAGTCATTTAAATCCTTTTTGTTCATTTGGATTAAAGTTTGATCTCTTATTCCTTTTCTCTTAGAAAAAAAATCTCTCTCCTCTCTCTCGAAATGGCTGGTAGTTGATAAGCTGCTGCCAAGATTGCTACCAATAAGGGTTCCATCAACACACCTCTTATGATCAACCAAGCGGATCTCAACAATTTGAGCATTGAGCAAATGCTCCAGTACATTAGAAGGTTATAGATTACTTTTCAATCAACGCAAAGTTCAGGAGGAGGTGTCACTCATGGCTTCTAGGGAAAATGAGGAAACCTCCGATGATACTTTAAAGACTCGGACGGGGGCAATCTAGACGCAGTCCAAATGGAAAGACAAGTTCGAGGAAGGGGAATCATCGGACGACACTCCAAAGAATGTCGATTAGAAGCTGACATGGGCTACTCAAAAGTACTAGGAAGATGACAAAAGGACGAGCCAAAAATAAGACCAGAAGACAAAGAAGCAAGGAGATAAGAGAGAACCCAAAAGTTATCCAGTCTCTCAAAGAAGGAATGACCGATGTAAGTATAAGAATTATACTCTATTGAATGATTCACGGACACATATTTTGGTGTTGGTAAGGAAAAATGACAAGGAAATTAGATGGCCTCCGAACCTCAACTCTAAGAAAGTTGGAAGGCAAGATAAGACCAAGTACTGTCATTTTCATTAAGACTATGGACATACAACGGAAGAATACTGGTAGTTGAAAAACGAGATTGAGAGATTGATAAGAAATGACACACTCTCAAAAGTTCATCAGAAAAAGTAGAAAATATAGGAGGCCCGAGTCTAAGGTAACAACTCCTAAAACCACCCTTGACAGTGAACCTGTTGAGATTGTTCATGTAATTATAGGAGGACCGAGCGCTAATAGGAGTGACAATAAGGAGAAGGTCACAGACGTTCAGCTCCTGAGTCAAACTCCAAATTTTAAAATTGGTCAAATCAGATGATCGAGTGTTTTACTTTATCCTTAGAAAAATGTTTGTGATTTATGAAAATATTATAAAATTAGGATGTATTCTTCAAACTTCTTTTTTTATAGAAAAATCAGAAACGTTGGATGGATAAAAGTGTGGAGATAAGAATAAAGGCCACAAGGCAACTTTAGCCAGGCCATAATCCGGGCGTTGGACCGTGAAAATACAAACAAATTCATAAAAGGCCACAAGGCCATCCAGGCATTGGTCCCACATAACAAGACATCTCATATCAAGCCACAAGGCAACTTCAGCCAGGTCATAATCTGAGCGTTGGATTATGAAAACAGAAACAAACTCATAAAAGGCCATAAGCCAATCGCCAGGACCCACTAAACAAAAGTTTCAAGGTGGAAACCCACCAAAAGACTGGGTGTTAATCCAACTAAACCAAGGCCATCAGTCGGGAATCTGTCAGGCTGAAAGATTGGGTGTTAGTCCTACTAAACTAAAGCCATAAGTCGGGAATTCGTTAGGCCAGAATACCGAACGTTGGACCCACTAATCATGGCATCTCATGCCAAGCCATAAGGTAAGTTACACCAGGCCGACTGACCAGGTGCTAGCCCCTCTCCACAAAAAGATTCTAACGCATTTCATGCTAGGCCTCAAGGCACAAATATGCTAGGCCGACCTGACCGAGTGTTAGCCCCGCTTCACAAGATGTTTTTAAGCATTTTATGCTAGGTTTCAAGGCGGGAATATGCCAAGCTAATCGACAGGGTGTTAGCCTCGCTTCACAAGATGTTTCTAAGGTATTTCATTCCAAGGCCACAAGGCGGGAATACGCCAGGCCGACTGGAAGCTCGCCAAGACTGAAAAAATGCACGGAAGCCCATCAGGGCTGAAAAATGCATAGAAGCCCGTCAGGGATGGAAAAGGCCAACGAACTCGCAAGGGTTAGAAAATGCTCAGAAGCTTGTCAAGGCTGAAAAAATGCATGGAAGCTCGTCAGGGCTGAAAAATGCCAAGGAGCTCGCACAAGCTAGAGAATGCTCGAAAGTTCGTCAAAGCTAAAAAAATGCACAAAAGCCCATCAGGACTGAAAAATATACGAAAGCACGTTAGGGCTGGAAAAGGCCAAGGAATTCACAAGGGCTAGAGAATGCTCGGAAGCCCGCTAGAACTGAAAAATTCACGGAAGCCCGTCACGGCTAAAAAAGGCCAAGGAACTCGCAAGGGCTAGAAAAGGCTTGAAAGCCCGTTAAAGCTGAAAAATGCCAAGGAGTTCACAAGGGCTAGAAAATTTCTGGAAGCTCACCAGGGCTAAAAAATATCTAGAAGATCCCCAGGGCTGGTTGAGGCTAGAGAAAGCCGAAAAACTCGTCAAGGCATTACTGTATCACTCGGATCACTTTTTGCCAGACAAGATTTTGAACCTGACTAGTCGGCAGGGCAAGTAAGAAGAAAGCAAGGACACCATGCGCTCAGTCCGAATAGAGGCTAACTTGATTCGATGGACTAAACTAAAACCGCACGGTCAGTATGTTTTACACTTTAGGACCGTGACACATTTTGCAACCAGATCACTAGAAAAGGCAAAGCTATACGATTATGAAAGATCAACCTAAACAAACCATGTATCCCAGATCATGAAAACAATTGTCACCTTCAAATCTAAAGAATTTGAGACTAGCGGGTGGACTTCTGATATTACATAACAATCACCCACAGTAGTCTGTGAGCTATCACCACAAGATAAGGTCACATGACAAGAATCTAATAAACCAATATCCGGTTCCATTCGTAGAAAGGAAGGGCCGAACTACCATGGTGTCCGGAACTGAGAAAAAGAAAGACCCGAGCATTTCAGGTCGGTCTCGGATCATATCAGCCTCAGGTCGGTTCAGTTTGTCAGGCCTCCCCCTTTTAGCTACATGGTGAGACTTCATGTAACAGCCCGGCCCCGTACGACCGGCCCTGTTACCGCTCACAGCCCGTGACCTTCCTCTGGGCCCAGCCACTGTGAGCAGCTCTTAACATCCCTTCACCCTCACGGGTTCCAGGCAGGATTTGTCCCCTTGGGTTCTCGTCAAACGCATCCTTCCCCAAGTGGATTTGGCCTAAATTTCCCTTTGGAAATTAGGTCGCCTCCCCCACTGCTCGAACCCTTGACCTCCCACTTTAAGGGAATAGTCTGGTGAGAGTGAGTACCAGACTATTCCCTTAAAGTGGGAGGTCAAGGGTTCGAGCAGTGGGGGAGGCGACCTAATTTCCTAAGGGAAATTTGGGCCAAATCCACTTGGGGAAGGATGCGTTTGACGAGAACCCAAGGGGACAAATCCTGCCTGGAACCCGTGAGGGTGAAGGGATGTTAAGAACTGCTCACGACGCCAGTGGAAAGCCCGAGGTGGCAAAGAGGCCAGGCGAGGGATAGCCCTGGGCCGTGAACGGTAACAGTGCCGGGGATCACGTCCGGGCTGTTACACTTCATAAGAAAGTTAACGTTAACAGTTACAATCCAATAAGTTCCCTTTACGTCTAAAATCATTGGATCCTTGACCAATTTACCAAATCCTTTACTAACGAGTCAACCACATCATTGTCGAATTTATAGGAAATACTATAATTACCCTACCTTCTTAGAGTATAAAAACTAAAAATTACAGAAAAAAAGGTATGTAACTCTTTTGCATAATTACTTTCAAGTTCTATTTTCGCCCTATGCTCAATTTACTGACTTAAGGATTTGAGTGGTTGTCGTGGATATCCAACACCTCACATTCTCTATTTTTTGCAGATTTAACCAATTAAATCACAATTCAACTTTCCACCATATCAAATATAATAGATTTTGAATTCAATACAAAACCGTCTTAGTCAAATTTAAAGTTTTTAAATATTAATAATTTTGTACATTTTTAAATTTATTTAACCAACTCTTAAAATTAATTTAAATAATAAAAATTTTATCATTTTTAAATTTAAATTTTTATTGATACAACTTATCACACAAGCATAGCAATATATAATCGAAATTCTACGATTTTTTTTGAATTGCAATAAAAATCTCAATTAAGTAAGAGTAAATTAATTTCTTAATTAATTGGACTGATGTTTTAACACTATATCATTCTCTTATTTTCTTCGTCAATATGTTGTGTGGAAGTAAGTATTCGTTGAATCCCTCTATTATATTCATTAAAAATTTTAGTAATTGAAGTTAAATAGAAAAATCATTAATTAAAGTAAAGATTTTTAATTTATAATTTTAAATTGAATTTAATTTTATCCATTAATGAAATAAAATTTTAATTTTAAATAAAAATTCATTTAACCAATTAAATTAAAGATTTTAAAATAATGATAGATTAGCACTTTTTAAATCAAGCAGAATGAATAAAATTTTATAATTATCTAATCTAACTGGTATAATTGAAAATCTCATTATTTCTTCCTCTGCTCGCTAATATATAAAGAGAGAGGGGGGGGGGGGGGGGGAGAGGGGTTGAAGTGCCATGGACCAAGCATTGAATAAAACTTTCTAGACTTTAAGCCATTATTTTATTTCATTTATCCAATTTTTCTTGCCTGCCAAATATTGGATTTTTGTGTGTTTGCTTTCTTATTTATTGCTGATTGTATCTGGTGATACAAATAATATTTAGATCATGAATTCATGGTTGATATTCAAACAAGTTTGTGGCTTGTAGGTGTTTGATAAAATGCTCAAAAGAGTGTGGAGCTATCTTCCTTAGTCTAGAAGGTTATACTCAATATTCCATTAAGGAAGATGGGTTATTTTTAGAATTCATAATTACACATGTCAATGATTTCATGGTTGCAGAATGCTGTATCAGTCAATGTTGCATATATATAAAACATATATATATGTATAATATATCAGATAATAGAGAACAAACAATAAAATATGGGAAATCACTTTTGGATTTTAAAGTAAAAAACTCTTAAGAACTTTCATTGTCCCCAAACAAACTGGAGAAGAAAACATTACATAAAGAGAAAAATTCATGATGAATGTGTAAAGAAACAGGACCAGCTCTACCAACTATACAGTCCATTGAAGTTCTTTATCCAGAAAGAAAAAAAGAAAATATATATATATACACGGAAATGTAACATTTTATTGCCTCATATTCTGCACACAAGATACTTTCAGACCACTCCTAAACTATGTCCAAGAATATATTGATAAAACCAAGATGCTGGGGCAAACATAAGCACCTAGGGAAGAACCTATGATGAAGATTTGATGAGATTTAAAGTGTCAAAATGATATTTAATGATGAAAACATTCTGTCAAACAGGATCACCAAAATGTCTAGAATTCTGCTTCATTCTAAAACTGGATCTTAGTTAAGAGGAAAATATTTCAGTCAAGTAGCATGGATACCTTGTCCTTGAGACTGCTCTTCTTCTTTGTTACGGGAACTATTTCTTCTCCAACATCATTCTGACTTCGCTTTCTCAACTCAAAGACCAAATCTGTATCTTTTGAGAATAACCCACTTCTCTTTTCATCCTCTAGTGGTGGTTTCTTGAGCAAGGGGCCCAAGAACAGATCAAGCATGTCCTGAGCAGGATCCCCTGTATGGCTGACTTTAATTAAGCTTTGTTCACTTGTTAAATTCATACTGGAAGAACAAGAAGCAGTAGTTTCACTGCTGGGCAATTGCTGCTCATTAAAGGGAGCTAAGAAAGGGCCTTCCAAATCATTGCTCGAGGATGTTATTGTTGCATGTTGTCCTTGTGGCTCACATTTTTGGTTTAATGGCCGTTTCGACTCTGAATACTGATTGACCTTGACGTACTGCATACATACATGTACTGTCAGTGTTAAAATTTTGAACATTGATTTCTCAAGGAAAAGAGATTACGACAAATATATTTAGATGTTAAATTTTGTTTTTTATAATTGAATTTTTGACAATATTTCAGCTTCTTAAATTCGTTTTCTTTAGCAAAAAATTCTACAAGTACATATCATTAATTCTTTAGAATTGGTCATAGTTGAGCCAAATCTTATTAACTTTCATACAATATGCAAGTGAAGTGTTTCATGTTTGCTTTGCCAAAACATTCAGTTGCACTTCGAAATCATTCATTCTATACGACTGGTAATATTGACCAAATCCATATCAAATTTCACACAATTTGCAAACGAAACATAAGGGATTGTTTGGTTCAAATGAATTCCATATATAAAAAAAAATTTAGAACTGAAACCCAGGTTCATTTCATATATCAAATTGATTGACTTTATAAATGAATTCTAATGAAATTCAATTAATCCAAACACAAATAAGAAGAAATTGACATACAGTAAAATCACCTCCTGAGCAATGGTTACAAGATCTTCAACCGTCAAGCCGGCGTCGTCATCATCATCGTCATGGGTGGGGACTTCCTCACGATTTCTAAAGGTTGCAACTTTCGCTTTTCGTCTTTTGCTTGTATTGGCTCGAGTTCGGGGAGGAATCGAATTTCTAGGCAAATTTGGGTTTCCTTCTTCAGGGTCGCCAGTGGTCGTCTTCTTTCTATCTTGATCGTCGACGGCAGCAGTTGCACTTGCAGTTGCACCCACCATCCACGTTGGTAGACGACGTCGCCTACCTACCTCCGCATTTTCCTCGGCCATTCTCGGGCAGAAAAAGACGGTGAATTTACGACCACAGACACCGCTGATTCCAATAATTTCTGGCGGTTTCTTCCCTATAATAACTGAGGAAAAGTATCACCGATATTTATAATTTAATTTCTGAGTCTTACTATTATTAACAAGTCAGTCTCTATATAATTTTTAAAATCTATTAAAATATTTTTATATTTTCTGTTCGTCAACAAAATAGTCCTTCTGTCCGTTTTTTCTTTAAAATCAAATAAAGGAGGAGAGAAAAAAATTTTAAAATCTAATTTTATCCTCAAATAAAATCTCATATTTACTCTTTAAATATTGTCATTATTAATAAGTTAGTCTCTATATTTTCAGAAATATATTAAAACGTCCTTATCTTTTCTCACATCTATTAAAATGTCCTTATTGTTTCTTTCTGTCAATAAAATAATCCCTTCTCCTCCAAAAAGAAGAAGAAGATGATGATGAAGGGGAAGGAGAAGGAGAAGGAGAAGATGACGATGAAGGAGAAGAAGAAGATGATGATGATGAAGGAGAAAAAGAAGAAGAAGAAGAAGGAGGAAGAGGAAAAAAAAAAGAAGAAGAAGAAGGAGGAGAAGAAGAAAAAGAAGAAAAAAAAGAAGAAGAAGAAGCAAGAAGAATTGATGAAGAAGAAAAGGGAGGAGGAGGAGAAGAAAGAAGGGTAATTTGGTTTTTTATTATATTTTTAACGGCAAAAATAAACAGAAGGATTATTTCGTTGACGGAGAGAAAATATAAGGACATTTTAATAGATTTCTAAAAATACAGAGACTAATTTGTTAATAATGACAATACTTAGAGACTAAATTGTAAATCTCCCAAAATATTATTCTGATTTTCTCGATTAAACGAAGACGTTTATTTAAATTTTTTCACCATATCAACAGAAACATTTTTTAAAACATGGGAGAATTAATTTTTAAGTTTTTGTGTTTTTCAAAAATTTATTAGTCTATCTATATTTTAAAGATTTATTATTTAATCGAGGAATTCATTAATGGATCATTAATTTTGAAAAAATATTAAAATATTATTAAAATATTTATTAATTAATTATTTTATTATAAAACAACATAATTAAATTCGGTGCTAAGGGTTATAATTTAAAATAAAGAAAAAACTATGATTTATGTGGATATATCCAAAGTGGATATTTATTAACTAAAAGACAAAATAATAATTTTTTCGAAAAAGTTGTTATGGTAAAACTATGATGTATGTAGAGGTATCCAATATTGGTATAAGTTGATATTTATGAACTAAAAGATAAAACAACTTCTTCAAGAAGTTGTTATGGTAAAACTATGGTATACGTAGAAATATTCAAAATTGGTATGAAGAGATATTTATGAGCTAAAACCCAAAACAGCATACTTCTTTAAGAAGTTGTCATGACAAAATTATGGTATATATTGATATACATAAATTGGGTATGAGTGAATATTTATTAACTTAAAAACAAACTCTCCACCTACAAAACATCTTTCTTGTGAAGTTTTTATAATGATAGACTCATCCTAATTTTTCTATAAAGCCACCCATTTGAGATATAAGAACAACAAGAAGACAAGAGATTTCATCTTCTCCATTCTTCAATCAAGTTGGTTGAAAATCCCATCTCTCATTTCTTCCATTTCTATCATCTTCTAATAACTAATTCCATCAAGTTTTTACATGAAACCAAGTTTTCTTTTCACATAAACAATATAGCAAGTTTAAGATTGAAGAAAAGAATCAAAAGCAAGAAGATTTTCAAGAGAAAAGTTTAAGTAAATCATGATTTTAGAGTAAGAAAGAGAAAGAATAAAGGTAAGTTAATACTAGTTTGATGAAACCATGATCCATCTCATTGTACACATAAATAAAGAGAAATTATGTCTTGATTTAATATTATTTTCTTTACTTTTGAAGGACAAGTGGAGTTAGGAGTTTGATCTTCTAAAGAAAATGAGAAGGAAGTGAATTGAAAGTGGGAAAAAAGATTTTTAATTTGCTAAAAGAGTTTGTGCACACTATATTGGAAAAATATCGCTTTTAAAATAGCAAAAATAAAATACTGTAAAAAAATAAATAAATGACACACAATAATTTTACATGATTCACCTTTAATTTTGGGTTACATTCACGAGCCGAACTCCGAATTATTCTTTCACTATGAAAATAGTAGCTACAGAGAGAGAGATTACAAGTGAGATCTACCCAAAAAATAGTGACACTCAAAAGTGTTTTCCAAAATACTCAAAATATTTTCTTCATTATTTTTGTCACTCCTCAAATAAACTTTCCTTCTCTCTCAATATTTTTTCTTAAAGCTACAAGCTTTGGAAAACACTCAAAACTTTCTAACTACTAAAATGAGAAATGCTCGACTGATGCCAATTGCCTTGTGCTCTTACCTATTTATAGGCAAGAGTATTGCCCAAGTATAAAATGCAAATCAAGAAAAGATTTGCTTCATTTGATGGCAAGATGGCCATGTTAGTGGCTCTTATTGTGTGGTTGAAATTTTTTTAATACTTGATAATCATTAGTGTGCCCTCCATATTGGAGAAACCCATCTAACAATTCTTCCTCTCTCGACTATATGGAGGGCTCCACCATTCCTGTTGCTAGTCGATAGTACTCAAACTTTTCTCTTGGTAGAATCTTGGTTAATATGCCTAACCCATTTTCTTTTATATAGATCTTTTCAAGCAGTAGTTGCTCTGTCTCTAATATATTTCTGATCCAGTGATATCTCACATCAATATACTTTGATCTTGAATAGAAGGAGGCATTCTTTCTAAGGTGAATAGCACTTTGACTGTCACAAAATAATTGATATTTTTCCTGCTGGAGTCCAAATTCATTTAAGAACTTTTTCATCTATAGCAACTATTTACATGCTTCAGTTGTTGCAATGAACTATGCTTCAGTCGTGGAAAGAGTAACACACTTCTATAATTTTAACTGCCATGACACGGCTTCCCTTGCAAATGTAATCAAATATCCTGATGTAGACTTTTTTGAGTCAACATCGTCAGCCATATCTACATCTGTGTCGCTAACTAACATAGGTTCACTACTCCCAAAATACAAACATAATTCGGAAGTGCCGCGAAGATATCTCAGAATCCACTTCACTACAGTCTAGTGTTCCCTTCTTAGATTTGAAAGAAACCGACTCACTACTCCAACTGCGTGAGCAATATCTGGCCGTGTGCTCATCATGGCATACATTAAGCTTCCAACTACTGAAGCATAAGGAACTTCGTCTATTTCCTATCTCTCTTCAACTGAAGGAGGACTCTACTTAGAGCTGAGATGAAAATGGTTAGCAAGAGGACAACTAACCGCTTTAGCCTACTTTATGTTGAACTTCTGAAGTACTTTCTTTATGTACTTCTCTTGTGATAACTATAACCTCTTGGCGCTTCTATTTCTGGTTATTTTCATGCCAAGAATTTGCTTTGCTGGCCTTAAGGCTTTTATGGCAAAAGACTTAGTCAATTGTTTTTTCAAACTGTTAACTCTGGAGACATTTTGGCTAACTATTAGTATATCATCCACATAAAGCAAAAGGATGATGAAATCACCATCAGAGAATTTCTAAATAAATACATAGTGGTCTGAAGTAGTCTTCTTATAACTCTGCTCCCCTATGACAAACTTGAACTTCTTGTACCACTGTCTTGGTGCCTGCTTCAAGCCATAGAAGCTTTTCTTCAGCTTGCAAACATAGTCCTCTTTTCCTTTCTTCTTGAAACTCTATGGCTACTCCATATATATCTCTTTCTCCAAATCTCCATGAAGGAAGGTTGTCTGCACATCCATCTCTTCAATCTCTAGATCAAGAGTAGTGACTAGGCCTAGCATTGTTCGGATGGATGTCATCTTCACCATTGGTGAAAATATCTCTTCAAAATCAATGCCCTTTCTTTGGTTGAAACCCTTCATAACCAATCTGGCTTTGAATCGAGGATGGAGATAGTGTTCATCATGTTGGATCTTGAATACCCATTTATTCTTCAAAACTTTCTTCTCTTTGGGCAGCTTCACCAAATTAAATGTTTTGTTCTCATGCAAGGACTTCATCTCATCTTGCTTGACCTCAATCCACTTTTGTTTATGTTCGTCCTCCATAGCTTCTTCAAAACTTTCAAGTTCTCCCCCGTTAGTCAACAACACATACTAGTCTCTGGAGTATCTAGTATAGGGTTGGCTTACTCTTTCAGATCTCCTTTGTGGGATTGGAGAAGATACAGATACTGGTGGTTGCAATTGATCATCATCCTCATTGTCTGATTCATCTTCATTTTCAATGGGAGCATTATCTGCTTCAGGTTGATTTTCCTAAACTTCATCTCTAACTTGTCCCGGTACCTCTATTAAAGGAATCAACTCTAAGTTAATTGAGTCACCATCAATTTCTGGGATAGCTTTTTGCTCCTTGCCAATGTACTTGATGGTCTCATTTTCAACAAAAACTACATCACAGCTCCTTACAAGCCTTTTCTGGACCGGATCATAGAATCTATAGGCAAGTTGATCTTGACCACACCGAATGAATACACACTGTCATGTTTTGACATTAAGCTTGGATCTTTCATCCTTAGGAACATGAACAAAAATTTTGCTTCCAAACACCCACAGATGATCATAGGAGACTTTCTTTCCTGACCAGACTCTTTCCGGAGTTCCATACTGTAGAGGAACACAGGGTGAGCAATTCAACACATAAACTGTTGTCAGCAGAGTTTCACCCCAGAATGACTTATGCAGCTTTGAATGTGAGAGTAAGCATCTAACTCTCCACCAAAGTCCTATTCATCCTCTTAGCCAAACCATTCAACTGCGTTATCTTTGGAGGTGTTGTTTGATGTCGAATGCCATGCTTGTTGTAATAAGCATGAAATGGTCCAGTATACTCTCCACCATTATTTGTCCAAACACACTTGAGTTTTTTCCCAGTCTGTCTTTCAACTAAGGCATGGAACTGCTTGAAGATATCCAGCACTTGATCCTTTGACTTTAAAGTATATGCTCACGTCTTCCTAGAATGATCATCAATGAAAGTGACAAAGTACTGAGCACCACCAAGTGACTTTAGGAATGGCCCACATAGATCTGAATGTACCAGATCTAATAAGTTTTTCATTATAGGAGTAGAACTCTTAAAGATGACTCTATTATGCTTTTCTACCAGACAATCACTAAACTTCTTCAGATGCATCTCATTCACTCTGGCCACCACTAGTGAGCCTTTTGTAAGCTTTCATTTTCCATCTGAGAATGTGTTGCATAAACCTTCATCATCAAGTCTTCCTATAGAAATCAAGCTCAGGCACATATCTGGAATATGCTTGACATCTTTTAGAACTAGTCTCGTCTTATTTCTTATCATCAAGCAGACATCTCCTTTGCCGATGAATCTGAACAGATCGTCATTTCCCATTTTAGCAACACCAAAATCTCCTTGTGTATAAGATGATAAGAATTCCCTTCGAAAAGTTGCATAAATAGTTGCACTGCTGTCAATCACCCAACTGGTTTCATGAGTTGCCAAGCTGACCAAATCTTCATCACAAATGATGTTAAATTCACTGAAAGCACTTGCACGTTCATCATCATTGTTATAATCTTTCTTTACTCCTTTGACTTTCTCCTTTTCCTGCTCCTTCTTGAACTTCCGGCAAAATCTTTTGATGTGTCCTTTTTTCTTGCAGTGATGGCACTCCACATTGGCATACTTGTTTGACTTCTCTCTGCTCTTATCTCTATGATTTGGACTCCTAGATTGGCTTCTTCCTTTGGATTTTGTAACCAGAATCTCTAACTGAGAAGAAGAGATTGAACTCTGTGATCTTCATCACATCTCTTTATTTAAAATTCCACTCTTCACATAATCTGCACTTAATGTACTATTTGGTGCAAAGTTTGTGAGTGAAATATTCAGCCTCTCAGGATTTTAGTAAGGAAGTAAACAACGTAGGAGCGATCATCTCATTTTTAACTGGCATGCCCATTCTTGGCAATTGGTCCACGTACTCTTGCATCTCATTTAGGTGATTTGCTACAAAAATGTCTTCCCAATATTTCAGGTATATCAGCTTAGTCTAATAAAATAATTTATTATCACTAGTTTTTGACGCATACAACTCCTTGAATTTATTCCACAGCGACTAGGCATGTGTCTCACTACATACGTGATTGAACACATTATCTTCAACAAATTGTCGAATGAAGCTGCACATTTGCTTGTGCTCAAACTCTCATTCCTTGTTTGTTTTGTCCTCCGATTTAGTTCTGGAAAATACAGGCAAATGCATTTTCGTTATAAATAGGAGATCATGCATCTTGTTTCTCCATATGTTGTAGTTTCTGCCGTTTAAACTGATCATCTTGTTTGTTCTGCCTCCATTTCTATAGCACTTCATATTGAAACCAAGCTCTAGTACCACTTGTTGGGAAAATACCGCTTTTAAAATAGCAAAAATAAAATACTGTAGAAAATAAATAAATGGCACATAATAATTTTACATGGTTCACCCTTAATTTTGGGCTACATCTACGAGCCAAACTCTGAATAATTCTTTCACTATAAAATAGTAGGTACAGAGAGAGAAATTACAAGTAAGATCTATCCAAAAAATAGTGGCACTTAAACGTGTTTTCCAAAATACTCAAAATATTTTTTTTCACTATTTTTTTCTCTGTCCAAATAAACTTTCTTTCTCTCTCAATATTCTCCCTCAAAGCTACAAGATTTGAAAAACACTCAAAACTCTCTAACTACTGAAATGAGAAACTCTCAACTGATGCTAGTTGCCTTGTGCTCTTGTCTATTTATAGGCAAGAGTATTGCCTAAGTATTAAATGCAAATCAAGAAAATATTTGCTTCATTTGGTGGCAAGATGGCTATGTTAGTGGCTCTTATTGTGTGACTGAATTTTTTTTTTTTAAATACTAGATAATCATTAGTGTGGGCCCTCCATGTTGGAGGAACCCACCTAATACACGAACCCTTATTTTATTGTATTTAAACTATTAGTTCTTTGTGTGAATATGTTTTCTTGATTATGAATATGTATGTATGAATGATTAACATGAATTGATATTTGTTGGATTAGTGATGAATAAAAATATTTGTAGTGTTGGAATTTCTAGTGTTTAGTCAGGCAGTCTATAGTTATCAAGCCATAACTTGATGTAGAAATGTCCAAATAATATAATGCAGGAACCAAATTAATCTTAGAACATAAACCTAAAACTTTTATGAAGACATATAGGACTAATTCTGTTAGAAAGGCATCAACTTTGATGTTGCAAAAATTCAAGTATAAAATTAGGGGTTGCAAAAATTCAAGTGTAAAATTTGGGTCAATCAGATCATGTAGGTGAGCATATGGCAGTCTACAAAGAAAATAACATAAGTTGAGTTATAGATATCTAAACTGAATGATTTTATATTATTTAGAGCTCTAAGATAATAACCTAGAACGTTCATGAAGTATAGCCTAGTTCTATATCATTTAATCATAATTTATAGTTACATATATTGTTTGAACTCTAAGATAGTATCCTATGGGGAGTTTGTGTTTGTTAAGTTACAAATAGAGTTGTAAATGTCTAAATCACCTGAACCTAGATTCAAAGGAAACTTAAGAAATAGGGTTAAAACATATCAGAAGACAACTTTACCCAGTTCTGTCTTTAGTTTTGTCTAATTAGTTATCAAAAATAGAATTCGTGAATAATAGAACCTTGATACTGATTACTTAGGTCTGTAGGAAGTCTTGATAGATTAAAGCATAACTTGAGCTAATGGTCTAAATGGGTGATTCTTAGCTTGTTGAAAAGCTAAGATATAGAAGAATAATTTTCATGAACAGACCATAAGTAAATTAGATCTTTAAAATTTTAGAAACGTGACTACAACGTAGGACAAAAATCTGCCTTAAAGACATGACATTGAATTTGCATGGCAAATGTATTTAAATGTTATGAAATGTTTCTATTTTAGTTAGACAACAATCTTGCATGCTTAATTGACCATTTTCTTACTGAATTGAGGCACAATAAGAGAAAATGTGATGTTGGCTTTGTATTGAGGAACTGAAATGCCTCACATTAAATGAACGGATGTGATTATATAAAATATATCACTGTCCAATATGTAAATGAGATGAGAAATAAAAATAATGATAATTATTCTATGAGTGGGCATTATTCTAAATATATCATATGAGCATACATAAAGCACCTAAAATGCTTAACTTGGAGAGGTAGTAAAAGAGAGGGGAATTGGCATGCCAATTGTAATACCCGGCTAGACGCCGGCATCGGAATTCATGTTTTAAGATTTAAGATAAGAAATGTGTTGAACCAAGGTTGACTTGTGATATGCTGACCCTATGAGAGTGGGTTCTATGTTATCAGACATAGTGCATGCAGGTCAAGCTTGGTAAGGGAAAGGAAAGTTTTTCAGTTTTTATGTTTATGTTTGATCATGTATGAGATTTATCAGATACACAGAGTTCAGGATAGGCTTGCTACGGGTCCCGGCGGCCTTACGCCAATTTGGATCCTAGCGCCGGTAGCGGTTCGGGCCGTTACAGAGGGGTATCGGATTCCGGGCTGTTACACCAATAGGGGCAATTTATGATGGTACCGTATGATGGTATAAGACAACGTTTGAAAAAAGGCATCGCAGTTTGGAAATATCATGAATGAAAATGTATGCTATATTTTATATGACATAAAATGACACTTTAAAAACAGTATCGTAGTCTAGATGTATGACATAAGATAACATTTGAAAGACAGTGTCGCAGTCGGCATAAGACGACATTCAAAAGACAATGTCACAACTACTCTGAATCTCCATTCACTAGCAGACTAAATGAAATTATCACTTGAAAAAAAATTATTAAACAAGATGATCACTCATTTCATGACTCATTTCTCATAGGTGATACTTGATACTTGTATGATAAGTTTATTGGGACTTATTATGTGCATAAATTAATCTATTTTATAATTGCTATTATTTATATTATACTAGTATTACTCTATTTTCTATTTTATAAAATCTTTTTTATAGACGTTTAAAAAAAAGTGTGCACCACTAAGCTATGAACTTAGCGCGTTTGGATTGTCTTTTCCTACGCGTAAGGCATGAAAAGTAAATAAAGTTGGATTGGATTTGCAGAGCTGCTAAGCATCAAGTCACAATAATCATATCATCTTTGGTTAAATCTTGTAATAGTGATGATATTTTTATAAATAATGTAATACAACGTGTGATGTTAAATAGTAACTTTAAAATATTATGTTTTATGGGAGTAAATTTAATATTTAATTAACATGTTATGTATTGTGTTATTTTCAAAGGAATCACTTTTCTAAAAGGCATATTGAAAGTCTAAATTCATACATATATTTAAATAATAAAATAAGTAATAATTTTATAGAGAAATTAAATATTATATGTAATTGTATTAGGTAATCCTTTCTAGTTAGCTTATGGTTTAGCTAATTAGGCGGTGTTACATAAATAATCAAATATTTTCCTTTATTAAAACTATTATAAAGTATAAAAATCTTAACAAATGAAAATTTCCTATTTAATATCTTTTAATTATGTTTATAAATTCTAAAAGAACTTAAATCATTCACATATTCCTACTTTGGCCACGATACTAAGGCATTCTCATATGTGCCTTTAACTTCAACTTACAATCGAGATCTTTATACACATGACTAAAAGAAACAATCATTTCTTTATAAAGCCCTATGAAAGTAAAAGCCATACATAAGTAGTTGCTTCCGCTCAAAAATCTCGTATGAAAAATTTAACTTGCATATGATTTACTTTACCACCTTTAATTACTACAAAGCTCTTTTATTTAATAAATTCAAGTTTTCCTTAGCTAAAAGAAACATAATAAATATTTGAGCACTCAAACAAAATTTCAGCCAATTTAATTAATTTATTATATGAACACTCTTATTATTAACTATAATCATCCAAGCCCTTGAATATTTCTATTAAAATGGATTATATCTTTCTTCGGCTTAAAAGCAAATTTTTATTCTAAAATCTATTTCGTCCTATTGGATTATCAATCATTTATCAAGTTATCCATTCAATTTCTAATTCAAAATGATATCACTTAATTTCAAATTGTAATTCAAAACCCCAAAAATTTTGATAATTATAGAGAATTTTATCCAAAATACATCTCATCACTTTAACCTCATCTAACACCCACCAATTAACATAATTTTAGAGCAAAAGCCCTATGAATTTTTGCCACTTTGGGAATTCCATTCAAAATTTATTTTTTTCTCTTTTAGTCCATTTACAATCCACTAAATAATTTATTTAGCATATAAATAAACTAAATTAACTCAATTCCATAATTTAAATACAAATTTCCAAAGTTTTGGCCATCTCAAATTTTTTTTTATCAAAAATGTATTATATTCAATTTGCTTTCATCCATTTCATCATTATCTCGTATAATACATAACCCAAATCTCAATCCCTCACATATGCGAGATTTTATATAAAAAGTAAATTACATATTTAAAAGAAATTAAAGAAAAATTGAGTACTTATTCTTAAAGCTCAAATTACCCAAAAGTTTGCAAAACACTTTTTACTATTCCTTTTTCCTTTTTCTTTTCATTTGAAGACTCATTGCCAACTCTAAAGGTTTTTGTTTTCAAATGAGAATGATTAATATTATTTTAATTTACATTTTATGATAAAAACTTATGAGAAGATAAAGAATAAAGTTTTTTCAAGTTAATCTTTAACTTACCTTTAATTTCTCTCGCAAAATCTACTATTCACCCAAACTTTATCTCCCTAAAGTCTCTTTGATTTTGGCCTTTAATCTTCCAACAATCACTTGAATGATATTTGAGAGTTTTGAGGTTTTGATTTCAAGAATTTTAGTGAAAAAATATTGATGAAATAGAGATGACAAAACCATGGGGAATAATAGATCATTGAAGGGAAAAGAAAAAGACACTCTTCTACTCATTTGTCTCTTTTAAAAGGAATGGATGGCTAGGATTTACTTGGACACTATTTGATTCAAGGGTCATGATTTATTTCTACTTAAAATTCTCCATTTAATCTAACCTTTTATTTTCTTTTTAAATTATAATATATTTATATTTTTTCATATTTCTCATTTTAACCTATAATCATCGCCTCTTAATATTTTACATAATTTTTTTTATTAATTTTGACAAGTAAAATTTATCAATTTGACCAAAGTCAAAATTTACCCTTTGTCTTAAAATTACTATCCACCTTTTAAAAAAATCAGTTAAATCCACAATCTGATTTTGATTTTAGGTTTTCTCCTATTTTAATCAATTTATTTTAGCCTCAAATTTAATATTTAAATATTTCTTGAATGGTATCATTTGCGAGTAGAAAAAGTACATGTCACCTATTAGATAGTACTATTTACTATTTGAAAATTATATTATTCATGAACTAGAAATTTCAAGATGTTGTACTATTGATTTTAATTATTGAGTATTTTTAATCTTTGTGGTATGAAAAAACTCATTAATTGGTTACTTTATTTTGTAAAAATATTTATTAATTATCCCCTCTATATTGAAGACATTTTAGACTTTTGAATAATATTTAATGGTTAAAATTAATAGAGAGATTAATTAGTATATTTTTTAAAATTTCAGGGACATTTTAATATATTTTTCTAAATTGAGTGATGTGAAACCTCAGATAAACAATGTAATCTAAAATCCCAATACACAATAATATCAAATCACACACGAAAATTAATTTTCAAGCATTCTATTACATTCTTGAATAATAAATAAAAAAGAACATAGATAATCAAATAAGAAAATAAAAATAAAAGTGTCATAAAGTTGCTAACCGCGATAAGATGTTAATTCTTTATGCAATACAAAGTTAAATCAAATTCTCACTAGAATTTATTAACTAAAGAAGATAATTATTCATGAACAAGTTAAAATTTGAGGATGCTACTTAGAAGGATTTATAGCCTTCTACAGCCTAATCTTAGTGGTAAAAGGATTAATTCTAATGTAGAACGAATTCTTGATCAAATAGTCAACCCTTCCTCGATGTGGAGTACAATAAAGATTCTTTTGCTAGATAGACTAGGAGAACTATTTCTTCTTATGGGTTGCATGAATTTGGCTACCTACAATGGACCTAACTAAATTAAAATAAGTTTACTAAAATATTAAAATCTCAAAAATAATAAAATGAACCTAAGTGCAATTCAGGTCCAACATGCTATGTGGCCATAAGTGTGCTGCAACAAGCCCATATGACTTCTTTTTTCAGCTCAATTACTCCTTTGCTTAAATCATGTTTATGAACACTTTATCTCGTAGATTTCATATGTTGCGAACTTGGGCTTTTCTTAGTATGCATTAATTCCTCCACGAACAACTCGTTGCGCTAAGTGTTGAAGCAATATTTTAATTTTCTTTACATGAGCCCTTATTATTGGTGAAGGAGGTAATGTGATATTCGCATCCATTTCATTGCTCATGTGCTTGGCTCCCATGTTCACATCATCTCCTCCCTCCTTAAAAGGATTTGTCCTTAAATTTGGGACATCAAAAGGAGATAAATAAAAAATATTAAATGTAGCAGAAATAAAATACTCACCAGGTAAATTAATGTAGTATTGTCTATGCACTCCAATACTTGGAATAGACCATCTCTTTTTGGATCCAACTTAGATTTTCATTACTTAGGAAACCTTCTTTGCAAAGGTGTACCCACACCCAATCACCAGATTCAAAGATCACTTGGCATCTTCCACGGTTTGCTTTCTTGGCATACACCTTATTCTTTGCATCAATATGCTGTTTGGCTTTTTTATGTATAGAATAAACCAATTTCACCTTTGCTTTCCCATCTAAGCTAGATATTTCACTCAAAGGAAGAGGTAACAAATCCAATACAGTTAGTAGATTAAAATCATAAAGAACTTTTCAAAGGGAGAATAACTTGTGAAAAAATGAATGGATCTTCTATATGTAAATTCAATGAAAGGAAAACAAACTTTTCAAGTTTTCAAATTTTTATCCACAAAAGCATGCAGTAAAGTTCCTAAAGTCCTATTCACAACTTCAGTTTAGCCATCGGTTTGTGAGTAATATATAGTAAAATACAAAAGTTTAGTTCCTAACTTTTCCCATAAAACACGCAAAAAATGACTAAAAAACTTCACATATTTATCAGAAACAATAGTCTTAGGAACTCTATGCAATCTAACAACCTCATAAAATAATAGATCAACAATGTATGTGGCATCATCAGTTTTATGATATGTAATAAAATGTGCCATTTTGCTAAACCTATCAACAATAATAAATATGTTATCCCATCCCTTCTTAGACCTAGTAATCCCAATACAAAATCTATAGAAATATCCGTCTAAGTTTAGAAGGTACATGTAGAGTTGTATGTAGATCATGTGGATAGACTTAGACTTAGCTTGTCTACGTGCAATGCATTATGCACTTATTCCTTCAATATCTTTTCGCATGTGAGGCTAATAAAAATATTCAGATAATACATCTAAAGTCTTATACACCCTAAAGTGTCCCATTAGACCACCACTATAAGACTCTCGCATAAGAAATTCACACACCGAACAAGTAGAAATACATAATTGATATCCTCAAGTTTTAAGTAATTTATAAACACTTAGTCTTTATAAGCTCGTTACATGATTACCTAACATTTTAAACACTTATAAGTTTTAAATAACTTTTAAGCACTTTATCATCATAAGCTCCTTTTCATAAGCTACGAGAGTGTTTAGTTTAATTTATGAAATTTAACTTATAAGTATCAAGTGTTAAACTAATTTGAGATTAAAAGTACTTTTAAATTATTATGTATTTAATATAAATGTTTAATGTGATAGATAAAATTAATGTATTTAAAAACACATTTCTTACGAAAATAACTAAAAATGCTATAAGTCGAGATTATATATTATAATTTTAAATTTTTAATAAAAATAATATAATAATTTAATTAATCAAATTATTTTATATGCAAGGTGCTTATAAAGCACTAAAATAAAAAAGATGAAACCAACTTATTTCCTTTTGTGATGAGTTTACAAGGTAGTCAAACACCCTCTCGGTCAAATACCCTTTTTAAGTCCAAAAAGTTAAAATGGACTTATTTGGATAACATGAAAATTTTAAGGGGCTGTTTTAGACTTATTTCCTTCCTACTCCCATTACTTGCAGATTTATTCGTCCTCCTCTTCCTCAACCCGTCAAATACCGACCAGTAAATCCCCCTCCACCACGACGACCTCCGTCCGCGCCAACTCACTATCTAGTCCTTCCTAATTTCTCAGCAATCGAAAGAACCAAATCGAGGAGCATCTAGGCACATCATTCTCGATTTCAGACTCACCACTGTCGGGAACTATCATGCTTAGGACCTCCAACCATCCTCCATTTCGACGGGAAATTCAGTGAAGATTTAAATTAGGACCGCTTGAGTCTTGTATGAGCTTACCCTAATAATCATATCAGGGTACATTTATCTTTATTCTTGTTCTTTGAATTTGATTGTAATTCTGCAAACATTGACTAATAATAGTATGCTATTCCCATCAATAATCTTTGAGTAGTTATTTTAGCTATTTGTTCATTCTTTAAGCTCATTACTCACTATTTCTTATTATTCAGGGCTTGCCGATCGTATTCAATGGCATTGTGTCTTTAAACCTTGTGGGAGGCTAAAATTGTTAACTTGCTTCATTTTTGAGCTTTTGGATTTCGACGTTTTGATAGGGATTCATCTGTTACGTAAAAAAGGATGCCAAGGTCGCAAAGGTATTGGGTAGTTGTAGTCGAAGAGTTATGCAGCATACTTTGCAGATGCTTCTTGGTTGATAGTGGTGTTTATCACCTTCAAAATCCAAGCAGTATATAGGAATATGAACACCCATATTTATCCAGAATTTGTTGTTAGTTTCAAAGTCTCATTCCAATACTGAGGTGATCTGCTGTTACTCTTGAGGTTTCAGTTTCTTGATGAAAATTATGCCTTATATATATATAAAATATGGATGCACATGTATACCCACTTGCACAAATGTTCCCATTTATAATTCTCCTTTTAATGAACAAGAACCTGAAGATTGAGGACCTTGCACTGGATGGATGCACTCTTGATTTGTCATCTGCTGGATGGAACCGATAAATTCTCTTGGTTTCAGAATCAAGCTTGAATCTAAATTGTCCAATCTAATTGGATGCTGATATTTGAATCCATGACACACAGTAACATTCCAGAGATCAGTAACTGCTACAATTATTCGTCCAGTTGCTTAGTTGGTGGTGTCTTCTCTGCAGATGTTGTATGCATTCATGGATTTCTTTTCTGAAAGTTTCTTTTAACTTGACTGCTAGATTTGTTTTCTCTCCCTACAGGAATTTTGGCTGGAAGTGAGATAAAACAGGCTATTTCCAGTATCACTACATCTTCACAAGGTGCTCAGCAAAATTTACCAAATGAGTCTAACCAACCAGTAAAATCCTCCTGCAGTTGATTTTGAATCTACAAATGGAGTGTCATACAGATGATGTGGTAAGTAATCTGTTACTATTTGAGCTCCTTTTTTCATTTGTACATTTTTTACTGGGCCCCAAATTCGACATTTCAAATTTGAATTTTATTTCTTTGTTCCTTCATAAAAACTGTACTTATTTGTTAATAAGTTTCTGGCTTAGCTTCTGTTGCTTCTTTTGGCAACAGCATACTGAGCTTTTTTTGATGAAATTCCTCTTATGGGGGAACTTTATTTTTTCAAAAATTTATTTTTGATGTCATTTGCGAGTTCCATTGGTGTCCTTAGAATCTTGTATTGTTGCTTTTATCATTTCTGTACATTTGATTGATAACATTCAGTTATATCTTAGGGAAGTGAAAGTCAACCAGATTCTGGGGGATCTCTGGGAAGAGCTGCAAGTTTTGGTTTAAACAACACAAGGACCCCTAAGTTCCCTTGGACGCCTTTACCTATGTTGTTTTCTGCAATCTCAAGTAAAGTTCCTCATATAGAAATGGAACGTTCAACTACTCCTTATGAACTATTCCAGGTATTTTGGATAGCATATTGTCTTGTGATTTTATTTATTTGATTTATATATTTTGTGATATTTTTGTGTCACTTTTTTTTTTTTAAGAAAAAGAACTCAAAGATTTTAAATGCAATACATATTAGGCAAAGAAGATAAGCAGGGGAGATTTTATCAAAAAGTTGAGATCAATAGTCAAGGTGCTTTTTTGAAGTCGACAATAACAAGTCTTCAATGCATTGATCATTTGTTTGCGTGATAGTTGGAGCACCAATAAATTCAATTCACGAGTAATTTTAACTAACCGTTGACATATAAACTAATTGCCTTTTATCTTGTAATCTTTCAATGTTAGTCTACAACATAGTCTCATTGAGAAAAAAAAAAAAGAAAAACTCAAATCTCATACTTGCCTTAGTTTCTGTACAGAATGGACATGAAAATTGGAATAAGAGCATTGAAATTGGTAGAGGTGTCCTCCCAGTTTCCTGTTGATGTGGTAGGTGACTCAGCCCCACTAACATGTCAGCAAGGTTGGAGCTTAGTGTGACACCAACAAGAACCATGGGATTAGGTGGAATGTAGCCATAGCAACAGGATGAGTTCGACTTGCAGACCTGAGTGTATATTGACCTGACTCAAATCAAACTTACAACATAAGTGTTGGAGCTTGTCATTCATTTATGATGGCAGTAGCGTCATCTCCAGTGTTTGGGAAGCTCAAGGAAGGTCTAGATGTTGGAATTAGTTGGGTTTCTGGCGGGTCACAATTCTTTAGATTCTAAGTTTCTAACCGTATTGGATATTGGCTTCCGGGCAACTCCAAGTGCCTGGACAGGCACCAGAAGATTTTTCTGGGGCTAAGGCATTGACCTACACCAGCAGCACTCCAGCACAACAGTTTGATCCTCTGAATCATTGAGTAATGTAGTCATGAATTGATAATAGTTGTTAATTCATTTGCTAATCATTTGTTTGGTGACCAGTTGATGGATTGGGTGCCATGGGTGGTAGAATTGTTCATGGGTGTGGACCTTGGTCCACCCTAAAGAAGGGTTTGTGCACCCATCACGTAAAATGGCCCTCACCAATTTATGCCTTTGTTAGGGTCATGTGTGTAGGATCTAATTATGGGTCTGTGCAAAAAGTCTTTTGGCAAGGTAAGAGAAGGCGAGGATGGATTTTTCTTTTTGCTACCTATTTTGAATTGTTGTCAGGCTTATTAGAGAGAACCTGTAACCTCTTGAGTTTAGAGTACTTAAAGACTTTTTGGAAATTCTTCTGATGCCATCTTTATTAATTTGATGTGCTTAAATACTAAAGCTGGAGATAACCCTCTCCTACTTACAAGGAACCACAATGCATAGTGGAGGATCACCCTCCTTAACTTCGGAATAGAAAAATTAACAACTTCCCACTAACTACATCATGTCTAAACCCCTAATCATGACTCCCTAAATTATAGCAACTAAAAGAATAACTTAAAACAGCTCTACGATCATGGCATCTAGATCAGCAGCACTATGAACATGGACATATCTGATTCTCAACTGTCCAAAGTTTGTGGGTTATAGGCCACCTGTGTCTTTTTCTTCTTCCCATGGGTGTATCGGCTATATTTTTGCAAAGGCTTGCTAACAGCCTTCTTTCTAGATGGTTGAGGCTTGGCATTCAATTGGTTGGCCTGAGGCATAAAAAGTTCTCGCCTGAACCCAATGAACAAGTCCACTGGGCACTAATGTTTGAATGGCATGTTTTTGGGTAATTACTTTTGTGGGATACTCATTAGGAAGATGAAGTCTATTTCATGCAGTCAAGGCAAAATATCTAGGAATTATTTTGGTTTAATGTTTATGGAGATGAGTTTTTTTTTTCTTCCATATTTATGACCTTGTCTATGAATATTGGGTTTTAACCAGTGTTTTCAGACCCGGCCTGGTCTATAAACCGGTAAACGCAGAGATTCAGGGTTTAAGGTTTAACCGAAATCAAATCAGAGTTTAACCGGTATGCTATTAAATAAATATTGTAATTTTAATAATAACATTTTACTATAATGATTGTGTTATATATCTTAGAGATAATTATTAAAGTAAGTTCATTTAAATTTTGAGATTCAAAATATTTTAAAAATAATATTTCAAATAATAGTATTCAACATTATATAATATAAAAATACTTAAATTAAAATTTCATAATAATTAATAACATAAATATTAATATATTGAAATTGTATAACAAAGTAAATACAAAAATTGATGTATTTTTTACTTTACAAAAAATAAAATAATTTATTTTAAAAAATTTTCTTTTGATAAATAATTAGTTAAATGTTAATAATTATTTACAAGAGTCCTCTAATATATTATGTTAATTGTGAAAGAAATAATTGTAAATGAAGTGGTTCAGATGGTGGAAGGCAATGGAGTAACTCTGTATGGTAGAGAGTTTGAACCATGCAACCAACAGCGGCAATTCCTTTTTATCAAAAAGACCGATTGAATTTGGAAAATCCAATTCAAACTGTCCGGGTTAGCGGTTAGCTGGTTAACCAGCCGGTTCACACTGGTTTTCATTAGTTCTCTTCAATCGAGGGTTTTTCATCGAGCTGAATCGGACTTTGGTCTGGTTCCCGGTTAAACTAGTCCGGTCCAGTTTTGACAACTATGGTTTTAACTATTATATAACGTATTTGTGAATTTTTTTTATTAGAAGTTTCCTTATTTATAGAAATGTTAGCATTGTATCCTGTGACTTATTGGAAATGTGGTTTCCGAAAGTTGTTCTCTTTGATTTATTCCTTTGACATTCTTTTTATAATGACTCTCTCTTTCTCTCTCTCACACTGACACACACGCACACATGCACACACAAAGACACTGCTTTTTCTGTCCTACATTTCTCTCTTTGATCTGCCGACTTTAGAGATATTTTTATATTTTAGTAGAAAAGGTGAAAGAGTTGGGTCGGATGTGGTGGGTGTACATAATAAAAAATCCACCGAATGTAAAATTAAAATGATACGACACTTGGATCTATATGTAAAATAATTTTATGACTTAATATGTTAAAGCAATAGTAAAAATTCAATCTTTATCTTGTGTTCTTTATAAAATTATTAACTTGATTGATCCTTCCTCCATTGGATATTAAACTTAGGTTGTTTTCATGGAGGAGAAATTTGGGGTGATGCTATGTTTGTATTTTTGCTTAGCGGAAGAATATAGTATAAAATTGAACTTTTTATGTGTATGTCTAAAAATTTGGCTAAAATTGCACCCAATTGAAAAGATTGGAACCATGAATCTAAAATTGAAACGTATAGATTGAAATGTAAAAACATGTAAAATTGGCTTTCTTTTTTTGTCCAATTTGATTTTTTAAAAACAGCAAAATGTCAATAAAATTGATTAATTTCAAATTAAAGGAAAGAATTTAGGAGCATTAAGAGTATATTATTCCAAAAATGCAAATTTGGAACTTGCTCCAAAATTTGAGTTAATTTCTCAGCTACTATGATTTTGGAATGATGGCTAAATAATCGATTGTTATAAGATCTCTATTCTCTTCATTTCCAACTAACTTCGCTTTAATTAAGATGTTAGATTATTAGATCCACGGATCATGGATCGTGTCACAAAATGATGGATAGGAAATGAGCTCATTGGGGGAGCCCTTGACATCTATGCTCATTTGTGAGAGGTCTTAAATCCTAAATTTATTTGTAATTAATTTACTTGCTTCATTACTCATAAATTAACCTCGCATATATAATAAAGGTTATACAATAATATAAAAATTCCTAGCAAATTAAAATTCTTACAAAACTTGATAATAACAAGAAACTTTATCCTAATTTCAACTATAATAAATTGATAATAATAAGAAAGTTTATTCTAATTTAAACAATAATAAAGATTAACAATAATTAATATTAATTGATTCTATAGAGACTTTTTCAATATTTGGACTCGTTGAAGAATAAATTTAGATTATCTAGCATTCATAACATCACTATCCTCCTAGAGAAAGAGCCTGTCCTTAAGATCAAATTCAAGATAAGTTAGGCTAAAGTGATATAACCGATTCCTTTTCTAGGGCATCATCTTCTACATTGGCATTTGATCCTCTTACTCCACTTTTAGTCAAAACAATTTCTTGCATAGATGGCTTATAAGATAAAGTTCATTGCAACCGTAACTTCTTCTTGTCAATTATGATCCGGTGAGCTTTTTAATGAACAAAGAAGCAATACCTCTTGATTTGGAACTCTACATATTGCTTGCGTTAGTGCCAGATAATCCCCTTATAATATCACGAGGAACTACGGTAGATTGTGCCATGAACTAGGAAGTTGGCTTCCATCCACTATTTCTCTCCCGTTCTTGCTTGGGTTTAAATGCTTGTACTATATTCATAGCAATCATCTTCTCTATTATCCAAGTGTCAGTTTTATCTTCGTTTGAACGCCTCTATTCAGAATACTATTGTTGCTATCTGTACAAATGTCAAAGCCTTTGTTGCAATTGCCCTTGTAATTATTAAAAAAAATTTGTAACTATTGAGACAGATTTTGAAGTTGATTCTTTATTCGAGACTCGAACTTAGTGATCCTAGCTTTTGTTCTTGCTTCTACTTGAACTAGTCTAGCCTCATTTTGTGCCGCACTTCATGAAGTATTTCATTCCCTCACTTGAGTTTGTCGGATCTCCTAGAAGATTTTGCTCTGGTAGCGATTTGTTGAGCTTGTGGTCTAATGATACATCACAAGATAGACACAGAAGGAGCTCATTGGAGGGAATTCTCAACAGGCTCATTAACAAGAGTCTTAAATCTCCAATGTGTTTGTTATTAATTTGCTCACTTTATTACTTGTGAATTAACCCCATATATATAATGAAGGTCATACAATAGCATAAGAATTTTTGAGAAATTAGCTTATTTGCTAATCCTAATTGATTCTAGGGATTTGATTTGATTTGATTAGGATCCTTAATTATCTCTGTAATTATTATTTGATTATTTGCTTCCTGTTTAGATATGATTCTTTGTGTATAAATAGCCATGTAGACATATTGTACAAATCAAGAGGGAAATACAAGAATACTCAATATTCTTCCAAAAATCTTCATGGTATCAGAGCCTTTTTCCTGATTTTTTGGGTTCAAATTCAATTTTTCCTCTTCAGGGTTTCAAAACCCTAAATTTATTTTTTTGGTACTAACCCATTTAGGAGCCCTTCACTCTCTCACCGCCGGCACCAGAAGAACCGCCGGACTGCCGCCGGCCGATCGACCAGCCCCGACGCCGGAAAAGCTTGCGCGTGAGGCTCACGCGCCACCTCTTCCCGGCGCGTGACCCGGCGCTTCCCGGCGCGTGACCCATCATCTGCCACTGCTTTGCTGCTCCGATCACTCCGGCGACGATTCCGATCATCTTTCCGGCCTTCCCGTGCTGCTACCCGGTCCTTTTGGTGAATCGATTGGGCTCTCTTGTGTGTACACCCTTGAATACCTCCTATTCTGTCACCGTTTATAAATCTTTACCATGACAGAAGGTAAAAGGGTGTCAATGGCAGAAGGTAAAAAGGTGTCGATAGCAGAAGGTACAAGAATCTCGATTCCTAACTCTGATTCCTCATTCTTTAGTGCCACATCTGACGTTGTAAAGTCAGGTAATACTTCATCTCTCCATAATATTCCATGGATTATCGATTCTGGTGCGAATAGACACATGACAGGTTCGTCTAAAGGCCTTCTCAATTATTTTCCTTCCCTAACCAAAGATAGTGTCAAAATTGCTGATGGCTCTTTTACTCCCATATCCGGAACAGGTTCTGTTATTTGCACATCCAATATTAAATTATCATCTGTCCTCCATGTTCCCCACTTTCCTGTCAACCTTTTATCTGTTAGTGCTATCACCAATGCCCTTAATTGTAAAATTGAATTCTTTCCTGATCATTGTGTTATTCAGGATCTTCACACAGGAAAGAGGATTGGCAATGGTAGACTGCATGATGGCTTATATATGTTGGAGGGTGATCCAGGTTCTTCGATATCTCAAGCCTGTTTTGGAGAAAATAAAGATGTTAATCAGGAAATAATACAGTGGCACAGACGGTTAGGACATCCATCATTCTTTGCCTTAGAAAAACTTTATCCTAATTTGTTTGCTAAAACTCAGTTTGATTCTCTATTTTGTGATGCTTGTGAGTATGCTAAACACACTAGAACATCCTATCCTTTGAGTCATAATAAAAGTCAAATTCCTTTTGCGACTATTCATTCTGATGTTTGGGGGCCTACTCAAACTGTCTCATTGTCTGGTAATCGATGGTTTGTCACCTTTATTGATTGTTGTACTCGAATGACTTGGGTCTATTTGATTAAAGCTAAAAGTGATGTCTTTTCTTGTTTTCAATCCTTTCATAAGATGGTTTGTACTCAATTTAATACTAAGGTGAAAATTTTGAGAACTGACAATGGAAGAGAATACATGGATAGTAGCTTTTCTGCTTATTTGGAGAATAATGGGATAATACACCAGACTAGTTGTCCTTATACTAGTGCTCAAAATGGCGTTGCTGAGAGGAAAAATAGGCATCTATTGGAGGTAGCTCGATCTCTTATGTTCACCATGAATCTACCCAAAGCATATTGGGGAGATGCAATTCTTGCATCTGCTTATCTTATCAATAGAATGCCTCTCAAGAACCTTGACTTTATGAGTCCTTTGGCGGTTTTACAAGGGAAGAATTCATACGTTGTTCCACCAAAAGTATTTGGGTGTGTTTGCTTTGTCCATACTAGGACGGCAGGAAAACTGGATCCCAAGGCCCTTAAATGTGTGTTTGTTGGATATTCTCCAACACAGAAAGGATACAAGTGTTATCATCCTCCCTCTAGGAAATACTTCGTTAGTATGGATGTTACCTTCCGAGAAACTGAACCCTACTTCAGTACCAACCCCTCACCTCTTCAGGGGGAGAATAATGAGCCAGAAGAGGTGATCCCGAATTCTGTGATTTTGAGTGATATGGTTCAACCAGAAAGTTTGAGTTCTAGTAGACAGGGGGAGATGTCCAATCAGGGAGAGAGAACTGGTCGTTTGGACAAGCCAGATTTGAGAAGGTATTCAAGGAGAGACAAGGCAGAAGAAGCCATTATGCAGTCTACTCAGAGTCAAGAATCTTCTCCTGGTGAGTTACCTAGTCATGAATCTTCTTCTGGTGAGTTACCCACAACTCTTTCTTCTGGTGAGTTACCCACAACTCTTGAATGTTTCAATGACTTAGATAAACCTATTGCACAAAGAAAAGGGGTCAGATCTTGCACTAAACACCCTATTTCTAACTTTGTTTCTTATGAATCCTTATCACCTTCCTATAGAGCCTTTGCCTTGTCTATTTCCTCTGTGTCTATTCCACAGGATTGGAAGAAAGCTCTTGCAGATCCTAAATGGAAGAAAGCAATGATTGAAGAGATGAAAGCATTGGCTAAAAATGAAACTTGGGAGCTTGTCACTCTTCCACCTGAGAAGAAACTCGTTGGCTGTAAATGGGTATTCACAGTGAAACATAAAGCTGATGGCACAATTGAACGATTTAAGGCCAGATTGGTTGCTAAAGGTTTCACCCAAACCTATGGAGTGGATTATCAAGAGACATTTGCCCCAGTTGCAAAAATGAATTCAATCAGAGTTCTGTTATCTTGCGCGGCCAACTTGGACTGGGACTTGCAACAGTTTGATGTGAAGAATGCTTTCCTCCATGGAGATTTAGAGGAAGAAGTATTCATGGAAATTCCTCCTGGGTTCGCTGATGAGAAGACACAAGGAAAGGTGTGCAAGTTAAAAAAGGCTTTGTATGGGCTAAAACAATCTCCCAGAGCTTGGTTTGACAGGTTTAGCAGAGCCATGATGTCCTTCGGTTACCAACAAAGCAATGCTGATCACACTCTGTTTATCAAACATCATAAGGGTAAGATCACCCTTCTTATTGTGTATGTTGATGATATAGTGGTGACAGGTGATGACAAAGAGGAAATGGCTCAACTAAAGAGGTTGTTAGCTCAGGAATTTGAAATCAAAGATCTGGGAAAACTGCAATATTTTCTAGGTATCGAGGTGGCCAGATCAGAAAAAGGAATTTTCATCTCTCAAAGAAAGTACATTCTGGATCTTTTGAAAGAAACTGGTATGATGGGTTGTAAGCCAGCAGAATCTCCCATTGAAAGTAACCACAAGCTGAAAGCAGGAACTGGTGAGTCCGTGGATATTGGAAGATATCAGAGATTGGTAGGAAGGTTGATTTATCTCTCACACACTCGACCGGATATAGCCTATGCTGTTAGCTTAGTCAGCCAATTCATGCATGACCCTCGCGAGACTCATATGCAAGCTGTACTTCGCATCTTGAGATACCTAAAGTCTGCGCCAGGGAAAGGGCTTCTTTATTCCAAACATGGTCATCTCCGAATTGAAAGTTTTACAGATGCAGATTGGGCAGGATCTCTCGATGACAGGAGATCCACATCTGGCTACTGCACAGTTGTGGGGGGAAACCTTGTCACTTGGAGGAGCAAAAAACAAAGTGTTGTTGCTCGGTCAAGTGCGGAAGCAGAATACAGAGCAATGGCCCAAGGAGTGTGTGAACTCTTATGGTTGCAGAAGTTATTGGAAGAGTTGAGATTGTCCGAGAGAGACAAGATAACCTTGTATTGTGACAATAAAGCTGCTATAAGTATAGCACAAAACCCAGTCCAACATGACCGAACGAAGCACATTGAAATTGATCGGCACTTCATTAAAGAAAAATTAACAGACGGTGTCTTGAGCCTAGTTCATGTGACTTCTACTGAGCAACTTGCGGATGTGTTTACTAAAGGGCTTAACAACAAGATCTATCATAATCTAATTTGCAAGTTGGGCATGTGTGACATCTTTGCACCAACTTGAGGGGGAGTGTTGACTTATTTGCTAATCCTAATTGATTCTAGGGATTTGATTTGATTTGATTAGGATCCTTAATTATCTCTGTAATTATTATTTGATTATTTGCTTCCTGTTTAGATATGATTCTTTGTGTATAAATAGCCATGTAGACATATTGTACAAATCAAGAGGGAAATACAAGAATACTCAATATTCTTCCAAAAATCTTCAGAAGTCTTATAGTACTTTATAATAACTAGAAAGTTTATCTTAATCTGAACAATAATAAAAATTATCAATAATAAAAATTAATTGACTCTGAGAAGATGTCTTCAACATTTGGATTTTGTTAGAAGAATGGATTTGGTTTATCTGGCATCAATAACATATATGCTTAATTGAGCTGAGATTTAAATATTTCATAATTTTAGGTGGTTATCACTTCGATTTAATGCCAAATTAATTTTTGGAAATATGTTCAAGGTGTCTGATAAAATGCCTCGATGAATATATGCTTTTTCATCAGTTTGATATTTTCATTCCCTGTAGATGTTATGATCTTATATTCCTTTACCTGCAGTAGCAAATGATGGAGAATGATAATTTTTTTATATTGTGGGTCATTATTATTATTATTATTATTGTTATCGGTTTTAGTTTTGCTTTTATCATTGAAGCTACTGTTATTATTTTGTATTTTCTTCTCATTCTATTCCATACCTTTGTGATGTTATGGGGAGCCATTTTCCCGAATATAAACTCTAATGTAGCCTTGGGGAGTTACTAATTTCATTTTCAAGCATTTCAGTGTATTAGTTATTATTTTCTTTTGATTTTCAACTAGGATATTGGTGGAGCATTTGAATGTTATATGGGTGATGATTCTCTTCCAGGGAAATAAGAAAGATCAAAGCAGTTATGTGCCGCCACCTTATATTCCATTGGGACAATCAGATTTAGAAGCAGAGGTTGTTCCTCAAAATGAAGGCCGTCTTTCTTCAAATCAAACAAGTGGTGGACTGGCACAATGGTCATCTGGAATCTGTGCTTGTTGTGATGATATGCAGAGCTGTATGCTACTTTCTGCTTTCTGACCTTGATTTATCTAAAAAAAATAAAAATAAAGGTGCCTAATAAGTTGAATAAATGATGCTGGGTTCTTCTTCTCTTCTTTTGTTCAAGTCTAGGAGAAGGCTTCTAAAACAAAAGGTTTTGAAGGGTGGGGGTATTAAACGGGAATTTTGTACTCGTTTCTGTCTATAGAATTGCATTGCATTTTGTTTATCTCTTACTGTATTGCATCTGTTCTATTATTTAACTCAGCAGACCACCTTTCATATGGCTGGTGGAAGTCAGTATTAGTTGATAGGGTGCATGATTAATTAAAATATGTAGTCTAAGCAAGGTACCTGGTCAAAGGTAATTAAGAATACCAAATTTAACGTCTGGAAAATCTTATGTTCTCTTTTATTCCTCTCTTTTATGCCTTCCTCTGGCAAAATACAATTAGTTTGTTTACTGAGGAAGGATGAGTAACTTTTTTAGCTAGGCCTGATTGTGAATTTTGAGATCTTGATAGCCAGTTATGATGAGAAAGCGAAGGTATCATGGTACTTAAAAATATTACAAATATGGTTAGCATAATATAAGACATTTATATGGCCCACAGGCTGTGATGGCATATGACATGTTGCAGGAATTGATTATAAAGGGCTGGTTTTGGGTTTGATATGATAGCTAGGAAGAGTACAAACTGCATTCTCTTGTACACAAGTGTTGCTGTAGATTGTTTTTTTTTTTTTTCCATGTAGGACTAGAAAGCTAAATGGTATATGACAAGACAAGTTTTAGGTAAAGTTTGCAATTCAGATCTTGCATCGTGAACAATATTTGTGACATTATGTCACATATTATAGGAAGAAAAATAGGAAAAATATTAAGGGAATGTAATGAATATTTCTGTTATAAATAACAAACTACCAGCTGGTACAACTATGTATAGGTACAGCTGGAGTTAGTTACTATCTAGGACTTATAAATTGAAGAATTTTGAGAGGAATTTTTTATTCTATTTCAATTGAATTGATCTTTACAAGATTTGAGTATTTATGTACAAAGAATCAACTCCAATTATAAATATTTATCATAAGAATAAAATCCTTATCATCAAGCCTTATAATCAAGCCTAATTAGGATCCAAAGATTTGAATCCTCCTAATTAGGATAATTAGGAACCTTCTATGTTGGTCAACACTCTCTCTCAAGTTGGTGCATAGATATTTCACATGCCCAACTTGCAAATCAAGATGTGATAGGTCTTGTTACTGAGTCCTTTGGTAAACACATTAGCTATCAGAAGTCACATGATCTAATCTCAAGATACCATTTATTAACTTCTCTTTAATAAAGTGTCGGTCAATCTTTATATGCTTCGTTCGGTCATATTGAATCGGATTGTGAGCTATACTGATGACAGTTTTGTTATCACAGTACAAGAGGAGTTTGTCCCTCTCTAACAGTTTCAATTTCTTTAACAATCTCTACAACCATAGGAGTTAACAAATACCTTGTACCATCTCTCTATATTCTGTCTCAGCACTTGATTGAGCAACAACACTTTGCTTTTTATTTCTTCAAGTGACAAGGTTTCCTCCCACAAGTGTGCAGTAACCACTAGTCGACCTCCTATCATCAAGGGATCCTGTCCAATCTACATCTGTAAATGCGTATATGCGGAGATGACCATGTTTAGAGAATAAAAAACCTTTTTCAGTAGAAGACTTCAAGTACCGCAAAATATGAAAAACAGCTTGCATGTGAGACTCACGAGGATCATGTATAAACTGACTGACTAAGCTGACGGCATATGGTATGTCTAGTCGAGTATGTAAAAGATAAATCAGTCTGCCTACCAATCTTTGATGTCTGCCAATATCCACCAATTCGCTACTCCCTGCTTGTAGCTTGTGATTGCTCTCAATGGGAGTTTCTGTGTTTGCAGCCTAATATAACAGTTTCTTTCAAAAGATCCATAATGTATTTTCTCTGAAAAATAAATATTTCCTTCTTTGATCTGGTAACCTCGATTCCCAAGAAATATTGAAGTTTTTCTAGATCTTTAATTTTGAATTCCTCAGCCAAAAGCTGAGTCATCTCTTCAGTGTCATCTCCAGTCATTACTATGTCATCAACATAAACTATGAGAAGAGTAATTTTATCCTTGTGATGTTTAATAAATAGGTATAGCCAACATTGCTCTGTTGATAGCCAAAAGAAATCATACCTCTGTTGAATCGATCAAACCAAGTTCTGGGTGACTGCTTCAAACCATACAAAGCCTTCTTTAGCCTGCATACCTTTTTTTTTGTACTTATTCATCAGCAAATCCAAGAGGGATTTCCATATACACTTCCTCCTCTAAGTCTCCATGGAGAAATGCATTTTTCACATCAAATTATTGTAGGTCACAATCAAGATTGGCAGCGCAAGATAGCAATATTCTGATTGAGTCCATTTTGGCAACATGGCAAATAACTCCTGGTAATCCACTGCATAGGTTTGAGTGTAGCCCTTAGCAACTAGTCTGGTCTTGAATCTTTCAATTGATCCATCTGCTTTGTGTTTCACACTGAACACCCATTTGCAGCCAACTGATTTTTTTTCTTTTTCAGGTGGAAGAGACATCAACTCCCATATCTCATTTTTAGCCAAGAGTTTCATTTCTTCAATTATTGCTCCCTTCCAATTAAAATCTTTAAGAGTTTCTTTCCAATCTTGTGGGATAAACACAGAGGAAATAGACAAAGCAAAAACTCTATAGGATAGAGACAGAGAATCATAAGAGAGAGAGTTAGAAATAGAGTGTTTTGTGCAAGACCTAACTCCTTTTCTTTGAGTAATTGGTTTATTCAGATCATCATTGGGCTTAAAGTTTGGGGATAAATCACTAGATGGAGAAGTGGAAGATTCATGACACTGAGTAGGCTGCACAATGACTATTTTTGCTTCTGTTGTCTCTTCTTGAGCATCTCCTTAAATTTGATTTATCCAAACTCTAATTATCTTTTATTGATCACCAATAGTCTCTCTCTGTAGAGTAGTCTCCTCTAAAGTAAAACGCTTTAGAGTTATAGGACTAGGAATCATCTCTTCTCTTTTATTATTCTCCTTCGAAGAAGTGACGGGATAGTACTGAAGTAAGATTCAGTCTCTCTAAATATAACATCCATATTGACAAAGTATTTTCTAGATAGAGGGTGGTAACACTTGTAATCTTTCTATGTGGGAGATTACCCAACAAACACACATTTAAGAGCCCTCGGATCAAGCTTCCCACTTGTTCTAGTATGAACAAAATACGTGCATCCAAACACCTTTAGTGGAATAGTATAAGCATTTTTCCCTTGTAGCACTTCTAAAGGGGTTTTAAAGGCAAGAGTTTTGAGAGACATTCTATTAATGAGATAAACAGTGGTTAAGACTGCATTTCTCCAATAGGTTTTTGGAAGGTTCATGGTCAAAAGGAGAGATCGGGCTACTTCCAACAGGTACCTATTTTTTTTTTTAGCAATATCATTTTGGGCACTAGTGCAAGGACAACTAATTTGATGTAGTATCCTATTAGACTCCAGATAAGCAGAAAAACGACCAACCATGTTCTGTACCATTATCAGTTCTCAAAACTTTTATCTTAGCATTAAATTGAGTATAAATCATCTTGTGAAAAGATTGAAAGCAATAAACCATATCACTCTTTGCCTTTATCAGATAAACCCAAGTCATGCGAGTACAACAATCAATAAAAATAACAAACCAATGATTATCAGATAGTGAGACCGTTTGAGTAGGTCTCCAAATGTCAGAATGAATGGTTATAAAAGGGATTGTACTCCTATTGTTATTGGAGAGATAGGAGGTTCTTGTATACTTAGCATACTCACAAGTATCACAAACTAAAGAACCACATTGAGCCTTGAGAAATAAAATAGGATAAAGTTTTTCTAAAACAAAGAAGGATGGTTATCCTAACCGTCGATACCACTGTAGGTGAATTCACACTCAGATTCCTTTCCAATATATATAAGTCACTGTACAGTCTACTATTGCCAATTCTCTTCCTAGTTTGAAGGTCCTGAATAACACAATGGTCAGGAAAAAATGCAATTTTATAGTTAAGTGCTTTGGTAAGAGCACTAACAGATAAAAGATTAATAAGAAGTCCTTTCCAATATATATAAGTCACTGTAGAGTCTACTATTGCCAATTCTCTTCCTAGTTTGAAGGTCCTGAATAACACAATGGTCAGGAAAAAATGCAATTTTGTAGTTAAGTGCTTTGGTAAGAGCACTAACAGATAAAAGATTAATAAGAAAACAAGGAACATGAAGAACAGAGCATAGCTTGATATTTGAAGTACAAACAATAGAACCGGTTACAAAGATAGGAGTGAAGAAACCATCGGCTATTTTGATAGTATTTTTTTTTTGTAGACATGGAAGATAATTAAAAAAGCCTTTAGAGGAGCCCGTCATGTGTCTATTTGTGCCAGAATCAATAATCTATGAAGCAAAATCAATAGATGAAACGAAAGCATTATTAGAGGCCCTTATATTTTCCACATTGGTCACTTTCTTGCCTGTCATTTCAAGGAGAAGAAAAGAACTACCATTTTTTTTTTCAAAACATGTAAAGAACTACTGTTCACCGGAGAAGCAGAGGCGAAAAGGCAAGGGGCTGGGTTGGTCAGAGGTGCGACTTGAATGGGAGGTCATTGGAAAGGAGTGCCATTGAAAAAGGGCACCGGAGAAGGACCTACGCACTGGTGCATGAAAATAACGCCGAGACTGTGGTGGCGAGTGAGATCACGCGCGTGGCCGGAACAGAGGTGCGTTGCCGAGAAAAGGTCGGAAATCCAATGGGTATTCTCCTAGTATGGGCGGTGTCGGTTAACTTCCTCTATAGAGTCGCCTAGAAGCTTGATCTATAAAACTCTAACTCTGTGAACAGTATCGGAAAATCTTATACCAAATAATGTTGGTAAAGTTTTGATATTATGAAGAATTTTGGGAGGAATTTTTTATTCAATTCCAATTGAATTGATCTTTACAAGATTTGACTATTTATACACAAAAAATCAATCTAAATTAGGAATATTTACGATAGGAATAAAATCTCTATAATCAAGCCTTATAATCAAGTCTAATTAGGATCTCAAAGATCTGAATTTGAATCCTCTTAATTAGGAATCTTCTATGTTGGTCAATATAAATCCCTTTACATTCCATTGTGAAGGCATTGTGAATCAGATATACAACACACTATTGCCTTCTCCTTTATTCTGACTCTAATTCTCTCTCATTCTCTCATCCATATTCTTCTTCTTCTTCTCTCTCTTTGCCTCTCATTATACCTCCATTCATCCTGTTAGAGAATTATCTCTAACAGAAAATGAGACTAGAATTGGTGGCTATATCTCCCATTACTGTAACAGTGGCTGATGCCAGGAAGTTGTGTTGTGATCACAAATGTTCAGGATGGAAGTGAAAGATGCAAGGGCATAAATTTCAGTTTGAAGTAGAGTGTTGGAGGGTTTGATATGATTTTAGGTGCTGATTGGCTCAAAACCCATAATCAAGTGCTATTTGATTTTGAAACTTCATTTATTACTATTATAAGGCAGCACAAACCTTTACTGCTACAAGGGATTGGAGAAGCATCACTTTAATCTGGGTTATGGTATTCTTAAGATTTATTGCAGAGGAAAGGAGTGGATCTTCAGGCTCCTATATTTGGTATTTGGCAGGTAGAATTGACTGGTAGTTATGAAAAACAAGAAGCAGTTACTATTGCTATTGCTGCTCTCAATGAGGAAGAAGGAGGTTTACAGTAGTTACTAAAGAACTACCAGATTGTTTTTGCCGAACCTCAAGGCTTACCACCTTATAGAAGTTACAACCATGCCATTCCTCTTGTACAGAATGCCCAACCAGTAAATATTAAACCTTACTGATACCCCCACTACCAAAAAACTGAGATTGAAAGATTGATAGCGGATGTTGGACACTGCCATCATCCAACCCAGTAGTAGCCCATATTCCTCTCCTGTTTTGTTAGTTAAAATGAAAGATGGGACTTGGAGGTTTTGTGTGGATTATAGCAAGTTAAATGAGTTGACTATCAAGGATAAATTTCATATACCTATCATAGATGATCTCCTAGATGAATTGAAGGGAGCCAAAGTGTTTTCTAAAATCGATCTAAGGACCAGATACCTCTAGATAAGAATGCTAGACCAGGACATTCCCAAAACTGCCTTTAAAACACACCATGGCCACTTTGAGTTTAGGGTCATGCCCTTTAGATTAACTAATGTCCCTGCTACATTCCAAGCTTTAATGAATCACATTTTCCCGCCTTTCCTTAGGAAATTTGTGTTAGTATTTTTTGACAATATTTTGGTCTATAGCAAGAATATGGAGAAGCATTTAAAACATTTAGAGGAAGTATTTCAATTCTTGGCAACTCAACAATTATTTGCTAAGTTTTCCGAGTGTTTTTTTGGACAGCAGCAAATTGAATACTTGGGTCATATCATTTCTGCAGCAGGAGTAGCTGCTGACCCTAGTAAGGTTGAAGCAATGGTGAATTGGCCAATCCCTCACACTATTAAAGACCTCAGGAGTTTTTTAGGTCTTTCCGGCTATTACAGATAGTTTATCAGCAATTATGACATTATTTGTAGACCATTAATTAACCTTTTGAAGAAAGATGCATTCAGATGGGGTCAAGAGGCACAACTGGCCTTTGACACCTTGAAGCAGTAGATGACTGAAGCTCCAGTGCTGTCTCTGCTTGATTTCTCTTAGCCGTTTATTACGGAGACAGATGCCAGCAGATGCCAGCAACTGGGATATTGAAGCTGTTTTATATCAACAAGGGCATCCCATTGCTTTTATTTTCAAAGCCTTTGGCCCAAGGAGCAAAGCCATGTCTGTGTATGAAAAGAAACTATTAGCTATCACCTTTGCAGTGAGCAAATAGCGACATTATTTGGAGCAGGGCCAATTCTTTATCAAGATTGACCATGAAAGCATCAAGTATCTCTTAGAACAAAGGCTCCATACCAATTTACAACAGAGAGATATTTCTAAGCTATTAGGGTTGGATTACAAGATCTTATACAGGAAGGGGATTGAAAATAAAGTAGCAGATGCTCTTTCTAGACAACTTGAGGCTGCAACAAACACATTGCATTTTGTTGTTATTCCTACTTGTATGCAACATCGTATTGCAAGTTATGAAGGAGATAACAAGGCTACTGAGATGATTCAACAATTATCTGTGGATGCTGCTGCTGTCCCTAGGTATCAATTGAAGAAAGGAATTCTGTTTTCTAAGGATAAAATGTATGTGGGTAGCTATACTTCATTAAGGCTGCAATTACTAGAGTCCTACCATAATTCTCCTATTGGAGGGCATTCAGGTGACTTATTTGAAACTCAAGAGATATTTTTTCTGGCTTAGTATGCTTAAAGATGTCATGAAATGGGTGAGAAGCTGTGACGTGTTTGCTAGATGCAAGGGAGAACATTATGTCTATCCAGGCTTGCTACAGCCATTACCTATTCCCTTTCAGGCTTGGCAAGAGGTTTCTATGGATTTTATTGAGGGCCTATCCAAATCAAAAGGGAAGAATGTGATACTGGTAGTAGTATGTAGATTAATAAAACTAGCTCATTTCATGCTCCTATCACGTCCTTTTTCTGCTGTTTCTGTGGCCCATCTTTTTATGGATAAGATTTACAAGTTACATGGGCTTCCTAAAGTGATTGTAAGTGATTGTTTCTGACAGGGACAAGATCTTCACCAGCTTATTTTGGCAAGATCTATTCAAATCCTTGGGGATTAGATTAGCACTTGGAGCTGCTTACCGTCCACAATCAGATAGTCAGATTGAGAGGATTAACCAGTGCTTGGAGAACTATCTCAGATGTGTGGTGCACCTCAAGCCTAATTCTTGGGTCTAGTGGCTTCCTATGGCTGAATGGTGGAATAACTCCTCACCCCATATTGCACTTAAAATGTCCCCTTTTGAAGCCCTCTATGGTTATCCTCCGAGTTTTCCATTTCAAACACCAGATGGGCTAGTTGTTGATGTTGTAGAGTGGTCTTTTCATGATAAACAACAACTAAGTCACCTTCTTAAGGAAAATTTACAGCTGGCTTAACATCAAATGAAGCAGCAGGCAGATAAGAATATCTGAAAGGGAATTTGAAGTAGGAGATCTGGTATTCTTGAAACTACAGCCCTATAGGTAGACCTCCCTTGCTCTTAGAGAGTCCCTGAAACTAGCAACTAAGTACGATGGGCCCTAAAAAGTACTTGTTAGAGTTGATAAAGTTGCTTACAAACTTGAGTTACCTCCAGAATGTTCCCTACATCCTGTATTTCATGTGTCTATGCTTAAAAAGGAGGTGGGGGACAACAACATTACTATTATTATAGCACTACCAGCTTTCCAGGATGACCAAATTATAGTGGCTCCTGAGAAGGTCCTGCAAACTCGCACCATTTCAAGAGAGTCCGTCCCTATTCCACAAGGTCTCATTAAATGGTGTAATCTACCTGAAGAAGATGCTACTTGGAAGACAAAGCCTTTATCACTGCTCAATTTCCTCACATACCCCTTTCTTGGGGTCAAGAAAGTTTTCAACCAGGGGGTATTGTCACATATTATAGGAAAAATGTTAAGGGAATGTAAGGAATATTTCTGTTATAAATAACAAACTACCATCCGGTACAACTATGTATAGGTACAATTGGAGTTAGCTGGGATCTATAAATCCCAGTATATTCCATTGTAAAGGCATTGTGAATCAGTTGTACAGCACGCTATTGCCTTCTCCCTTATTCTGACTCTAATTCTCTCTCATTCTCTCATCCTTATTCTTCTTCTTCTTCTTCTTCTTCTTCTTCTTCTTCTCTCTCTTTGCCTCTCATTATCTCTTCATTCACCCTGTTAGAGAATTATCTTAAACACATTAATTTAGGACAGTTTAAGGAAACTAATTTTATTTATTTGGGAAATAATTCAGATATGCATCATATGGAAATCTGCTCACTAACTTGAAGAACAGTGATACCTTATTTTCATGTGTAGCACTAGTCAGGCATCACTTCAATTTTTGAATAGCATCAATTACAGGAAATATAATTTTAAAGATATTGAATTCCTAAATCTATAAGGCTTTGGACTTCCATCAAAACTAAAAGTTTTGATGTATTCCTAGATGAACAAGTACTCAAAATTAATACAAATAACTAAATAAATAAATGATTCAGGCAACCGTTACTGCAAAGGTATAATATGTAATATGTGCCCCTAAGGTCTTAATTGGTAATATACTGGAACAGCTGCTAATTTATGAAATAAACTGTTGTATAGAAATTCATAGAGTAAAAAGTGCTAAAAAATGTTTCATTTGAATTCTATGTCATCTAAACCATAATCCTAGGTTTCTTTAGTCTTAAATCTTGATTTTTCTGGAGCTTCCTATTGTTTGCATCAGATGATTATGAAAAGGCAAGTTTTCAGAGAATACACTGATTTTATACTATATTTGATGATTTATACAATACTACTATTTCTCTATGACAGAAAACACATCTTTTATTGCCCAAACTAAACATTACCAATTACTGTACTTTTCTCCTTTTACAGGTTGTGTTGGCCTCTTTTGTCCTTGCTATTTGTTTGGAAAGAATGCAGAGTTTTTGGGCTCTGGAACTTTGATCGGCTCTTGCATGACTCATTTTATTTTGTGGGCTATTGTCAATACTATATGTTGTTGCATGACTGATGGCATTTTGTTGGGATTACCTGGATGCTTCGTTGCATATTATGCCTGTGGCTACCGCAGGGCACTGCGAGAAAAGTATAATTTGCAGGTACAACTAATTTAGCCTTGTGAAGTTAAAAACTATATTTTTTTATCGTGTTAACTGGATTATGTGCCTGCTTTGGCCCTACTTTGTGCTGCTGATATAGGACACTAGTTTTCCTCTCAAAGATGTTTAAATCAGGTTTATTCTTGTATTGTGTTATGAAGTTCTGAGGTCATTAAAGTAATAAAAGTTGTATTAAGATTAAGAGTGCAGATTTCTTTAATTAATAAAAAAATAGTATTAAGCCTTTGTTTGTTTCAAGGAAAATATTTTTTCAAAAAAATATTTTTCACATTTTTTTACGTTTTGGGCACTTAAAAAAATTAGTCAATGGAAATTATTTTCTTAGTGAAAGGAGAAATTAAGTCATTTTCTGCACTTTGAGAATCTTAGTGAAAGGAGAAATTAAGTCATTTTCTGCACTTTGAGAATCTTATTAAGATCTCTATGTATAACTTTGTTAATATATTTTCTCTTTTAAATTAAAATTAAATGACGAAAAATAAGTTATTTTTATTTTCTGATGAAAATGTATTTCACAAAAAATATTTTCTAAATATAAGTGATTTTCCGCAAACAAACGGAGCCTAAGATTAAGATTGCAGATTAAGGAGGTACTAGGTAGTTTTGGAGATTTTATGCGTGTTTTGTTAAAGCCTATGAGTTGGGATTTAGTGCATACTGCATAGAATAAAACAAAAAAGGTAGGAGAAGATATAGAGAGGATTAGAGCAGAGAGGCAGAGACTGGAAATAATTTTTAGGTTTGTACATCCTGCTGATAATTGATATTTAGGGTTCCATAATCTATACACTAGAATGATTATGGCTCGTATATAGCCTGAAGGTTCTAGTAATAACATTAAATAACGTTATTCAGGATAAAGTTCCATTGCTTTGAAATTGTTCAGCTACCTATATGACCTAAAATTCCTAGTAGTAACAGCAAATATACGTTTTTTTGATTGCTTATGCAGGAAGCACCATGTGGTGACTTCACAACGCACTTCTTCTGCCATTTATGTGCTAATTGCCAAGAGTACAGAGAGATTCGTGAAAGGACTTGCATCTCTAATTCTGTTGATGTTAATATGCCTGTAGTCACAGCTCCCCCAGTCCAGACAATGGAGTCGAATAATATTTCAGAATAATGCTGTTGGTGCTGGAAGCCAATGGTAGGACAAATAGATGATTGTTGCTATTTCTTGGTTTTTTATGTGCTTTGACCGATTTTGTCACTTAGCCTTGAGATAGTATTACCCCACCAAATTTTTATCAGTTGAGCTGAGATGTGTTGCTATGTCATGACATTAAGTGAATTGTTATCATCTGCTGTCTTGATTCCGGCAACTTTGATACAGATGGAAATTATCTTTATTTGAAGGCAGAGACTGTAATTATAAACAGAGAGTAAGTGCACTTGACATCTCTCTCTCTCTCTCTCTCTCTCTCTCTCTCTCTCTCTTTCTCTCAGACAAATTGTCTTAGTCAACATATGGTAACCATTGATGGTTTTGTGTAGTGTGTAAAATTTTCAAGGTAGGCAACGACTTGCCTGATATCTGATTTCTATTATGGCTTTATATATATTACATCTAACATACATATCTGGAAACTTAAAAGCCTATAAAGTTAATTTATTACCATGTATTGCAGTAGCAAAGGGGAATTAGTTTCATCTTCTACAAGTTTTTATTTAATCATTTCATCCACACGCTTTAATATTCCTTGTATATTTTGCTCAAATGCCTTCTATAAATTACTTTCTACCAATAAAAGTAAGGGTATACAAAATCTAGAGAGTAGTCGCTCATTAAATTTTCAGTAATAAATAAATTAGCCTTTGAATTTAATTTTCATTTAATAAAATTATTCTTCTATTAATAAAAAATATTTGTTGTTAATTGATAGGAGAGCATTCCGTCTTAGAAAGAAACACCCGCACGAAACGCTCTTTAGCACGAGATTTTAATCTTGCGTGTCTATCATTTCGCTACCAAAGCATCTTGAAAAATGAATTGTATTCCATGAATATGATATTTATCTAATGTGATATATGGAATATATCACATATATAAGAAAGGTGGGGTATTGACAAAATTATTAAAGATTGACATTTTTTATTTATGTTCAACAACATATTAATTGTTCTTTAATTAGAAGTTATATGATTTTTAATGACCAAAAAACCTCTTTAAATGTCTATTTTTAAAAAATTATTATTAACTAAAAAAAATATGACTGTTAAATTTGAATTAAATTATCATTAATATTGTTGTTAAAAATTATTTTGGATAAAAATATTTAATTGTTAAATAAATGATAATGACAGTAAAAATTATGATTACAAATTATAAATATTTATTAAAAATTATATTAATTATTATTTATTTTTTAATATAATTAAATTAAAATATGAAATTTAATTTTATAAATAAAACTCTTTCATTAATAATTTTATAAGAATTCATTCTCTAAAAAATAATTAATAATAATATATTTTTTTATTTTATATACATAAAAAAATAATTAAAAAATATAAATATTAATTTAAGTTTTTTTAAATAAATTTTCAAAATAAAATCACTTCAATGTCTTTATTCACTTGTAAAAGTAAGTATATATCAAATTAAATACTTTATATTAATGTATTAAATATAAATTTAATGATTTAGAATCTATTGATAATTCAAATATATTTTTTTTACATTAATTTAAATTCTTTTAATATTTTATTTACAATTAATTATATATATGCATCGTAAAAAAAATTCGGCAAGGTTGTGCCTGTATATTAGATAATTCAAAATTTTCAAATAAATAATCTCACAATCTCTACAAAATAAAATTTTAAATTATTGTACAATCTAATTACATTTTTCTTATTATCACATTATTCAATTTAAGTATATCTATTTGATTATTAACTTTAAGTGCAGAGTTGGCTTGCATATTGGAAAATTTTAAAATTTCAAATAAATAAATCAATCTCACAATCTTGTACAAAATAAAATTTCAAAGCACTCATTATTGTACAATCTAATTACATATTTTTCATTATTATATTACTCAATTCAAGTATATATATATTTGATCTATAAATTTTAAGTACAACTGTTCGATAAAAAATTCAGACAATTTTAAAAGTTTTAAAAAAAAATCAATTTCACAACTTGAATAAAATAAAACTTCAAAATACTCATTATTGTACAATCTAATTACATATTTCTCAGTTCAATTCAAGTATACATATTTGATCCATCATTTTTAAATGCAACTGTCTAATAAACAATCTAGCAGAGTTCTGTCTGTATATTAAATATTTCTAAAATTTCAAACAAACATTGCAATTTCACAACCTGCATTAAAATATAATTTCACAAGTAATCTCAAGTTACAAATTAATTATTTACTCAATTTTCATCCAGTATAATTCAAGTGTATTGTAGTAAAGAAATACAATAAAGAAATAATAGCACATTTTCATTTATAAATATTAAATCTAGCAAGACAAGAAATAATTGAACAATTTTGTATATCTTCTTTATTGAAATAAGTGTGTTTATATACAAATTGCAAGATTTTGTTAAAACAATTTCTAAGAATCCTCTACCAATCGATTAGTATCAATTAACTTATGATTATATAATCTCTTTTAATATGTAGAAATTACGTTCATACTCTAACACTCCCCCTCAAATTAGAGTATAGATGTTTATCATGTCCAACTTATTAAAAAGATATTCTATTTGAGACACATTTAAAGTTTTGGTGAGTACATTACCCAGTTGCTTTCCTGTTTTCACATAACTGGTGGAAATTAAATTCTCTTGATTTTCTCATGGATGAAATGACAATCAATTTCAATATGTTTAGTCCATTCATGATATACTGGGTTGGAAGCAATATGAAGAGTAGTATGATTATCACACTAAAGTTTTGCAGATGATGCAACATCCAAACTAACTTATTTTAATGGCTGATTTATCCACAGAATCTCACAAATGGATTGAGCTATGGCCCTGTATTCTGACTCGACACTGGATCTGGATACTGCCTGTAGTCTACCTTCTATCACTTTTGGATCTCGCCCAATCAGTAGTTGAATGTTTCCAAGATCACTGTAGAGTTTACCGAGTCCAAGGGTCCATTTTAGATAACAAAGAATTTGTTTTAGAGCAACCCAATGTTTCATTGTAGGTGTAAACATGAAACGGCTTACAATGCTTACTGCAAAAGCAATATCTGGCCAAATCATCACTGTAAGGTACTTCAGATTTTCAACTAACCTCCTGTACCTCTTTGGATCATCATAAGGGTCTCCATCATCCTTTATGAGACATATATTAGGAATTATTGGTGTGCTACAGGGTTTAGCTCTCAACTTTTCAGCTTCTAAAAGTAAATTAAGGACATACTTCCTTTGAGACAGGAAAACTCCCTTTTTACTCCTCAAGACTTCATTTTCTAATAAATACTTAAGCTGACCCAAGTCTTTAATATGAAAACTCCCATACAAGAAGGATTTGAGAGAAGAGATCCCTATACTATCATTCCCTATAATGACAATGTCATCAACATACACAATAAGGAGAATAATACTTGTATTTAAATTTCTATAAAAGACCGAGTAGTCACACTTATTTTTTTTTCAACCCAAATTCTTGAACAACTTCACTGAACTTGGCAAACCATGCATGGGGACTCTACTTCAAACCATACAAAGATTTCTTCAAATGGCAGACTTTCCCATACTCTCCCTAAGCAACAAACCCAAGTAGTTGCTCCATATACACCTCCTCTTGGAGGTCACCATGTAAAAATGCATTCTTGATATTTAACTGGTGTAAAGGCCAATGCTGAGAAGTAGCTAGGGAGATGAACAAGCGAACCGAAGTTATTTTGGTCACAGGAAAAAAAGTGTCAGAATAGTCAACGCTATAGGTTTGTGCATAGCCCTTAGCTATAAGACGGGCCTTAAGCCTTACTGTGAAACTATGTGGTTTGCCTTTGATGGCAAGAAATCTATTTACAGCCTGCAACCTTCTTGCCAGGGCGTAAATTAACTAATGTAATACCCGGCTAGACCCCGGTATCGGAATTCCTACGTTCCGGCGGATTTTCCGTTGGAAGTCGGGATTCGAGGATGTCGGAGCTTGCCCTAAGGGTATAAGAAAGGTTTTTAAGATGTTTTTAAGTGTTTTTATCATGTTTGCATGTTTTGAGTTAAGAAAAATTGAGTTTTGAAATGAAAAGGCCAAGGGGACAAAAGCCAGGTTCGGCCGCCGAAGGTGAAGTTCGGCCGCCGAAAGTTGCATGGTTTCGCATGCACGTTAGGCCGCCGAAGGAAGGGTCGGTTGGCCACTACAAAAGCCCCTTTTGCCCGAGACTTGAGTGTTAAACACTCTGTTTTTGGGTCAAAGGTAGGTTCAAGCTCTCCTTGGTGTGATTTCTCATGTTTTCCTCAAATCTTGCATGTTTTAACTTGATTTGAGCTTTGTGTTAGAGATTTGAGCAAAAGGAAGCAAAGTTGAGCACTTGGAGAGTTTGAGTGAGTTTTTCCCCATCTCCAAGCTTGGATCATCAATCCTCTAGTTCTGCAAGAGGTAAGCATGGATCCTCACCTCCCCTTATGTTTAAAGCAAGTTTTAGAAGTTTTGGAGAGGTTTATGGCATGTTTTGGGCTATAAGCATGAGTTTGAGCATATGTTGCTCATATGCGTTTTGTTGTGGTTTTTGGGGCTTGAACTAGTTTTTAGGCCTCTATATGCATGAGGTATGTTATATGTTAGTTGAGAAGTGTTGGTATGCATGTTATGGGTGTTTGCTAGGAGTTTGGAGGCTGAGAGCATGAGTTGTGCTCGGATTCTACCTTTCTGGAGAATCCAGGTTCGGCCGCCGAAGCAAGGTTCGGCCGCCGAACCCCTTGTGGAGGCAGTTTCGGCTGCCAAACCTTGCCCCTGAAAGCTAGGCTTTTGGGTGAGAAAGAGACTTTCGGCCGCCGAAAGAGGAAGTTCGGCCGCCGAAAGTGCATGAGTTTCGTCTCTGGATGAGACTTTCGGCCGCCGAAGGTGCCGCCGAACATGCATGAGTTTCGTCTCTGGAGGGAGGTTTCGGCCGCCGAACCAGCCGCCGAAAGTGCCCAGTCCAGCCTTCTTTTGCCCATTTTTCCATGCATGCCTATGATGTTGTAGAGGGGTTTTGGGGAGATAATAAGAGTTATGTTTAAGTAAGTTTGGTCCTCATTTGAGTCCACCTGTGTAGGTACGGACCTGAGAGACCAAGGAGGCCCACAGAGTTAGGGTTTCAGAGACTGCTCAGCAGTTGACAGAGGTGAGTGGAACAGAACTTTATTTTAAAAGTTAAGCACTGTTTAAGCATGATTCATGCATCATTAATGCCATGTTTATGTAGGATGTTTTGCATTAGTATACACCAAGTTGATGTATTGCATTATTACTTGTATATGTGGATTGGACCGAGGCGATCTCAATAGCCCATAAGTCTGTCATTCTTGTATGACCTGTGTGAGCTCCTTTGGGGCCGGGCATTTACCTTGGATGAGTCCCGTGTGAGCCCTTATAGGGTCGGGCACCATGAGTAGTTAGTGAAAGACCTGTGTGAGCTCCTTTGGGGGCCGGGCACTGACAGAGGGAGTTTTGGGATCATGTCCAATCCGAGATGTGAAATGTTTGTGCAGTGATCGCATCATATGACAGCATGTTTTAAATGTGATTTTTTATAGATTCCGCTCACTGGGCTTTAGTAGCTCATCCCTCTCCCTAACCCCATTTTTCAGGGCCTCAGAGAAGAGAAAGAGAAAGAGATAGCAAGGGTAAAAGGCATATGTAATAGTATAGAGTAGTGGACATGATAATGATGTACAGTACAGAGTTTATGTTATGAAGAGAAATGATGTAATAGTAAGTTATGTACTGAGTTATAGAATTGTGCTTGGCCCTAGTGCTTGTTATTCCTTTATACATGATCATTTTATGATTGAGATAATGTTGTTCTGATGCGCTAGGCTTGGTGCATGGTAGTCTTTCTATCTCTGTAGTTACTGTATGGTACCATAGCAGGTATCACTCTTCGAGTGCATACAGACAGAGCATGCATAGGCCAGGCTTAGTCGATGAGAAAAGTTTCAAGAAAAGAAAGGATAGTCAAGCAAAGAAAAAAAATAGAGAAGAGTAAGTAACAGTTTTACGCTTAAGTATGCTCATGTATGGGTTTTATCAGGTACTTAGAGTTGACAGTAGGCTTACTACGGGTCCCGGCGGCCTTAAGCCGATCTGGATCCTAGTGCCGGTGATGGTCCGGTAAGCGGGCTGTTACAGATTGGTATCAGAGCATAGGGCCTCTAAAGTACGGTGTGCTGAGCTAAGATGCTCAGGGATTAGACAATAACAAAGTGATCCAGGTATTCTCTGAAAACTCGGTTCATGAGATCCATGAATGCTGCAGGGGCGTTAGTCAACCCGAACGGCATCACTAAGAACTCATAATGCCCATATCTGGTCCTGAAAGCTGTCTTAGGTACATCCTCTTCCCTGATTCTCAGCTGATGATAGCCCGATCTCAGATCTATCTTAGAAAAACAACCTGCTCCTGCTAGCTGGTCGAATAGATCATCGATCCTGGGTAGAGGATACTTATTCTTGGTAGTGACTTTGTTCAACTGCCTGTAGTCGATACAAAGTCTAAGGGATCCATCCTTTTTCTTGACAAACAACACTGGAGCACCCCAGGGTGAGGTACTTGGACGGATGAAACCCTTATCTACCAACTCCTGTAGCTGCTCTTTCCACTCCTTAAGCTCTGCTGGTGCCATCCTGTAGGGAGGAATAGAGATCGGTCTGGTACCAGGCACTAACTCGATCTCGAACTCTATTTCCCTATCAGGTGGTAGTCCTGGAAGCGCATCTGGAAACACATCTGGGAACTCTCTGACTACGGGCACTGAACTGGGGTCCCTAACCTGACTGTCTAGCTCTCTCACATGAGCTAGATACCCCTGACATCCCCTCCTGAGCAACCTACGAGCCTGTAGGGCTGATATCAGACCTCTAGGCGTGCCCCTCCTGTCTCCTCTGAAGACAAACTCAGATCCATCCTCATCTCTGAACTGAACTACCTTGTCTCTGCAGTCCAAGGTAGCACCATATGCAGATAGCCAATCCATCCCTAGAATGACGTCAAAATCTGTCAACTCTAGAACCACAAGGTCAGCTGGAAGGCATCTACCATCTATAAACACTGGACTATGTCGACAGACTGTCTCTGCCAACGATGGATCACACTTAGGGCCACTGACCCATAGGGGACACTCTAACCCAGACGTCATCAAACCCACTCTCTCTATGGCTCTGGGAGCAACAAAGGAATGCGAAGCACCAGGGTCTAACAAAGTATACACCTCAGAACACCCAATGAGGAGAGTACCTGACACCACGGTGTTAGAAGTGTTTGCCTCCTGCTGTGTCATCGTGAAAATCCGCGCCGGAGCTGACGGACCTCCACCTCGGGGACCCGCAGATGAAGAGGCTGACCCTCTCCCTCTGCCTCTGCCCTGCGTCATACCTGAAACTGGTGGCTGTGGCATGCTAGCTGGAGCTGTCTGATGGGATGGTGCCGTGAAAGATGCCTGAGGGCACTCACGAGCCATGTGTCCCTCCTGGCCACACCTGTAACATCCTGCAATCCCAAAGCGACAAACTCCTCTGTGCGCTTTCCCGCACCTATTACACACTGGAACCTCTGAACCTGAACTCATGCCACTGCCTAATCCCAGACCTGCTTTAATCTTATTCCAGAACTTATTCTTCTTCGACTTCTGCGTGGAACCACTCCACTTCTTACCACTGGAAGTTGCTGCACCCTGTGAAGAGGGATCTGACTTACCCCTACCTGGGGTCTTAGAACCAGAAGCCTGTGCCGGCTGCTGTTTGATGATATCTTGGTGTATTCCAGGAATGCAGAGGAGCATGCCCATCATCTGAGGATAGTCCTGCAGACCTTGAGAGAGCATGGTTTATATGCCAAGTTCTCCAAGTGTGAGTTCTGGCTAAGGAGCATTTCATTCTTGGGGCATGTAGTGTCAGATCAAGGTATAGCAGTGGACCCCAAGAAGATAGAAGCTGTAGCCAATTGGCCTAGACCCACCACAGTGACAGAGGTCAAGAGTTTCTTGGGTTTGGCAGGCTACTACAGGAGGTTCGTTCAGGACTTCTCTAAGATAGCGGCTCCTATGACCAGATTAACCAGAAAGAACCAGAGAGTCACATGGTCTGACCAATGTGAAGAGAGCTTTGAAGAGTTAAAGAGAAGATTAACTTCAGCACCGGTGTTAGCTCTGCCTACTAGTGATGAAGACTTCACAGTGTTCTGTGATGCGTCCCGAGTGGGATTGGGTTGTGTGTTAATGCAGAATGACAGAGTAATAGCTTATGCTTCTAGACAGCTGAAGAAGCACGAGCTGAACTATCCAACACACGATCTTGAGATGGCAGCTGTTATATTTGCACTCAAGATGTGGAGGCATTACCTCTATGGGGTGAAATGTGAGATCTTTACCGATCATAAGAGCCTACAGCACATCCTGAGTCAGAGAGAGTTAAACTTGAGGCAGAGACGGTGGGTAGAATTGCTTAGTGATTATGATTGCAGGATCCAGTATCATCCGGGAAAGGCAAATGTTGTAGCCGATGCCTTAAGCCGGAAATCACTAGGCAGTTTATCTCACATTACCGCAGAAAGGAGGCCGGTGGTGAAGGACTTCTACAGGTTAGTTGAGGAAGGGCTACAGGTAGAGTTAACTGGTACAGGTGTTTTGATTGCACAGATGAAAGTTACACCCGTGTTTCTGGAGCAAGTGGCTCAGAAACAACATGAGGATCCAGCGTTGATCAAGATTGCCAGGACTGTTCAGTCAGGCAAGAGCGAAGAGTTCAGATTCGACGACCAAGGGATTCTCCGATACGGGCATAGACTATGTGTACCAGACGACATCAGTTTGAAAGGAGACATTATGAGGGAAGCTCATAATGCGAGATATAGCATTCACCCTGGAGCCACCAAGATGTATCAAGATTTGAAGAAAGTGTATTGGTGGCCAGCAATGAAGAGAGAAGTGGCACAGTTTGTGTCAGCCGGCGAGATATGTCAAAGAGTGAAGCTAGAGCACCAGAAGCCGGCTGGAATGCTTAACCCACTGCCGATTCCAGAATGGAAATGGGAGAATATAGCCATGGATTTTGTAGTGGGGTTACCGGCGACGTCCAACAGACTAGACTCTATATGGGTGATTGTGGATAGACTGACTAAATCTGCTCACTTCATTCCTGTCAGGAGTGGCTACTCTGTGGACAAGCTAGCGCAGGTATATGTTGAGGAAGTTGTGAGGTTACATGGGGCTCCTGTTTCTATAGTGTCTGACAGAGGACCCCAGTTTACCTCCAGGTTTTGGCGAAGTCTGCAAGAGGCTATGGGCACAAGATTAGACTTTAGCACTGCTTTCCATCCACAGACTGACGGACAGTCAGAGAGGACCATCCAGACCATAGAAGATATGCTTCGAATGTGTGTGCTAGATTTTGGCGGATCTTGGAGGCAACATCTACCCTTAGTGGAGTTTGCCTACAACAATAGTCATCATGCTAGCATAGGGATGGCCCCATATGAAGCTCTGTATGGGAGGAAGTGCAGGTCACCAGTTTGTTGGGAAGAGGTTGGAGAAGGGTCCCTAGCAGGGCCTGAGTTAGTAGAGATCACGAACAGGGTGGTGCCCATCATCAGAGAGAGGCTCAAGACTGCTGTTAGTCGGCAGAAGAGCTATGCAGACATTCGCAGAAAGCACATAGAGTTTGAGGAGGGGGATCTGGTCTTGTTGAAGGTGTCTCCAATGAAAGGGGTGGTTCGTTTTGGGAGGAAAGGTAAACTGGCTCCGCGGTACATTGGACCTTTTGAGATTTTGCAGAAGGTCGGAAATGTGTCGTATAAGCTTGATTTGCCTAGGTCTATGGAAAGAATCCATCCAGTCTTCCATGTTTCGATGCTAAGAAAGTTTGTGTCAGATCCGAATAAGGTTCTCAGCGAACCAGATGTGGAGATCCTAGGTGATCTCACGTATGTAGAACAACCAGTGCGGATCATTGACACCCAGATCAGAAAGCTAAGGAACAAGGAGATCCCGATGGTAAAAGTCCTCTGGAACCACCATAACATAGAAGAGTGCACCTGGGAGACACGGGAGTCTATGCTCCAACAGTACCCCCATCTCTTTTGAGGTTAGTGTTAGCTTCTTTTGTTCTTTATGTACCTTATGTTATGTTTGGAGTATGTTTGAGTTCGAGAGGAACATTCGGGGACGAATGTTCTTAAGGGGGGGAGAATGTAATACCCGGCTAGACCCCGGTATCGGAATTCCTACGTTCCGGCGGATTTTCCGTTGGAAGTCGGGATTCGAGGATGTCGGAGCTTGCCCTAAGGGTATAAGAAAGGTTTTTAAGATGTTTTTAAGTGTTTTTATCATGTTTGCATGTTTTGAGTTAAGAAAAATTGAGTTTTGAAATGAAAAGGCCAAGGGGACAAAAGCCAGGTTCGGCCGCCGAAGGTGAAGTTCGGCCGCCGAAAGTTGCATGGTTTCGCATGCACGTTAGGCCGCCGAAGGAAGGGTCGGTTGGCCACTACAAAAGCCCCTTTTGCCCGAGACTTGAGTGTTAAACACTCTGTTTTTGGGTCAAAGGTAGGTTCAAGCTCTCCTTGGTGTGATTTCTCATGTTTTCCTCAAATCTTGCATGTTTTAACTTGATTTGAGCTTTGTGTTAGAGATTTGAGCAAAAGGAAGCAAAGTTGAGCACTTGGAGAGTTTGAGTGAGTTTTTCCCCATCTCCAAGCTTGGATCATCAATCCTCTAGTTCTGCAAGAGGTAAGCATGGATCCTCACCTCCCCTTATGTTTAAAGCAAGTTTTAGAAGTTTTGGAGAGGTTTATGGCATGTTTTGGGCTATAAGCATGAGTTTGAGCATATGTTGCTCATATGCGTTTTGTTGTGGTTTTTGGGGCTTGAACTAGTTTTTAGGCCTCTATATGCATGAGGTATGTTATATGTTAGTTGAGAAGTGTTGGTATGCATGTTATGGGTGTTTGCTAGGAGTTTGGAGGCTGAGAGCATGAGTTGTGCTCGGATTCTACCTTTCTGGAGAATCCAGGTTCGGCCGCCGAAGCAAGGTTCGGCCGCCGAACCCCTTGTGGAGGCAGTTTCGGCTGCCAAACCTTGCCCCTGAAAGCTAGGCTTTTGGGTGAGAAAGAGACTTTCGGCCGCCGAAAGAGGAAGTTCGGCCGCCGAAAGTGCATGAGTTTCGTCTCTGGATGAGACTTTCGGCCGCCGAAGGTGCCGCCGAACATGCATGAGTTTCGTCTCTGGAGGGAGGTTTCGGCCGCCGAACCAGCCGCCGAAAGTGCCCAGTCCAGCCTTCTTTTGCCCATTTTTCCATGCATGCCTATGATGTTGTAGAGGGGTTTTGGGGAGATAATAAGAGTTATGTTTAAGTAAGTTTGGTCCTCATTTGAGTCCACCTGTGTAGGTACGGACCTGAGAGACCAAGGAGGCCCACAGAGTTAGGGTTTCAGAGACTGCTCAGCAGTTGACAGAGGTGAGTGGAACAGAACTTTATTTTAAAAGTTAAGCACTGTTTAAGCATGATTCATGCATCATTAATGCCATGTTTATGTAGGATGTTTTGCATTAGTATACACCAAGTTGATGTATTGCATTATTACTTGTATATGTGGATTGGACCGAGGCGATCTCAATAGCCCATAAGTCTGTCATTCTTGTATGACCTGTGTGAGCTCCTTTGGGGCCGGGCATTTACCTTGGATGAGTCCCGTGTGAGCCCTTATAGGGTCGGGCACCATGAGTAGTTAGTGAAAGACCTGTGTGAGCTCCTTTGGGGGCCGGGCACTGACAGAGGGAGTTTTGGGATCATGTCCAATCCGAGATGTGAAATGTTTGTGCAGTGATCGCATCATATGACAGCATGTTTTAAATGTGATTTTTTATAGATTCCGCTCACTGGGCTTTAGTAGCTCATCCCTCTCCCTAACCCCATTTTTCAGGGCCTCAGAGAAGAGAAAGAGAAAGAGATAGCAAGGGTAAAAGGCATATGTAATAGTATAGAGTAGTGGACATGATAATGATGTACAGTACAGAGTTTATGTTATGAAGAGAAATGATGTAATAGTAAGTTATGTACTGAGTTATAGAATTGTGCTTGGCCCTAGTGCTTGTTATTCCTTTATACATGATCATTTTATGATTGAGATAATGTTGTTCTGATGCGCTAGGCTTGGTGCATGGTAGTCTTTCTATCTCTGTAGTTACTGTATGGTACCATAGCAGGTATCACTCTTCGAGTGCATACAGACAGAGCATGCATAGGCCAGGCTTAGTCGATGAGAAAAGTTTCAAGAAAAGAAAGGATAGTCAAGCAAAGAAAAAAAATAGAGAAGAGTAAGTAACAGTTTTACGCTTAAGTATGCTCATGTATGGGTTTTATCAGGTACTTAGAGTTGACAGTAGGCTTACTACGGGTCCCGGCGGCCTTAAGCCGATCTGGATCCTAGTGCCGGTGATGGTCCGGTAAGCGGGCTGTTACAACTAGTTTCCAAGTATGATTTTCATCTAGAGTCTTGATCTCCTCAAACATTGCACTACGCCATCCATAATGGTTTAGGGTCTCTTTAAGTGTCTTAGGTAAAGAAATGAAACCTAGTGACTCGCGGTTGTCGAAATCGGTCAAAAATAACCTTTTCGGTTATCGACAATATTACTACTGCAGATAGTGGTAAAGGATCGAATCCACAGAGAATTGAAAACTTATCTATTTTTCTTAACAAGACCAAGAGAATTAACTGAATGAGAACTGAAAACAAAATAAAAATAAAGTGCAATAAAAGTAAAAATGGGGGTTTTGAGATTGATTCAGTTGAACTAATTAAGAAAGCAATAAAAGAAGCGAATAGTAAAAATAAAGAGAAATCTAATATGAGAAATGTCTAGTTGAAGAGTTGGATCCACTTCAGTTGTTTGGATTGATCATTGAAACTTATGTTCTCTTGATTGATTCAATAGATTAGTTATGGAGATGGAAGACGCTTCTCACCACCATGTTTCTCCTTAAGATTAAACCAATTAGGGAACGTCCTCTAATTAATTACTAATTAACAAGTTGCCAAGGAACTTCCTTAGGCCTTAGGCATCAAAACAACTGTTAATTGCATGAAGAGATAGAGAGATCCAATCCTAGCTACTCAAACGCATGAGATGTTGCTAGATCATACAATTTCCTTAGTTTTTACACCAAGTGTTCGTATGTTTGAATAATCCAAGCAATTGCGGACTTAAAATCATCCAAACTAACAATATATTACCTTGCAATCAAGAATCAAGTGGCCAATTTGATCTAAATAACAAAGCAATAATAGAATCAAGCATGAAACTGTATGAATATTGAACAAACCAAAGACAAACAGTTTATGTTCAGATCTCACAATCCATAAAACAACTTAAGTTTCAACCAATCTTCAACTAGATTAAAAGGTTTCAGCCACTCATGGCTGAACCAAAACAAGAAAATAAAAAGAAAAGAGGAAAGAAAGATGGACAGAAGATGGAGAGAATGGAGGACTTCCTTGCACCGAACCTTGAAGAAATTGGGGAGAGAGATGTGGCCGGCCACTTAAGGAGCCCTTATATAGGAATTGAGGTGCTTGCCTTAGGTCTCCAATGTAATACCCGGCTAGACTTCGGTATCGGAATTCCTACCGTCCAGTGGAATCTTGGATGTTAGAGGCCTCTAGAAGGGTAAGAACCATGTTTTTATAAAATGTTTTAATGTGTTTTATGTTTTAAGCATGAAAGAAAATGAGTTTTTGCATGAAAATAGCATTGGAGGAAAACTCCTAGTTCGGCCGCCGAACATGCATGCACTTCGGGAGTGCTTTAGGCCCCCGAAGGCATAAGTGAGGGAAGTCCAGGTTCGGCCGCTGAACCTCAAGTTCGGCCGCCGAACATGGCATGCATGCGGAGGCACGTTCGGCCCCCGAACGTGGCCTGGCCAGCCACTATAAAAAGGTCCCTTAGTCGAAAACAGGCGAGCTTTTTCCCCATTTTCGGCCAAGGTGAGCTCTCCGCTGACCCTCACCAATCTTTGATATTTTTCCTCTAGATCTTTCAAGATTTTCATTTGTTTTAACTTTGTTTTGAAGATTTGAGCTTTTGAGCAAAGTTTTGGAGCTTGGAGGTCCAAGAACCCAATCTCTCCCAACTCCGAGTTTAGGTCGTCTCTCTCTCGATCCTCAAGAGGTAAGAGCCGATCTTAAGCTCATTGCATGTTTTAAGTAAGTTTTAAGTAGATCTATGGGTTAGAATGCATGTTTAGGTTATGGTTATGTTTATGGGTAAAAATGTATGTTCATGAACAATGTGGATGCTTGATGTGTTGTAGATGGGGTTTATAATGGTTTGAGGCCCCTAGGAACATGTATGCTTGTGTATGTGTGTTGTAGAATAGGTTTGTTGCATGTTTGGAAGGTTGGGAGGCGAAATGTGCAAAAGGAGCCAAGTTTCTGCCCTTTGGCAGAAACCAGGTTCGGCAGCCGAAGGACTTTCGGCCGCCGAACATGGCCGGGGAGGCACGCCTTTCGGCTGCCGAAGCCTGCCCCCGAAAGGAGACTTTCATCTCTGTTTGGCAGTTTCGGCCGCCGAAAATGCCGCCGAACATGCATGAGTTTCGTCTCTGTCTGGGAGCTTCGGCCGCCGAAAGTGCCGTCGAACCTGCCTGACTTTCGGCTCTGGAGGGACTTTCGGCCTCCGAACCTGCCGCCGAAAGTGCCCTGTCCAGGCCTCCTTTGCATGTTTTTCTATGGTTGTTTCATGATGTTTTAGGGGGTTTTTGGGGAGTAGTTTAGAGATATGTTCTAGTATGTTTGGTCTCTCATTTGAGTCCACCTGTGTAGGTTCGGACCCGAGGAACCGAGGACCCCAGCAGTGAGTTCAGCTGCTTCGGTGTTGTCAGAGTCAGCCAGAGGTGAGTGGAACTAACCTTAAATCTTTTAAATTGAGAAATTAAATGTTTTATCATGTTTCATGCATCATGATTATGCAATAGGATGATTGCATTAGTTTTCATGAATATGCCGCATTGCATCGATTGTTGTTGATGTGGGTGAATATTGGATAACCCAATTAGTCCATGACAGGAAGACCAGGACCCCATTCTACGGCCTGGCACAGAGTAAGGAAAGACCAGGATCCCATTCTACGGCCTGGCACGGTTATAGGACTCGAAGACCAGAAGCCCAGAGGAGGCCCTGGGACAATGGTAAGTAATGTATGTTATGACAGGAAGACCAGGACACACAGAGTTAGCTTGGACTAATTGGTGACAAGTTCACCCAGCCCTTATGTGAATTGTCTGTGTTATGATGCATTTCATCGGAGCATAGTGTTAATATGTTTTATAGTTCTACTCACTGGGCTTTTAGCTCACCCCTCTCCCTTTACCCCCAGGCTTGCAGGTACAGGATAGAGCAGGAGTCCGGATAGAGTAATGAAGTTTTGGTTATGTATTAGTTAGTGTGGACATGATAAATGATTATGATGTAATGTAGAAGTACAGTTAGATATGTAATGAGATGATGTTTATGGATGTTAGAGGTGTGCTTGACCATAGAATGTTGTTATCCCTTTTAAATACATGATCTTAGATGTTTTATGATGTTGACGTAAACCAACTCAACATATGTTATGTCACCCATTGGGGGCACTGATGAGATCCCACAGAGGGATCAATGTTATGATTATGTTATGTATAGTGCATGCACAGGTTGAGTTGGTGTATGAATGGAAAGAAAAGTTTTAATTTTTATGTATGTTGTTGATCATGTATGGGATTATACAGGTTTACAGGTTAGATGTCAGGCCGTAGCCTTAAGCCGATCTGGATCCTAGCGCCGGTAGCGGTCCGATTTTCGGGTCGTTACAGAGTGGTATCAGAGCCCTAGGTTCATATAGTTGGACCTAAAGTGTCGGGCTCATAGATGTTATAGAAGGTCAAGCATAATAGGAAAGATCATGTCCACTAGGATAGGATGTGGAGTCCTATCTTGTATGATGATGTGAATGCCATGATAATATGCATGTGCATAAATGATATGTGATGTATGTGATGCGGGTTCATGTATGCCCACATGAACCATATGATGCTAATGTTTGCTTGTGATGTGTACTGTTTTTTTTCAGAAAACAGGATGAGAGGAACTCGTCGATCTGCACGATTGACTGGAGTGCCACCTGAGGATGAGGGCACGAGCGCCCGTCCTCCAGCATTGCCTAGGGCAATGTCTAGTAGGTCTAACCGAGAAAGAGCAGTAAGAGACCCTAGAAGGTCTCTGGATCTGGGTAGGAGCAGATCAGTGAGGGGCACAGTTCAGGGAGGAATGTCAGAGGACATGGGGGATGATATGGATGTGGAGCAGAGGAGGGATGGCAGTCTGGGAGTTAGCATGTCAGAAGAGGGAATGGGAGAGTCCCAAGGAGGCACTCAGGCCTCGGGATTTGTTCAGCCACCCCACTACCCACACTTCTCACAACATCCTGGGTATTCGATGGGAGGTACATCGGATTACCCTAACTTCACCCCTTATCCCACACAGATGCCATACCCACCATATTCACAATATCCAATGTATCCACCCCCACCTTACTATCCAAATCCAGCAAACCCTACCTCAGAAAATGTTACACCACCTCCATCACCTACAGAACCAGCAGCCCCAGTTACTCAACCTTCGAGACCTAGCTCAGCCAGTGGGAGCAAGGTCAAGATGACTGAATACATGAAGCTGGGTGCTCCCCAGTTCGAGTCATGTGATGACCCGTTTGTGTATCTTGAGAGGGTCAAGACTATTACAGAGGAGTTAGGGGCGGATGACAGTAGAGCCATTCAGATGGCTGGGTTCATATTAAAATGCAAGAAAGCCCGAGAGTGGTTTAAGAGTTATGTGAGCCCGAGGGTGGAAAGCTTGTCTTGGGAAGAGTTTGCAAACGAGTTTGCAGGATGGGCTTTTCCCGATAGTTCAAGGGAGCTGAAAATGATAGAGTTTGAACAGTTGAGGCAGACAGATGAAATGAGTGTAGAGGAGTACACCGACAGATTCTTGGAGCTGTTGCCTTTTGCTGGGCAGAGTCTGGATACAGATTCGAAGAAGTCAAGGAGGTATGTCATGAAACTTCATTTCAGGTATTCCTCCTTGATTCAGTCCGTGGACAGGGAGAGCTTCCATGCCATAGTAGATATGGCCAGGAAAATGGAGGCCAGTGCCATCATTCAGGGGACAGTTAAGCAGACAGTGGCACAGTCTTCTGGTTCTAAAACTCCGGGTGGGGGAAGGTTAGATCCCTCCACCCTGAGTGCAGCAGCTTCAGGCAGTAAGAGATGGAGTAAAGCCAAGGGTAAGAAGAACAAGTTCTGGAGCAAAGTCAAGTCCAGTCTAGGATTTGGGAGTGGCTCAAACTCTGGTGCAGATAATGCAGTTTGTGCGAGGTGTGGTAGGCCACACAAGGGAGTATGTCGGTTTGGGACGAACGCCTGTTTCAGATGTGGTCAGGAGGGGCATATGGCTCGAGAATGTCCAAGAGCAGTCCCGATGGCTCAGTCCCAGCAGACAGCTTCAGGCAGTGTAGCGCAGCCAGCAGCTCCAGCCATGACTCAGGCCAGTGGCAGAGGCAGAGGGAGAGGGGCAGCCTCTTCTTCAGCGGGTTTCAGAGGTGAAGGTCCATCGGCTCCAGCTCAGATCTTCACAATGACACAGCAGGAGGTAGATGCATCTAACACCGTGGTGGCAGGTAACTTAGTCATTGGTTGTTCAGATGTGTATGCCTTGATGGACCCTGGTGCATCTCATTCTTTTATTGCTCCGAGAGCCGTGGGGAGGTTGGGTCTGATGACTTCTGGGTTAGAGTGTCCTCTCTGGGTCAGTGGACCTAAGTGTGATCCATCAGTGGCAGAGTCATTCTGCCAGTGTAGTCCTGTGTTTGTTGAGGGAAGATGCTTGTCCGCCGACCTAGTGGTTCTAGATTTGACAGATTTTGACGTCATTCTAGGGATGGACTGGTTATCTACCCATAGTGCTACCTTGGACTGCAGGAACAAGGTAGTCAGGTTCAGAGGTCAGGATGGGTCTGAGGTTGTCTTCAGAGGAGACAGGAGGGGTACACCTAGAGGTCTAATATCAGCTCTTCAGGCTCGAAGGTTGCTCAGGAGGGGATGTCAGGGGTATTTGGCTCATGTGAGAGAGCTTAGCAGTCAGGTTAGAGAACCCGCCTTAGTGCCAGTGGTTAGAGAGTTTTTAGATGTATTCCCAGACGAGCTGCCAGGTTTACCACCTGCTAGGGAGATAGAGTTCGAGATAGAATTGATGCATGGAACCCGACCGATCTCTATTCCTCCTTACAGGATGGCGCCAGCAGAATTGAAAGAGTTGAAGGAGCAGTTACAGGAGCTGGTAGACAAGGGCTTCATCCGACCGAGTACCTCACCCTGGGGTGCTCCAGTTTTGTTTGTGAGAAAGAAGGATGGATCCCTTAGACTTTGTATCGACTACAGGCAGTTGAACAAAGTCACTACCAAGAACAAGTACCCATTGCCAAGGATCGACGATCTATTCGACCAGCTAGCAGGAGCGGGTTGTTTCTCCAAAATAGATCTGAGATCTGGGTATCATCAGCTGAGAATCAGAGAAGAAGATGTGCCAAAGACAACTTTCAGGACCAGATATGGGCATTTTGAGTTCCTTGTGATGCCGTTCGGGTTAACCAACGCCCCTGCAGCATTCATGGATCTCATGAACAGAGTGTTTAGCTAGTATCTGGATCACTTTGTTATTGTCTTCATAGATGATATCTTAGTGTATTCCAGGAATGCAGATGAGCATGCCCATCATCTGAGGTTGGTTCTACAGACCTTGAGGGAACATGGCTTGTATGCCAAGTTCTCCAAGTGTGAGTTCTGGCTGAGGAGCATTTCATTCTTGGGGCATGTGGTGTCAGAAAATGGTATAGAGGTAGACCTCAAGAAGGTAGAAGCTGTGGCTAACTGGTCTAGACCCACTTCAGTGACAGAGATTAGAAGTTTCTTGGGTTTGGCAGGTTACTACAGGAGGTTCATTCAGGACTTCTCGAAAATAGCAGCTCCTCTGACCAGACTGACCAGGAAGAATCAGAAGTTCATGTGGACTGACCAGTGCGAAGAGAGTTTTGAAGAGCTTAAGAAGAGGTTGACTTCAGCACCAGTGTTAGCTCTGCCATCTAGTGATGCAGACTTTACAGTCTTTTGTGATGCGTCCCGTGTGGGACTGGGTTGTGTACTAATGCAGAATGAGAGGGTGATTGCTTATGCTTCTAGACAGCTAAAGAAGCATGAGTTGAATTACCCCACACACGACCTTGAGATGGCAGCCGTCATCTTTGCACTCAAGATGTGGAGGCACTACCTCTATGGGGTAAAATGTGAGATCTTCACAGATCATAAAAGCCTGCAGTACATCCTGAGTCAAAGAGATTTGAACTTGAGATAGAGGAGATGGGTAGAGCTGCTGAGTGACTATGATTGCAAGATTCAGTATCATCCGGGTAAGGCGAATGTCGTGGCAGACGCCTTAAGCCGGAAGTCACTAGGCAGTCTATCCCACATCACGGCAGAGAGGAGACCAGTGGTGAAGGAGTTTTACAAGCTCATTGATGAAGGTCTACAGTTGGAGTTGTCTGGTACAGGTGCTTTAGTGGCCCAGATGAGAGTGACACCTGTGTTTCTGGGGCAAGTGGCTCAGAAACAACATGAGGACCCAGAGTTAGTGAAGATTGCCAGGACTGTTCAGTCAGGCAAAGACAGCTAGTTCAGATTCGACAACAAGGGGATCCTCCGCTATGGGAGTCGTTTATGTGTACCAGATGACATAGGGCTAAAAGGAGACATTATGAGAGAGGCTCATAATGCAAGATACAGCGTTCACACCGGAGCCACCAAGATGTATCAAGATCTGAAAAAGGTTTATTGGTGGCCAGCTATGAAGAGAGAAGTGGCACAGTTTGTGTCAGCCTGCGAAGTGTGTTAAAGGGTGAAGCTAGAACATCAGAAGTCGGCTGGAATGCTTAACCCGCTACCTATTCCAGAATGGAAATGGGAGAATATAGCTATGGACTTCGTAGTGGGGTTACCGGTGACGTCCAACAGATTGGACTCCATATAGGTGATTATGGACAGACTCACCAAATCTGCTCACTTCATCCCTTTCAGGAGTGGCTATTCTGTGGACAAGTTGGTGCAGGTGTATGTTGACGAGATAGTCAGACTGCATGGGGTTCCTGTTTCTATAGTGTCAGATAGAGGACCCCAGTTCACCTCCAGGTTTTGGCGGAGTCTGCAGGATGCCATGGGTACCAGGTTGGATTTCAGTACTGCCTTCCATCCACAGACAGACGGACAGTCAGAGAGGACCATCCAGACCATAGAAGATATGCTAAGAATGTGTGTGCTGGACTTTGGCGGTTCTTGGAGGCAGCATCTACCTTTGGTGGAGTTTGCCTACAATAACAGCCATCATGCTAGCATCGGGATGGCTCCATATGAAGCTTTATATGGAAGGAAGTGCAGGTCACTTGTTTGCTGGGAAGAAGTTGGAGAGAAGGCCTTGGCAGGGCCTGAGTTAGTAGAGATCACCAGCAGGGTGGTACCCTTAATCAGAGAAAGAATCAAGACGGCTGCAAGCAGACAGAAGAGTTATGCAGACATCCGCAGAAGGCAAGTAGAGTTCCAGGAGAGGGATCTGGTATTGCTTAAGGTGTCTCCAATGAAAGGAGTGGTTCGCTTCGGGAAGAAAGGTAAGCTGGCTCCACGGTACATCGGACCCTTTGAAGTCCTGCAAAAGATTGGGAATGTATCGTACAAGCTGGATTTACCTGCCTCAATGGAGAGAATCCATCCGGTTTTCCATGTTTCTATGTTGAGAAAGTTCGTGTCAGATCCGAGCAAGGTTCTTTGTGAGCCAGATGTGGAGATCCAAGAGGATCTCACCTATGTTGAGCAGCTGGTACGGATTCTGGACACTCAAACCAGGAAGCTGAGAAACAAGGAAATCCCGATGGTGAAAGTCCTGTGGAACCACCACAATATGGAAGAATGCACCTGGGAGACACGGGAGTCCATGCTCCAGCAGTACCCTTATCTTTTCTAAGGTTAGTTTCTTATGAGTTTTATGTGTATGTTATGTTGTATGCCTTGCATGTGCTAGTTGAGGAACATTCGGGGACGAATGTTCTTAAGGGGGGAGAATGTAATACCCGGCTAGACTCCGGTATCGGGATTGCTACCGTCCGGTGGAATCTTGGATGTCAGAGGCCTCTAGAAGGGTAAGAACCATGTTTTTATAAAATGTTTTAATGTGTTTTATGTTTTAAGCATGAAAGAAAATGAGTTTTTGCATGAAAATAGCATTGGAGGAAAACCCCTAGTTCGGCTGCCGAACATGTATGCACTTCGGGAGTGCTTTAGGCCCCCGAAGGCATAAGTGAAGGAAGTCCAAGTTCGGCCGCCGAACATGGCATGCATGCGGAGGCACATTCGGCCCCCGAACGTGGCCTGGCCAGCCACTATAAAAGGGTCCCTTAGCCGAAAACGGGCGAGCTTTTTCCCCATTTTCGGCCAAGGTGAGCTCTCCGTCGACCCTCACCAATCTTTGATGTTTTTCCTCTAGATCTTTCAAGATTTTCATTTGTTTTAACTTTGTTTTGAAGATTTGAGCTTTTGAGCAAAGTTTTGGAGCTTAGAGGTCCAAGAACCCAATCTCTCCCAACTCCGAGTTTAGGTCGTCTCTCTCTCGATCCTCAAGAGGTAAGAGCCGATCTTAAGCTCATTGCTTGTTTTAAGTAAGTTTTAAGTAGATCTATGGGGTAGAATGCATGTTTAGGTTATGGTTATGTTTATGGGTAAAAATGTATGTTTATGAACAATGTGGATGCTTGATGTGTTGTAGATGGGGTTTATAATGGTTTGAGGCCCCTAGGAACATGTATGCTTGTGTATGTGTGTTGTAGAATAGGTTTGTTGCATGTTTGGAAGGTTGGGAGGCGAAATGTGCAAAAGGAGCCAAGTTTCTGCCCTTTGGCAGAAACCAGGTTCGGCAGCCGAAGGACTTTCGGCCGCCGAACATGGCCGGGGAGGCAAGCCTTTCGGCTGCCGAAGCCTGCCCCCGAAAGGAGACTTTCATCTCTGTCTGGCAGTTTCGGCCGCCGAACATGCATGAGTTTCGTCTCTGTCTGGGAGCTTCGGCCGCCGAAGGTGCCGCCGAACCTGCCTGACTTTCGGCTCTGGAGGGACTTTCGGCCGCCGAACCTGCCGCCGAAAGTGCCCTGTCCAGGCCTCCTTTGCATGTTTTTCTATGGTTGTTTCATGATGTTTTAGGGGGTTTTTGGGGAGTAGTTTAGAGATATGTTCTAGTATGTTTGGTCTCTCATTTGAGTCCACCTGTGTAGGTTCGGACCCGAGGAACCGAGGACCCCAGCAGTGAGTTCAGCTGCTTCGGTGTTGTCAGAGTCAGCCAGAGGTGAGTGGAACTAACCTTAAATCTTTTAAATTGAGAAATTAAATGTTTTATCATGTTTCATGCATCATGATTATGCAATAGGATGATTGCATTAGTTTTCACGAATATGCCGCATTGCATCGATTGTTGTTGATGTGGGTGAATATTGGATGACCCAATTAGTCCATGACAGGAAGACCAGGACCCCATTCTACGGCCTGGCATAGAGTAAGGAAAGACCAGGATCCCATTCTACGGCCTGGGACGGTTATAGGACTCGAAGACCAGGAGCCCAGAGGAGGCCCTGAGACAATGGTAAGTAATGTATGTTATGACAGGAAGACCAGGACCCCATGCTGCGGCCTGGCACAGAGTTAGCTTGGACTAATTGGTGACAAGTTCACCCAGCCCTTATGTGAATTGTCTGTGTTATGATGCATTTCATCGGAGCATAGTGTTAATATGTTTTATAGTTCTACTCACTGGGCTTTTAGCTCACCCCTCTCCCTTTACCTCCAGGCTTGCAGGTACAGGATAGAGCAGGAGTCCAGATAGAGTAATGAAGTTTTGGTTATGTATTAGTTAGTGTGGACATGATAAATGATTATGATGTAATGTAGAAGTACAGTTAGATATGTAATGAGATGATGTTTATGGATGTTAGAGGTGTGCTTGACCATAGAATGTTGTTATCGCTTTTAAATACATGATCTTAGATGTTTTATGATGTTGACGTAAACCAACTCAACATATGTTATGTCACCCATTGGGGCACTGATGAGATCCCACAGAGGGATCAATGTTATGATTATGTTATGTATAGTGCATGCACAGGTTGAGTTGGTGTATGAATGGAAAGAAAAGTTTTAATTTTTATGTATGTTGTTGATCATGTATGGGATTATACAGGTTTACAGGTTAGATGTCAGGCTTGCTACGGGTCCCGGCGGCCTTAAGCCGATCTGGATCCTAGCGCCGGTAGCGGTCCGATTTTCGGGTCGTTACATCCAAGTTGCTGCCCACGTGAATCTTAAGTGGCTGCCCATGCTGCCCATGTGCTTCCATGCCGCCCATGCACTCATGTGAAGAGTGAGGCGTGTGGCTTGGTCCTTATGTGCAAGGTGTGGGCCTTAGCTCTCACATGCTTCCCAAGTTGATGTCTTTGCTGCCCATATGCCTTCAAGAAGCTGCCCAAGAGTTAAGTTGCTACCCTTCACACCTTCCTTGCCGCCCATGCTTAATTAAGGAAGTGGAGCCTCTCCTTGCAATTTGAATTTTGAATGTGCAAAGCATAAGGTGGCAAGCATGTGATCTTTGGATTTAGCTTCCTTAATAAGCTGGATTTTGAAATTCAAAATTTGAATATGAATCTTGAAGATTTGAAATTCAAAATACTTTCCTTATTTAGCTCTTCATTCTTGGCAACTTGAGATTTGGCTTCTTGAATAAGGAAAAGGCTTATTGAATGTTTGAAATTTGAATTTCAAATTGCTTTGGCTGAATATACTTTCTTTATTTGCCACTTTTCTTATTTAGCTTCAATTGATTGCAACTTGGCAAGCTTGTTCTCCTTTGCTCCAATTAAGGCAGTTTTAAGGGTATTTTCTCCAAAATGTCTCTTTACACAATTTTCTGCAAAATAATATCAAAAGCACTAAATTAGGTAGAAAATATGTAAATTAACATCAATAATATCATGATAAAGTGGGCTAAATTATGCTCTATCATCTAGAGAGACAATTAAGGAGGTAGAAGAAGGAGATATGTGATCATAAGAAAGAAAATTAGCAACAGAATAGATAGATTTACACTTCCGTTTACCATTACAAAGACTAATGGAGAGGTCAAGGTCACTCGGTGGTGGATCCGATGGTGAAGAAGATTCTAGTATAGGACATGTATCATCAGGTAGTGGTCTCCGAGAGTAAACTTGAACAGTTGACAGTTTAATAGGAGGCTGAGTACTAGGAGGAATGCCACCATCAGATTGTACAACAGAAGACATACTAGAAGAGTTCCCACCATCAAAAGTGATTCTATAAATGAGCCACTCATTGTCCTTCTCCTGACCAATAGAGGTTTGTACAACAGGAAAAAAAGAATTTGCCCGAAAAAGACTACATCTGTTGAGACAAGATATTTGTTGAGCTCTGAAGAGTAACATCTATACCCCTTTTGAAGATGAGAATATCACAAAAAAAAAACACTTTAAAGCTTTAGGATCAAGTTTAGTAACATGAGGTTTGACATTCCAAAAATTGCAAGTGCTGCCAAAAAGTCGTGGTTTCAAAGGAAATAATGGCTTCTTAGGAAGGAGGACATTATAGGGAGTATCACCATTTAGTGCAGTGGAGGGCATGCGATTAATGAGAAAGCATGCAGTAGACACAATATCAGCCATAATTACTTAGGAACTTGTATTTGAAACAACAAAGCTCAAGCAGTTGCAAGGAGATGTCGATTCTTTTTTTCAGTTATCCCATTTTGAGCAGGTGTGTCAACACATAACGATTGGTGAAGAATACCATATTGAGTCATATAAGTCTGGAATGATTGACATATATTCTTTAGTATTGTCGCTTTGTAAAATTTGCATAGAAACTTTAAATTGAGTCTTAATTTTGGCATAAAAGGTAGAAAAATGAGAAAATATTTCCGAACAATGCTTCATAAAATAAATCCAAGTCATTTTAGAAAAATCATCCATAAAAGTGACAACATATCTAAATCCAGTCTTAGACCCAACAGAACATGGTCCCCAAACATTTGAATGAACTAATTCAAAAGCAGACTCATCTCGTCTATTGACTCTAAGACTTAAAGAGCTTCAATGATGTTTTGCAAAATGACACGACTTACACTCTAGTGAAGATACCTAATGAAATTAAAGGCGTAGCTTCTTCAAAATCGGTAAAGAAGAATGTCCCAATTAACAATGTACTTCGAACGGAGACACGACACTGGAACAGGCAAGACCGAGGTATCCATGCATCCAAAATATAGAGACACCTAGATACATCCCCTTTACTAATAATCTGCTTCATTATAAGATTCTGAATGAGACAATGATCAGGAAAAAAAAAGAAACAATAGTTTAAGTCCTTGGTAAATTTACCTACAGAGATTAAATTAAAAGTAAGATTAGGTAAACTTAGCACATATGATCAGACCAAATTTAGACCATTTTATTATGTTGTTATTCATGTTAATTTGCACATTTTCTGCCTAATTTTCTGGTTTTGATCTTATTTTGCAGAAAATGGTGTAAAGAGGTAATTTGGTGAAAATACTCTTAAAACTGCCTAAAATGGGATAAAGGAGAACAAGCATGCTTGCACAAGCAAAGTTGCAGCTGAAGAGAAGATAAATAAGGAAAGTAAATTCAACAAAGTAATTTGAAATTCAAATTTCAAATCTTCAAGAAGTCTTTCCTTTATTCAGGAAGCCAAATCTCAAGAAGATGCACATTCAAAATTCAAAATTCAAAAGAAGGCTCCACCTCATCAATGAGATCTAGGGCAACACTCTTACATATAAAAGTCTCTCTTCCAAGTGCTGCAAGTCAAAGTATTCTCCCTCACTCGAATTCAAGAAGTCACCTCACCTCTCTTCCTTCCAAGCCGCCCGCCGGTTCCATCCTTCTTCTCTTTCTTTATTTTTTTGTTTTGTTTCAGCCATGAATGGCTGAAACCTCTTTTTCTAGTTGAAGATTAGGTGAAACTTTAGTTGTTTTATGGATTGAGAGATCTGAACATACATTGTTTATCTTTTATTTTTCAATATTTATGCAATTTCATGCTTAATTCTATTGTTGCTTTGTGGTTTAGATCAATAGGGCCAATTGATTCTTGATTGCAAGGTAATAATTTGTTAGTTTGGATAGTTTTAAGTCCGTAATTGCTTGAATTATTCAAACATAAGTAACTCTTGGTATAAAAACTAAGGAAATTACATGATCTAGCAATATCACCATACGTTTGGGTAGCTAGAATTAGGTCTCTCTATTTCTTATTGCAATTGACAATTGTTAGATGCCAAAGGCCCAAGGACGTTCCTTGGCAACTTGTTAATTAGTGATTAGTTAGAGGACGTTTCCTAATTAATTTATGCTTAAGGAGGGATATAGTGGTGAGAAGCGTCTTCCATCTCCATAACTAATTTATTGAATCAAACAAAAGAATCTAAATGTCAATGATCAATCTCAACAATTGAAGTGGATTTAATTCTTCAACTAGAACTTTTCTCATATTTGAACCTTCTTTACTTTATTATTTGCTTTAATTTATTGCTTTCAGTATTAGTTTAATTTATTAATCTCAAAACCCTCCCTTTTATTTTACTTTCAGTTTATTTACTTGGTCTTAATAAGGAAAATAGGTAAGTATCAATTCCCTATGAATTCGATCCTTTTGCCACTATCTGCAGTTGTAAAATTATTAATAACCAAAAAGGTTATTTTTGACCAGTTTCGACAACCGCACAGTCAACATATGATAGGGAATAGAAGGAGTAGATTTAATAGTCTAAGAACCCTTAATATTATAGGTTGACCCATTAGCTATAGTAACAAGAGAAGGTGTTGTATGAGATCGAAAGCTGAAAAAAGAATGAGGATTACATGTCATGTGATCCATAGCACCAGAATCAATGACCCATTTGTGTGAAGAGGAGATAAGGAAGTTTTACCTGTCTTAGCACTAGTAGTGACTGATGTGGACCTTTTCAGTAGGTTTTGATATTGAGCATATTCGTCAGCTGAGATAGTGACAGTCCTTACAAAAGAGCTGGATGCAACAACATTAGAAGTACAAGTCCTTTGGTTTTTATTTTGTAACTTCTGGTAATATCTCTTTGTATGACTCAACTCCTTATAGTAATGGCAAATAAGATTACTAATAAGATAGAACTTAGTATCTGTGCTCGTACTACAAAAGCCCACTAGAAGATGTCTCCTAACACAAATAAATTATTACACGATGAAATCAAGAATCAAAAGCAGCCAAAAACAAATTTAAACTAGCAAAGGGCAAGAGGCTAATAGGAGCAGCACTTGTAATTGTACCCAAATGGAGGCAAAACCTAGACACCCACTCCAGCAGCATCAAGTGACAAGGGAAGCACTGAAAAATGGTTGAAAATGACAAGGTGACCTTCAGAGGAGGAAACCAGAGGACAAATGGATACCACATGTGCTCCCACGAACCGTTGCATGAAGTTGAGGCTGAAACTTGGATCAGTGCGTGAGCACCACTCGCAGCAACTCCAGTTGCCGTCTTCTACAAAATCACCAGAAACAATACTGCGCCTCTCCTTATGCTGTTGGTGAGACTAAATGGATAACTAAAACTAGTGATCCAATAACCAATTTCTCAACCCAAGAAACCCAATGAAGCAGCACCTAAAAATAGCTCAAAGGCTTTAATATCATGTAACAAGACAAGGAATAATTGGACAATTTTATATATCTTCTCTATTGAAATAAATATATTTATATATAGATTACAAGGTCTTGTTAAGGTAACTCCTAAGAATCCTTTATCAATCAATTAGTATTAATTAGCTTATAATTATGTAATCTCCTTTAATTATGTACAAATTATGCTCACACTCTAACATTAAACTTAAAACATTAGTTATATTACAATAAAGCATAGTGAATATAAAGTATGAAAACAAGATAGTGATTATACCTTATCACAATGATGCAGATTGATCGGCAAATGAATAAGTTGTTTATGGAGCATTAGCTTGAATCTACAGTATAACATCTTGAAGTTGTTTTGTTGGTGTAACGACCCGAAAATCGGACCGCTACCGGCGCTAGGATCTAGATCGGCTTAAGGCCGCCGGGACTCGTAGCAAGCCTGACATCTAACCTGTAAACCTGTATAATCCCATACATGATCAACAACATATATAAAAATTAAAACTTTTCTTTCCATATGCATCAACCATACTCAACCTGTGCATGCACTGTATAAAACATAAATCATAAACATTGATCCCTCTATGGGATCTCATCAGTGCCCCAAAATGGGTGACATAACATATGTTGAGTTGGTTTGCATAAATGACATAAAATAACCAAGATCATGTATTAAAAGGGATAACAACATTCTATGGTCAAGCACACCTCTAATAATCCATAAACATCATTACATAACTATACTGTACTATTACATTACATCATACTACGATTTGTCATGTCCACATTCTAACTATTACACAAACAAGCTTTACTCTAACCGACCTCCTCTTCTATCCTGTACCTGCAAGCCTGGGGGTAAAAGGGAGAGGGGTGAGCTAAAAGCCCAGTGAGTTGAACTATAAAACATAATAACACTATGCTCCAATGAGATGCATCATAACACAGACAATTCACATAAGGGTTGGGTGAACTTGTCACCAATTAGTCCAAGCTAACTCTGTGCCAGGCCGTAGTATGGGGTCCTGGTCTTCCTGTCATACATACATTACTTACCATTATCCCAGGGCCTCCTCTGGGCTCCTGGTCTTCGAGTCCAATTACCGTGCCAGGCCGTAGAATGGGGTCCTGGTCTTTCCTTACTCTGTGCCAGGCCGTAGAATGGGGTCCTGGTCTTCCTGTCATGGACTAATTGGGTCATCCAACATTCACCCACATCAACAACAATCGATGCAATGCGGCATATTCGTGAAACTAATGCAATCATCCTATTGCATAATCATGATGCATGAAACATGATAAAACATTTAATTTAAAAGATTAAGTTTAGTTCCACTCACCTCTGGCTGACTCTAACAACACTGAAGCAGCTGAACTCACTGCTGGGGTCCTCGGTTCCTCGGGTCCGAACCTACACAGGTGGACTCAAATGAGGGACCAAACATACCTGAACATAACTATAAACTACTCCCCAAAAACCCCCTAAAACATCATGAAACAACCATACAAAATCATGCAAAGGAGGCCTGGACAGGGCACTTTCGGCGGCAGGTTCGGCGGCCGAAAGTCCCTCCAGAGCCGAAAGTCAGGCAGGTTCGGCGGCACCTTCGGCGGCCGAAACTCCCAGACAGAGACGAAACTCATGCATGTTCGGCGGCACTTTCGGTGGCCGAAACTGCCAGACAGAGACGAAAGTCTCCCTTTCGGGGGCAAGCTTCGGCAGCCGAAAGGCTGCCTCCCCAGCCATGTTCGGCGGCCGAAAATCCTTCGGCTGCCGAACCTGGTTTCTGCCAAAGGGCAGAAACTTGGCTCCCTTTGCACATTTCGCCTCCAAACTTATCAAACATGCATCAAACCTATTCTACAACACACAAACACAAGCATACATGTTCCTAGGGGCCTCAAACCAACATAAACCCATCTACAACACATCAAGAAACTCACATTGTTCATGAACATACATTTATACCCATAAACTCCAAAAAACATAACCATAACCTAAACATGCATTCTATCCCATAGATCTACTTAAAACTTACTTAAAACATGCAATGAGCTTAAGATCGGCTCTTACCTCTTGAAGATCGAGAGGGAAACGACCTAAACTCGAAGTTGGGAGAGATTGGGTTCTTGAACCTCCAAGCTCCAAAACTTTGCTCAAAAGCTTTAATCTTCAAAACAAAGTTAAAACAAATGAAAATCTTGAAAGATTTAGAGGAAAAACATCAAAGATGGGTGAGGGACGGCGAAGAGCTCACCTTGGCCGAAAATGGGAAAAAAGCTCGCCCGTTTACGGCTAAGGGACCCTTTTATAGTGGCTGGCCAGACCACTGTAATACCCGGCCAGACTCCGGTATTGGAATTCCTACCGTTCGGTGGAATTTCGGATGTCGGAGACCTCTAGAAGGGTAAAACCATGTTTTCATGAAATGTTTTAATGTTTTTGATGATTTTAAGTAAAGAGGAAATGAGTTTTTGAATAAAAACACCCTTGGAGGAAACTCAGGTTCGGCCGCCGAAACTCAAAGTTCGGCCGCCGAACATGCATGCACTTCGGGAGTGCTTTAGGCCCCCGAAGGCATAAGTGAGGGAAGTCCAGGTTCGGCCGCCGAACCTCAAGTTCGGCCGCCGAACATGGCATGCATGCGGAGGCACTTTCGGCCCCCGAACGTGGCCTGGCCAGCCACTATAAAAGGGTCCCTTAGCCGAAAACGGGCGAGCTTTTCCCCATTTTCGGCCAAGGTGAGTCCTTCCGCCATTTCTCACCATCCTTGAGTTCTTTCCTTCAAATCTTTCAAGTTTTTCACAAGCTTTTGCTTTGTTTTGAAGATTTTCGAGTTTAAAGTAAGTTTTGGAGCTTTGAGGTTCAAGAACTCAAAATCTCCCACCTCCGAGTTTAGGACGTCTCTCTCTCGATCTTCAAGAGGTATGTAATACCCGGCAGATTCAGACATCGAAATTTCTACCGTCCGGTGAAATTCGAGGATGTCAGAGGTTTCTAGACGGGTAAGAGAAGGTGTTCTACATTATTTGTAAGTATTTTAAAGGTTTAGAATGAAAAAGGAGTGAGTTTTGAAGAGAAAAGGCATTGGGGACAAAGGCCAGGTTCGGCTGCCGAAGGTAAGTTCGGCCGCCGAAAGTGCCCAATGTTCGGCCCTCGAAGGTTATGTTCGGCCCCCGAAAGTTGCATGGTTTTGCATGCAGTTTCGGCAGCCGAAGCTGAGGTGGTCGGTTAGTTGTGCACGCTCCTCAGTCCGTGGTTTGGCCAGGTGTTCACCTCCAGATCATGACCAGAGGTTAGGCCACGTCTCCCTTGACTCATCTGCAAGCTTTTATCAGCTCGTGCAGAGGGTTGAGTGTGTTTCAAAGAGTTGGGAAGGGTTGGAGAGAAAAGAGAGGTTTTGGTGGTTTGAAGCTTGTGAAGGGGATTTGCTGAGTTCCAGTTGTTCCTCTTCTAGTTTCAGGAGGTAAGAGAGTTGTTCCTTTTCTTGTTTTCTTGGTTTTAACAGTTTTTACAGAGGATAAGGGGAGAGTTGCTTATATAGGTTGTTTTAGTGTTTTCATGGTTTATACATGATTAGGTGTAGTTTTGATGTTTTAATGGTGTAAGCATGTTATGTGTATTGTTTTGTTGGGTTTAAGTAGTTTGACGCTCCTTTTTGCTTGTTGAAGTGGTTATGCATGTTTTAGAGGGGTTAACTGCATGTATTGAGGGCTGAGCAGGTGCTGGAGGGACTGGCAGGCGTCCTTGTGCACGAAACTGAGTTTTGGATGAACTCAGGTTCGGCCGCCGAAAGTCCACGTTAGGCCGCCGAACATGCCTGACTTTCGTCTCTGAAGGAGACATTCGGCCGCCGAAGGTGCTGCCGAAGGTGCCCTGTCCAGCCTTCCTTTGCTTGTTTTGCCTGCATGTTTTGAGGTGTTCTAGAGGGGTTTTGGGGAATTATTTTATCAGTGGCATAGAGTATGTGTGGTGCCTCATTTACATCCTCCATTGTAGGATTGGACCCGAGGAACCGCAGAGGTTAGCAGTCGTAGCGGTCTCAGAGTTAGAGGTAGCCCAGAGTTAGCCAAGTAGAGGCTACAGGTGAGTGGAACTAACTGTACTATTTTACATTCAGAAATGACACGAATCTAGCATGATCCATGCATCATAAAATGCCATGTGATGTAGTAGGTTGTATTGCATTAGATTCCACGAATATGCTGCATTGCATAAGCTGATATTTGTGTGGATGAATGTTGGATGATCCTTAGCCCTTGATAGAACACAGATACAGAGTTATGGCATGAGATAGCCATACCAGGTTGCCCCTGGATAGTCCAGGTCGCTCCTGGTACTATGAGTGAGACAGCTGGGCTGTCAGATCAGAGCTCAGAGCAGTCCAGGTGAGGCCTAATCGCCCCTGGCACAGTTGGACATGTTATGATATGAGTTACTTAAGAGAAGTCCAGGCGAGGCCTAATCGCCCCTGGCAAGTTGGACATATTACTATATGTATACAGTAAAGGGCTATTGGTGACAAGTTCATCCTTGAGATGATATGTTTGTGATGTGATGCATTTCATGAGAGCATGTAATTAATGAACTGTTTTTAGTGTTCCTCCTCACTGGGCTCTAGAGCTCATCCCGCTCCCTTAACCCCAGTTTTGCAGGTTCTGAGATAGCTATGGGAAGTTAAAGTCAGCAAGAGTACAGAGGAAAGTTATGCATGAATGTATGTTGTAATAGCATAGTGGACATGCTGTAATTAAAAGAATAGTTGTGATGTAATCTATAGATACGTATACTGGATAGACTTGTGCTTTCCCTAGTGTCTTTGCTGTCGTGTGATGTATGAGTAATCCCTTGGTACATGAATCCTGTTTTACGTTTCTTGATGAGAAATGTGTAAGTTAGGCTTAATGTATGGCTTCAATGAGATACCAGTGGGATGTGTTACAGATTGTGTTAATCCCTGGACCACAGCAGATAGTAGTCCCTGGTACAGGCCCTGAGGGCCATTTCAGATTGACATATCTGAGTAGCAGTGGTTAAGCCTACAGAGTTTTACAGGATTGTGAGTATTGTTTTGTATTATGAATGGGATTTATCAGGTACACAGAGAGTATAGTTGGCTGACTACGGGTCCCGGCGGCCTTAAGCCGATCTGGATCCTAGTGCCAGTGATGGTTCGGACCGTTACTGAGGGGTACCGGTTTCCGGGTCGTTACAGATTGGTATCAGAGCATAGGGCCTCTAGAGTACGATGTGCTGAGTCAATATACTCAGGGATCAGAGATATCTCACATCGGAAAGAGGTTAAGATGTTAGAGGTTTAGATCTTTTGAGTTCGGTGTGTTGAGCGAAGATGCTCACGGATTAGATTCCCACATCGGAAAGAGGTGTAGTCTTGTATAGGAGGGAAAGCACAATTAGGTAAACGCATGTCCACTAGGATAGGATGTGGAGTCCTGTCTTGCATGATGATGTGAAATGCCATGATGAGCTACATGTGCTATGAATATGTTTGATATGTGCTGAGGATTCATGTGTTCTCACATGGATCATTTGATGATATTTTTGTGTGCTGTTGTGCTTTACAGAGGCAGGATGAGAGGAACTCGTCGATCTAGTAGATTGACTGGAGCTCCGCCGGAGGATGAGGACATGGATGCTCACCTCCCCGTTCTGCAAAGGGCAACATCAGATAGCTTAAGTAGCGAAGGTACATCAAGGGACCCTAGAAGGTCTGTTGAGGAGAGTAGAAGGGGAGTTGTCCAGAGTGGTATGTCAGGGCTTATGAGAGAAAGAGAGAAGGATGACCAGAGTAGAGAGGGCGGCTTTGGTATGAGCGGAATAGGAGGAGATATGGGTGAGTCCCAAGGAGGCACTCAGGCCTCGAGGTTTGTTCCACCTCAATATCCACCCTACCAGTGGGGGACAGAGTACCCGATGAGAGGTACATCAGAGTTGCCTAGATATCACCCATATCCCACCTTTATGCCCTATCCTCCCTTTTATCCGCCATATCCACCATCATATCCACAGTATACCATGTTTCCACCCTTCGTTTGTTACCCAAGGTCAGTAAACCCTAACCCAGGGCAAGTTGCACCTCCTCCACCACCAGTAGAACCAATAGCCCCAGTTATCCAAACACCTAAGCTTAGTTCACCTGGAGAAAGTATGGTGCAGCTGACAGATTATTTGAGGTTAGATGTTCCCCAATTTGAGACTGGTGATGACCCTGTTGAGTATCTTAGAATGGTTAAGATGATAACTGAGGAGTTGGGAGTCAGTGAGAATAGAGCCATTCAAATGGCAGGGGTCACATTGAAATGTGAAAAAGCAAGGGAATGGTTCAACCAGTATGTGGATTCGAGGGTAGAAAGCTTATCCTGGGAGCAGTTTGCTCTTGAGTTTGTAGGAGGGGTTGTCGATAGGTCAAGGGCGAGTTCCCATGATATAGTAGATATGGTACAGAAGAGGGAAGCTAGTACCAAACTTGCAGGGACAAGCGATGTTAATCTCTCCCCTCTGCATGAGGCTGATACAATGAGTAAGAAAGGAGGTAGAGGCCTCAGGAGATCAAAGAAGAATAAGGTCTGGAAGCAGATAAAGTCTGGTCTGGGCATAGGTGACGGATCGAGTTCTGGTTTGAACAACTCTAAATGTCCGAGGTGCGGTAGGCCGCACAAGGGAGTTTGTCTAGTAGGGACAACAGCATGTTTCAGGTGCGGACAAGAGGGGCACATAGCACGTGAGTGTTCCACCGCCACTTTGCTAACACAGTCCCAGCAGACAGTCTCAGACAAAGTGGCTCAGCCAGAAGCTCTAGCCATGGCGCAGGACAGAGGCAGAAGGAGCGGGATCACTCCTTCTTCCACAGGTTCCCCAGGTGAAGGTTCATCAGTGCCAGCACGGATCTTCGCTTTGACGCAGCAGGAGGCTGACACATCGGACATGGCAGTGACAGGTATGTTTCACTTCCATATGTTTTGATGTGTTTGCTAGTAGAGACTCTGATGTTTCGCTTTCCTTAGGGCTGTGAGAGCCATCGAGAGTATGGGTTTGATAACTTCTGGGATTAGAATGTCCTCTTTGGGTCAATAGACTCAAGTGTGATCCATCAGTGGCAGAGTTAGTCTGCTAATAGAGTTGAGTGCGAGTTTTGAGTAGGTGCCTTCCAGCTGACGTTATGGTTCTAGAGTGACTGGTTGATGTCATTCTAGGGGTGGATGGGCTAGCTACTCATCGTACTGCCTTAGATAGCAGAGGCAGAGTAGTCAGGCTTTGAGACCAGGATGGATGGATCACAGGTAATGTGTGAGGGGACAAAGTAGAGATGCCTAGAAGTTTGTTATCAGCCCTAGAGGCTCTTACGCTGTTTAGGAGAGGTTATCAAAGGTTTCTTGCTTGTGTCAGAGAACAGCGTAGTTAGTCAGATTAGAAGGGGAACAGTTGTAGTGCCCACAGCCAGAGAAAAGTTGTCGATAGGACCCAGACAAGTCATCAGGTGTACCACCCGCTAAACGAAGAGAGTGAGAACGACGAATGGTAAAGATTGCACTACCAGAGTGCGAGAGATAGGAAAAGCCAAATGAGTAATAGCGAGATAGTGAACCAGGAAAGATATTCGAGAGTGGTGCTATGAGATGCTTTTTATCCAGGTATAGGGAGAGTGATCTCTCATCTCCGAGTGCAGCCCTCAAAGATAAGAAATAAGTCAAAGAACAGAGTAAGAAAAGAATAAGAGTAAGAGAAAAGTAAGTGTCATAGATCAGAGTAACAAAACAAAAGATAGAAAAAGAATACGCAAACTAGAATGAAATAGAGAAAGAAAAGAGTAAGATTAAGGGTAAGTTCAGGAGGAGCTTTCAGTTTACTCTGGGATTCGGTGGTAATTGAGGCAGAGGAAAGGGTTAGCCTTTTCATTAGTACGTTCCCGAGAGAAGGTCCGTTACCTATAGTGCGGAGCTTCACTCTGACTCCGTAGGAAACTATCACATCGAACACAGTGACGTCAGGTATGTTCACTAGTGGATGTTCGGATGTGTATGTTGTTTGTTTTGAACCCGCGTGTTTCTACTTTCTTGTGACTTAGTGAGCTGTTAATCGAGTGGGTTGGATGCCTTCTAGGCTTTGTTTTCTCTGGGTTAGTGGACCCGAGTATGATCCATCTGAGGCAGAGTCAGTCAGTCAGAGCAGTTTAGCGGTTGGAGTGAGTAGAGACTATCCAGCTGACCTTATGGTTCTAGAGTTGACTAGTTGATGTCATTCTAGGGCGGATTGGCTACTTACTCATTGTACTATTTGTGTCTGTATCTGTAGAGACAAGGTAAGAGAGTTCAGAGGCTAAGATGGATCAGAGATAGTCCTTGAAAGGGACAGAGTATAGGTGCCTAGAGGTTTGATGTCAGCCCAGTAGGCTCAACGGTACACAGGAAAGGGTATCAGAGGGGTCTAACTCTTGTGAGCAAGTTTAAGAGTCAGATCAGGGAATCAGCCTCAACGCCCATTGCTAGTGAGTTCTAGATGGTTGTCCCAGACGAGCTGTCAGGTTTTCCATCTGTCAGGGAGTCAGAGTTTGGAATAGGAGTGGTGTCTGGACGCGGAACCATTTCTTTCCTTCTTTCCTTCTACCCTACAGCATGGCACCTGCAAAGAGAGCATAGTCAGCATAGTATAGAGAAGCTTGGTAGAGAAAGGTTATCCGACCTAGTACCTCACCCTGGAAGGTTCCAGTGTCAGTGTGAGAAACGAAGGATGAAACCTTGAGCTTGTGAGCAGATACACAAAATCACTACCAAGGACAGGTGTTCCCACGCAGGATTAATAGTTTGTGGAGACAGCGAGTAGGAGCTGCTGATTCTCCACGATAGTCCAAAAACAAAAAAAACACAAAAGCCAGTATAGTAAAGAAGAAAAAAGGCGGGCAAGGATCAGAGTGCGCAGCAAAAGCGTAGAATCGTTCAGAAAACAGAGAAGCATGCCCAGTAGCTACTCAATGTAGTAGTAGCTAGAGAACATGGCATGAAGGCCAAGATCAGGGCATGTCTATTCCCTTGTGTTGTGTCACAAGTAGAGTGAGTGAGCGAAGCATATCCTGAGAGTCATTGCTCCTCTGACCGGAGTGAGTACAAGGAAACTAAGGGGAAAGATCTAGTGTAGGGAGAAAGCTAAGAAGAGCCAAAGAGAAAAAGAAAGGAGTCCGGATAGAGTATGGACACAGATTAAGCAGATAAGAATCCACAGAGTCAGCAGATATGGCTAACCCGGGAGTATGTACTCCAGTGGTGTCTGTGTCGCTTCTTAGAGGAAGGTGGTAGGCTTTCCTTATTTACTTGTGTGTATATGTGTTTGTTGTGTAAACAGTCGAGGACGAATGTTCTTTAAGGGGGGAAGAATGTAATACCCGGCAGATTCAGACATTGGAATTTCTACCGTCCGGTGAAATTCGAGGATGTCAGAGGTTTCTAGACGGGTAAGAGAAGGTGTTCTACATTATTTGTAAGTATTTTAAAGGTTTAGAATGAAAAAGGAGTGAGTTTTGAAGAGAAAAGGCATTGGGGACAAAGGCCAGGTTCGGCTGCCGAAGGTAAGTTCGGCCGCCGAAAGTGCCCAATGTTCGGCCCCCGAAGGTTATGTTCGGCCCCCGAAAGTTGCATGGTTTTGCATGCAGTTTCGGCAGCCGAAGCTGAGGTGGTCGGTTAGTTGTGCACGCTCCTCAGTCCGTGGTTTGGCCAGGTGTTCACCTCCAGATCATGACCAGAGGTTAGGCCACGTCTCCCTTGACTCATCTGCAAGCTTTTATCAGTTCGTGCAGAGGGTTGAGTGTGTTTCAAAGAGTTGGGAAGGGTTGGAGAGAAAAGAGAGGTTTTGGTGGTTTGAAGCTTGTGAAGGGGATTTGCTGAGTTCCAGTTGTTCCTCTTCTAGTTTCAGGAGGTAAGAGAGTTGTTCCTTTTCTTGTTTTCTTGGTTTTAACAGTTTTTACAGAGGATAAGGGGAGAGTTGCTTATATAGGTTGTTTTAGTGTTTTCATGGTTTATACATGATTAGGTGTAGTTTTGATGTTTTAATGGTGTAAGCATGTTATGTGTATTGTTTTGTTGGGTTTAAGTAGTTTGACGCTCCTTTCTACTTGTTGAAGTGGTTATGCATGTTTTAGAGGGGTTAACTGCATGTATTGAGGGCTGAGCAGGTGCTGGAGGGACTGGCAGGCGTCCTTGTGCACGAAACTAAGTTCTGGATGAACTCAGGTTCGGCCACCGAAAGTCCACGTTAGGCCGCCGAACATGCCTGACTTTCGTCTCTGGAGGAGACATTCGGCCGCCGAAGGTGCTGCCGAAGGTGCCCTGTCCAGCCTTCCTTTGCTTGTTTTGCCTGCATGTTTTGAGGTGTTCTAGAGGGGTTTTGGGGAATTGTTTTATCAGTGGCATAGAGTATGTGTGGTGCCTCATTTACATCCTCCATTGTTTTATTAATGAATTGTTTTTAGTGTTCCTCCTCACTGGGCTCTAGAGCTCATCCCGCTCCCTTAACCCCAGTTTTGCAAGTTCTGAGATAGCTATGGGAAGTTAAAGTTAGCAAGAGTACAGAGGAAAGTTATGCATGAATGTATGTTGTAATAGCATAGTGGACATGCTGTAATTAAAAGAATAGTTGTGATGTAATTTATAGATACGTATACTGGATAGACTTGTGCTTTCCCTAGTGTCTTTGCTGTCGTGTGATGTATGAGTAATCCCTTGGTACATGAATCCTGTTTTACGTTTCTTGATGAGAAATGTATAAGTTAGGCTTAATGTATGGCTTCAATGAGATACCAGTGGGATGTGTTACAGATTGTGTTAATCCCTGGACCACAGCAGATAGTAGTCCCTGGTACAGGCCCTGAGGGCCATTTCAGATTGACATATCTGAGTAGCAGTGGTTAAGCCTACAGAGTTTTACAGGATTGTGAGTATTGTTTTGTATTATGAATGGGATTTATCAGGTACACAGAGAGTATAGTTGGCTGACTACGGGTCCCGGCGGCCTTAAGCCGATCTGGATCCTAGTGCCAGTGATGGTTCGGACCGTTACTGAGGGGTACCGGTTTCCGGGTCGTTACAAGGTAAGAGCCGATCTTAAGCTCATTTCATGTTTAAAGTAAGTTTTATGCAAGATCTATGGGGTAGAATGCATGTTTAGCTCATAGTTAGGTTTTTGAGTTAATGTTATGTTTTGAGCGATGTGGCTTGGATTGTGTTGTTGTTGTGTGTTGTAGTTGGGGTTTTAAGTTAGTTTGAAGCCCCTAGGAGCCAATGTATGTATATTTGCATGATTTGGATGAGTTATATGCATGTTGAGGGAATTGGGAGGCAAATGTGCATAAAGGAGCCAAGTTTCTGCCCTTTGGCAGAAACCAGGTTCGGCAGCCGAAGGAACTTTCGGCCGCCGAACATGGCTGGGGAGGCAGGCCTTTCGGCTGCCGAATTTGCCCCCGAAAAGAGACTTTCGTCTCTGTCTAGGACTTTCGGCCGCCGAAGGTGCCGCCGAAGGTGCCGCCGAACCTGCCTGGGTTTCGGCTCTGGAGGGACTTTCGGCCGCCGAAGGTGCCGCCGAACCTGCCCTGTTCTGCCTTCCTTTGCATGTTTTTGCATGATTGTTTTGAGGTGTTCTAGGGGGTTTTTGGGGGATGTTTTTAGAGTTATGTCCTAGTTGTTTGGTCCCTCATTTGAGTCCACCTGTGTAGGTTCGGACCCGAGGAACCGAGGACCCCAGCAGTGAGTTCAGCTGCTTCTGAGTCAGTAGAGCTTCGGCCAGAGGTGAGTAGAATAAACCTTTATGTTTTTAAAGCAAATGAATTATACAGTTGAGCATGTTCATGCATCATGAATGCCATGTGATGAATTAGGTTGTTTGCATTAGAATTCACGAATATGTTGCATTGCATTTATGATGTTGATGTGGATTGGTCATTGAATGATCCTTTAGTCCTCATATGGTATGATGATGCTACGGCATGAGATGGTATGGAAGTCCAGGTTGTACCCATTCTACGTCCCTGGCACTATGTAAGAGAAAGTCCAGGTTGTACCCATTCTACGTCCCTGGCACATTGGTATGTATGATATGCTATGTTAAGAGAAAGACCGGTTGTACCCATTCTACGTCCCGGCACTTTGGAAATGTAGAGGACTATTGGTGACAATACCATCCGAGATGTGATTAGTTGTGATGTGTTGCATTACATAATGGCATGAGATTTAAATATTGTTTTCTATTATTCTGCTCACTGGGCTCTAGTAGCTCACCCCTTTCCCTAATCCCCCAGGATTGCAGGTACGGGCTAGACAGAAAAGTCAAGAAGAGTAAAGTCTCATGTTTGTAATAGATAGAAAGTGGACATGATAAATTGTAAGATAAATGTAAAGTTGAATAGTCATGATATGTATATTGATATTGAGGATTAGAGGTTGTGCTTGACCATATGGATGTGTTATCCCTTTTAAATACATGATCTTAGATGTTTTATGATATAGATGCTTAGCCAACTCAACACATGTATATCGCCCATTGGGGCATTGATGAGATCCTACAGAGGGGTCAAGTTTATGTTTATGGTTATGTTCAGTGCATGCACAGGTTGAGTTTGGCGCATGATAGAATGTATGAAAGAAAAGTTTTAATTTTTATGTATGATTGTTGATCATGTATGGGATTAAACAGGTTTTCAGGATGTATGTTTGGCTTGCTACGGGTCCTGGCGGCCTTAAGTCGACCCGGATCCTAGCGCCGGTAGCGGTCCGATTTTCGGGTCGTTACAGAATGGTATCAGAGCCCTAGGTTCATATGGTCGGACCTAGAGTGTCGGGCTCATAGATGTTATAGAAGGTCAAGCACAATAGGAAGATCATGTCCACTAGGATAGGATGTGGAGTCCTGTCTTACATGATGATGTGAAATGCCATGATTATATGCATGTGCATTAATGATATGTGATGAGGGTTCATGTGTGCCCACATGAACCATATGATGCTAATGTTTGCTTGTTATGTGATGTGTACTGTTTTTCAGAAAACAGGATGAGATGAACTCGTCGATCTGCATGATTGACTGGAGTGCCACCTGAGGATGAGGGCATGAGCGCCCGTCCTCCTACATTGCCTAGGGCAATGTCAAGCAGGTCCAACAGGGACAGAACAGTAAGAGACCCTAGAAGGTCTTTGGATCTGGGTAGAAGCAGATCAGTCAGAGGAACAGTTCAGGGAGGAGCGTCAGAGGACATGGGGGATGATATGGATGTAGAGCAGAGAAGGGATGGCAGTTTGGGAGTTAGTATGTCAGAAGAGGGAATGGGAGAGTCCCAAGGAGGCACTCAGGCCTCGGGATTTGTTCAGCCACCCCACTACCCACACTTCTCACAAAATCCCGGGTATTCGATGGGAGGTACATCGGATTACCCTAGCTTCACCCCTTATCCCACACAGATGCCATACCCACCCTACTACCCACCATATTCACAGTATCCAATGTATCCACCCCCACCTTACTATCCAAACCCTACTACAGAAAATGTTGCACCACCTCCACCACCTACAGAACCAGCAGCCCCTGTTACCCAACCTTCTAGACCTAGCTCAGCCAGTGGGAGTAAGGTCAAGATGACCGACTACATGAAGTTGGGTGCTCCCCAGTATGAAAAAGGGGATGACCCGTTTGTGTATCTTGAGAGGGTTAAGGTGATCACAGATGAGATTAGGGCTGATGACAGCAGAGCCATCCAGATGGCTGGGTTCACTCTTAAGTGCAAGAAGGCACGAGAGTGGTTCAAGAATTATGTGAACTCCAGAGTAGACAGCATGTCTTGGGAAGAGTTTGCAAACGAGTTTGCAAGATGGGCTTTCCCAGATAGTTCAAGGGAGCTGAAGATGATAGAGTTTGAGCAGTTGAGGCAGACTGATGAGATGGGTGTAGAGGAGTTCACAGACAGATTCTTGGAGCTGTTGCCATTTGCAGGGCAAAACCTTGACACAGATCAGAAAAGGTCAAGGAGGTATATCATGAAACTCCACTCCAGATATTCCTCCTTGATCCAGTCAGCAGATAGGGAGAGCTTCCACGCCATAGTGGATATGGCCCGGAAAATGGAGGCTAGTGCCATCGTTCAGGGAACAGTTAAGCAGTCTGTGGCACAGCCTTCTGGTTCTAAGACCCCAGGCTCTTCTTCTTTTAGTGCAGCAGCTTCAGGTAGCAAAAAGTGGAATAACACCACTAGGAAGCCCAAGAAGAACAAGTTTTGGAATAAGGTTAAGTCTAGTCTGGGACTAGGGAGTGGCTCAAGCTCTGGCGCGGATAATGCAGTTTGTGCTAAGTGTGATAGGCCACACAGGGGTGTTTGCCGAGCTGGGACAACCGCCTGCTTCAGATGCGGGCAAGAGGGACACATGGCTCGGGAGTGTCCTAGGGCAGCTTTTGGAGCACAGTCTCAGCAGACAGCTTCTGGTAGTGTGGCTCAGCCAGCAGCTCCAGCCATGACTCAGGCTAGTGGCAGAGGCAGAGGGAGAGGGGCAGCCTCTTCTTCAGCAGATTTCAGAGGTGAAGGTCCATCAGCTCCAGCACGGATCTTCACGATGACTCAGCAGGAGGCAGACGCATCTAACACCGTGGTGGCAGGTAATTTAGTCATTGGTTGTTCAGATGTGTATGCCTTGATGGACCCTGGTGCATCTCATTCTTTTATTGCTCCGAGAGCCGTCCAGAGGTTAAGTCTGATGACTTCTGGGTTAGAGTGTCCTCTCTGGGTCAGTGGACCCAAGTGTGACCCATCAGTGGCAGAGTCAGTCTGCCAGTGTAGTCTTGTGTTTGTTGAGGGAAGATGCTTGTCCGCCGACCTAGTGGTTCTAGATTTGACAGATTTTGACGTCATTCTAGGGATGGACTGGTTATCTACCCATGGTGCTACCTTGGACTGCAGGGACAAGGTAGTCAGGTTCAGAGGTCAGGATGGGTCTGAGGTTGTCTTCAAAGGAGACAGGAGGGGTACACCTAGAGGTCTGATATCAGCTCTTCAGGCTCGTAGGTTGCTTAGGAAGGGATGTCAGGGGTATTTGGCTCATGTGAGAGAGCTTAGCAGTCCAGTTAGAGAGCCCGCCTCAGTGCCAGTGGTTAGAGAGTTTCTAGACGTCTTCCCAGACGAGCTACCAGGTTTACCACCTGCTAGGGAGATAGAGTTCGAGATAGAATTGATGCCTGGAACCCGACCGATCTCTATTCCTCCCTACAGGATGGCTCCAGCCGAGTTGAAAGAATTGAAGGAACAGTTGCAAGAGTTGGTAGAAAAGGGCTTCATCCGACCGAGCACCTCACCTTGGGGTGCACCAGTCTTGTTCGTGAGAAAGAAGGATGGATCCCTTAGACTTTGTATCGACTACAGGCAGTTGAACAAAGTCACTACCAAGAACAAGTACCCATTGCCAAGGATCGACGATCTATTCGACCAGCTAGCCGGAGCAGGTTGTTTCTCCAAAATAGATCTGAGATCAGGGTACCATCAGTTGAGGATCAGAGAAGAAGATGTGCCAAAGACAGCTTTCAGGACCAGATATGGGCATTTTGAGTTCCTTGTGATGCCGTTCGGGTTAACTAACGCCCCTGCAGCATTCATGGATCTCATGAATAGAGTGTTTAGTCAATACCTGGATCACTTTGTTATTGTCTTCATAGATGATATCTTGGTGCATTCCAGGAATGCAGAGGAGCATGCCCATCATCTGAGGTTAGTTCTGCAGACCCTAAGGGAACATGGCTTGTATGCCAAGTTCTCTAAGTGTGAGTTTTGGCTGAGGAGCATTTCGTTCTTGGGGCATGTAGTGACAGAAAATGGGATAGAAGTGGACCCTAAGAAGACAGAAACTGTGGCTAACTGGCCTAGACCCACTTCATGGACGGAGATCAGGAGTTTCTTGGGTTTGGCAGGTTACTACAGGAGGTTCATTCAGGACTTCTCGAAAATAGCAGCTCCTCTGACCAGACTAACCAGGAAGAATCAGAAGTTTCTGTGGACCGACCAGTGCGAAGAGAGTTTTGAAGAGCTTAAGAAGAGGTTGACTTCAGCACCAGTTTTAGCTCTGCCATCTAGTGATGAGGACTTTACAGTCTTTTGTGATGCGTCCCGTGTGGGACTGGGTTGTGTGCTAATGCAGAAAGAGAGGGTGATTGCTTATGCTTCGAGGCAGCTAAAGAAGCATGAGTTGAATTACCCCACACATGACCTTGAGATGGCAGCAGTAATCTTTGCACTCAACATGTGGAGGCACTACCTCTATGGGGTAAAATGTGAGATCTTTACAGATCATAAGAGCCTGCAGTACATCTTGAGTCAAAGAGATCTGAACCTGAGACAGAGGAGATGGGTAGAGCTGCTGAGTGACTATGATTGCAAGATTCAGTATCATCCGGGTAAGGCGAATGTCGTGGCAGACGCCCTAAGCCGGAAGTCACTAGGCAGTCTATCCCACATCACGGCAGAAAGGAGACCAGTGGTGAAGGAGTTTTACAAGCTCATTGATGAAGGTCTACAGTTGGAGTTGTCTGGTACAGGTGCTCTAGTGGCCCTGATGAGAGTGGCACCCGTGTTTCTGGAGCAGGTGGCTCAGAAACAGCATGAGGACCCAGAGTTAGTGAAGATTGCCAGGACTGTTCAGTCAGGCAAGGACAGTGAGTTCAGATTTGACAATAAGGGGATCCTCCGCTATGGGAGTCGATTGTGTGTACCAGATGACATAGGGCTAAAAGGAGACATTATGAGAGAGGCTCATAATGCAAGATACAGCGTTCACCCCGGAGCCACCAAGATGTATCAAGATTTGAAGAAAGTTTATTGGTGGCCAGCGATGAAGAAAGAAGTGGCACAGTTTGTGTCCGCCTGCGAGGTATGTCAGAGGGTGAAGCTGGAACATCAAAAGCCGGCTGGAATGCTTAACCCGCTACCTATTCCAGAGTGGAAATGGGAGAATATAGCTATGGACTTCGTAGTGGGGTTACCGGCAGCGTCCAACAGATTGGACTCCATATGGGTGATTGTGGACAGACTCACCAAATCTGCTCACTTCATTCCTGTCAGGAGTGGCTACTCTGTGGACAAGTTGGCGCAGGTATATGTGGATGAGATCGTCAGGCTGCATGGGGTTCCTATTTCGATAGTGTCAGATAGAGGGCCCCAGTTCACCTCCAGGTTTTGGCGGAGTCTGCAGAATGCCATGGGTACTAGGTTGGATTTCAGTACTGCCTTTCACCCCCAGACTGACGGACAGTCAGAAAGGACCATCCAGACTATCGAGGATATGCTTAGAATGTGTGTGCTGGACTTTGGCGGTTCTTGGAGGCAGCATCTACCTTTGGTGGAGTTTGCCTACAATAACAGCCATCATGCTAGCATCGGGATGGCTCCATATGAAGCTTTATATGGGAGGAAGTGCAGATCACCTGTTTGCTGGGAGGAAGTTGGAGAAAAGGCCTTGGCAGGGCCTGAACTAGTAGAGATTACCAGCAGGGTGGTACCCATAATCAGAGAGAGAATCAAGACTGCTGCAAGCAGACAGAAGAGTTATGCAGACATCCACAGACGGCAAGTAGAGTTTCAGGAGGGGGATCTGGTGTTGCTCAAGGTGTCTCCAATGAAAGGAGTGGTTCGCTTTGGGAAGAAAGGTAAACTAGCCCCGCGATACATCGGACCCTTTGAAATCTTGCAGAAGATTGGGAATGTGTCGTACAAGCTAGATTTGCCTGCTTCAATGGCAAGAATCCATCCGGTTTTCCATGTTTCAATGTTGAGGAAATTTGTGTCAGATCCGAGCAAGGTTCTTAGTGAGCCTGATGTGGAGATCCAAGAGGATCTCACCTATGTTGAGCAGCCAGTACGGATCATAGACACCCAGATCAGAAAGCTAAGAAACAAGGAAATCCCGATGGTGAAAGTCCTGTGGAACCACCACAATTTGGAAGAATGCACTTGGGAGACACGAGAGTCCATGCTCCAGCAATACCCTTATCTTTTCTAAGGTTAGTTCTTGTATGTTTCATGTATGTTATGTGTATGCCATGCTATGTGCTAGTTGAGGAACATTCGGGGATGAATGTTCTTAAGGGGGGGAGAATGTAATACCCGGCTAGACTCCGGTATTGGAATTCCTACCGTCCGATGGAATTTCGGATGTCGGAGACCTCTAGAAGGGTAAAACCATGTTTTCATGAAATGTTTTAATGTTTTTGATGATTTTAAGTAAAGAGGAAATGAGTTTTTGAATAAGAACACCCTTGGAGGAAACTCAGGTTCGGCCGCCGAAACTCAAAGTTCGGCCGCCGAACATGCATGCACTTCGGGAGTGCTTTAGGCCCCCGAAGGCATAAGTGAGGGAAGTCCAGGTTCGGCCGCCGAACATGGCATGCATGCGGAGGCACTTTCGGCCCCCGAACGTGGCCTGGCCAACCACTACAAAAGGGTCCCTTAGCCGAAAACGGGCGAGCTTTTCCCCATTTTCGGCCAAGGTGAGTCCTTCCGCCATTCCTCACCATCCTTGAGTTCTTTCCTTCAAATCTTTCAAGTTTTTCACAAGCTTTTGCTTTGTTTTGAAGATTTTCGAGTTTAAAGCAAGTTTTGGAGCTTTGAGGTTCAAGAACTCAAAATCTCCCACCTCCGAGTTTAGGACGTCTCTCTCTCGATCTTCAAGAGGTAAGAGCCGATCTTAAGCTCATTTCATGTTTAAAGTAAGTTTTATGCAAGATCTATGGGGTAGAATGCATGTTTAGCTCATAGTTAGGTTTTTGAGTTAATGTTATATTTTGAGCGATGTGGCTTGGATTGTGTTGTTGTTGTGTGTTGTAGTTGGGGTTTTAAGTTAGTTTGAAGCCCCTAGGAGCCAATGTATGTATATTTGCATGATTTGGATGAGTTATATGCATGTTGAGGGAATTGGGAGGCAAATGTGCATAAAGGAGCCAAGTTTCTGCCCTTTGGCAGAAACCAGGTTCGGCAGCCGAAGGAACTTTCGGCCGCCGAACATGGCTGGGGAGGCAGGCCTTTCGGCTGCCGAATTTGCCCCCGAAAAGAGACTTTCGTCTCTGTCTAGGACTTTCGGCCGCCGAAGGTGCCGCCGAAGGTGCCGCCGAACCTGCCTGGGTTTCGGCTCTGGAGGGACTTTCGGCCGCCGAAGGTGCCGCCGAACCTGCCCTGTTCTGCCTTCCTTTGCATGTTTTTGCATGATTGTTTTGAGGTGTTCTAGGGGGTTTTTGGGGGATGTTTTTAGAGTTATGTCCTAGTTGTTTGGTCCCTCATTTGAGTCCACCTGTGTAGGTTCGGACCCGAGGAACCGAGGACCCCAGCAGTGAGTTCAGCTGCTTCTGAGTCAGTAGAGCTTCGGCCAGAGGTGAGTAGAATAAACCTTTATGTTTTTAAAGCAAATGAATTATACAGTTGAGCATGTTCATGCATCATGAATGCCATGTGATGAATTAGGTTGTTTGCATTAGAATTCACGAATATGTTGCATTGCATTTATGATGTTGATGTGGATTGGTCATTGAATGATCCTTTAGTCCTCATATGGTATGATGATGCTACGGCATGAGATGGTATGGAAGTCCAGGTTGTACCCATTCTACGTCCCTGGCACTATGTAAGAGAAAGTCCAGGTTGTACCCATTCTACGTCCCTGGCACATTGGTATGTATGATATGCTATGTTAAGAGAAAGACCGGTTGTACCCATTCTACGTCCCGGCACTTTGGAAATGTAGAGGACTATTGGTGACAATACCATCCGAGATGTGATTAGTTGTGATGTGTTGCATTACATAATGGCATGAGATTTAAATATTGTTTTCTATTATTCTGCTCACTGGGCTCTAGTAGCTCACCCCTTTCCCTAATCCCCCAGGATTGCAGGTACGGGCTAGACAGAAAAGTCAAGAAGAGTAAAGTCTCATGTTTGTAATAGATAGAAAGTGGACATGATAAATTGTAAGATAAATGTAAAGTTGAATAGTCATGATATGTATATTGATATTGAGGATTAGAGGTTGTGCTTGACCATATGGATGTGTTATCCCTTTTAAATACATGATCTTAGATGTTTTATGATATAGATGCTTAGCCAACTCAACACATGTATATCGCCCATTGGGGCATTGATGAGATCCCACAGAGGGGTCAAGTTTATGTTTATGGTTATGTTCAGTGCATGCACAGGTTGAGTTTGGCGCATGATAGAATGTATGAAAGAAAAGTTTTAATTTTTATGTATGATTGTTGATCATGTATGGGATTAAACAGGTTTTCAGGATGTATGTTTGGCTTGCTACGGGTCCTGGCGGCCTTAAGTCGACCCGGATCCTAGCGCCGGTAGCGGTCCGATTTTCGGGTCGTTACAACCACGTTCGGGGGCCGAATGTGCCTCCGCATGCATGCCATGTTCGGCGGCCGAACTTGGGGTTCGGCGGCCGAACCTTGACTTCCCTCACTTGTGCTTTCGGGGGCCTAAAGCACACCCGCAAAGCATGCATGTTCGGCTGCCGAACCTGAGTTTTCCTCCAATGCTATTTTCATGCAAAAACTCATTTTCTTTCATGCTTAAAACATAAAACACATTAAAACATTTTGTAAAAACATGGTTTTACCCTACTAGAGGCTTCCGACATCCGAGATTCCACCGGACGGTAGGAATTCCGATACCGGAGTGTAGCCGGGTATTACATTCTGCCCCCCTTAAGAACATTTGTCCCCGGATGTTCCTCAACTAGCACATGCAAGGCATACAACGTATTATACACATAAAACACATGAAACATATAAGAAACCAACCTTAGAAAAGATAAGGGTACTGCTGGAGCATGGACTCCCGTGTCTCCCAGGTGCATTCTTCCATATTGTGGTGGTTCCAAAGGACTTTCACCATCGGGATTTTCTTGTTTCTCAGCTTCCTGATTTGAGTGTCCAGAATCCGTACCGGCTGCTCAACATAGGTGAGATCCTCTTGGATCTCCACATCAGGCTCACTAAGAACCTTGCCCAGATCTGACACGAACTTTCTCAACATAGAAACATGGAAAACCGGATGGATTCTCTCCATTGAAGCAGATAAATCCAGCTTGTACGATACATTCCCAATCCTTTGCAGGACTTCAAAGGGTCCGATGTACCGCGGAGCCAGCTTACCCTTCTTTCCGAATCGAACCACTCCTTTCATTGGAGACACCTTGAGCAATACCAGATCCCCCTCTTGGAACTCTACTTGCCTTCTGCGGATGTCTGCATAACTCTTCTGTCTGCTTGCAGCAGTCTTGATTCTTTCTCTGATTAAGAGTACCACCCTGCTGGTGATCTCTACTAGCTCAGGCCCTACCAAGGCCTTTTCTCCAACTTCCTCCCAGCAAACAGGTGACCTGCACTTCCTCCCATATAAAGCTTCATATGGAGCCATCCCGATGCTAGCATGATGGCTGTTATTGTAGGCAAACTCCACCAAAGGTAGATGCTGCCTCCAAGAACCGCCAAAGTCCAGCACACACATTCTTAGCATATCTTCTATGGTCTGGATGGTCCTCTCTGACTGTCCGTCTGTCTGTGGATGGAAGGCAGTGCTAAAATCCAACCTGGTACCCATGGCATCCTGCAGACTCCGCCAAAACCTGGAGGTGAACTGGGGCCCTCTATCTGACACTATAGAAACAGGAACCCCATGCAGTCTGACTATCTCTTCAACATACACCTGCGCCAATTTGTCCACAGAATAGCCACTCCTGACAGGGATGAAGTGAGCAGATTTGGTGAGTCTGTCCATAATCACCCATATGGAATCCAATCTGTTGGACGTCGCCGGTAACCCCACTACGAAGTCCATAGCTATATTCTCCCATTTCCACTCTGGAATAGGTAGCGGGTTAAGCATTCCAGCCGGCTTCTGATGTTCCAGCTTCACCCTCTGACACACCTCGCAGGCTGACACAAACTGTGCCACTTCTCTCTTCATAGCTGGCCACCAATAAACCTTTTTCAGATCCTGATACATCTTGGTGGCCCCGGGGTGAATGCTGTATCTTGCATTATGAGCCTCTCTCATAATGTCTCCCTTTAGCCCTATGTCATTTGGTACACACAAACGACTCCCATAGCGGAGGATCCCCTTATTGTCAAATCTGAACTCACTGTCCTTGCCTGACTGAACAGTCTTGGCAATCTTCACTAACTCTGGGTCCTCATGCTGTTTCTGAGCCACCTGCTCCAGAAACACGGGTGTCACTTTCATCTGAGCAACCAAGGCACCTGTACCAGACAACTCCAACTGTAGACCTTCATTAATGAGCTTGTAAAACTCCTTCACCACTGGTCTCCTCTCTGCCGTGATGTGGGATAGACTGCCTAGTGACTTCCGGCTTAGGGCGTCTGCCACGACATTTGCCTTACCCGGATAATACTGAATCTTGCAATCATAGTCACTCAGCAGCTCCACCCATCTCCTCTGTCTCAAGTTCAAATCTCTTTGACTCAGGATGTACTGCAGGCTCTTATGATCTGTAAAGATCTCACATTTTACCCCATAGAGGTAGTGCCTCCACATCTTGAGTGCAAAGATTACTGCCGCCATCTCAAGGTCATGTGTGGGGTAATTCAACTCATGCTTCTTTAGCTGCCTCGAAGCATAAGCAATCACCCTCTCATTTTGCATCAGTACACAACCCAGTCCCACACGGGACGCATCACAAAAGACTGTAAAGTCCTCATCACTAGATGGCAGAGCTAAAACTGGCGCTGAAGTCAACCTCTTCTTAAGCTCTTCAAAACTCTCTTCGCACTGGTCGGTCCACAGAAACTTCTGATTCTTCCTGGTTAGTCTGGTCAGAGGAGCTGCTATTTTCGAGAAGTCCTGAACGAACCTCCTGTAGTAACCTGCCAAACCCAAGAAACTCCTGATCTCCGTCACTGAAGTGGGTCTAGGCCAGTTAGCCACAGTTTTTGTCTTCTTGGGGTCCACCTCTAACCCATTCTCTGACACTACATGCCCCAAGAACGAAATGCTCCTCAGCCAGAACTCACACTTAGAAAACTTGGCATACAAGCCATGTTCCCTCAAGGTCTGTAGAACCAACCTCAGATGATGGGCATGCTCCTCTGCATTCCTGGAATACACTAGGATATCATCTATGAAGACAATAACGAAGTGATCCAGGTACTGGCTAAACACTCTATTCATGAGATCCATGAATGCTGCAGGGGTGTTGGTTAACCCGAACGGCATTACAAGGAACTCAAAATGCCCATATCTGGTCCTGAAAGCCGTCTTTGGCACATCCTCATCTCTGATCCTCAGCTGGTGGTACCCAGATCTCAGATCTATTTTGGAGAAACAGCCCGCTCCTGCTAGCTGGTCGAATAGATCATCGATCCTTGGCAAAGGGTACTTGTTCTTGGTAGTGACTTTGTTCAACTGCCTGTAGTCGATACAAAGTCTAAGGGATCCATCCTTCTTTCTCACGAACAAAACTGGAGCACCCCAGGGTGAGGTACTCGGTCGGATGAAGCCCTTGTCTACCAGCTCCTGCAACTGCTCCTTCAACTCTTTCAATTCTACTGGCGCCATCCTGTAGGGAGGGATAGAGATCGGTCGGGTTCCAGGCATTAGTTCTATCTCGAACTCTATCTCTCTAGCAGGTGGTAAACCTGGCAGCTCGTCTGGGAACACATCTAAGAACTCTCTAACCACTGGCACTGAGGCGGGCTCTCTGACCTGACTGCTAAGCTCTATCACATGAGCCAAATACCCCTGACATCCCCTCCTGAGCAACCTACGAACCTGAAGAGCTGATATCAGACCTCTAGGTGTACCCCTCCTGTCTCCTCTGAAGACAACCTCAGACCCATCCTGACCTCTGAACCTGACTACCTTGTCCCTGCAGTCCAAGGTAGCACCATGGGTAGATAACCAGTCCATCCCTAGAATGACGTCAAAATCTGTCAAATCTAGAACCACTAGGTCGGCGGACAAGCATCTTCCCTCAACAAACACAGGACTACACTGGCAGACTGACTCTGCTACTGATGGATCACACTTGGGTCCACTGACCCAGAGAGGACACTCTAACCCAGAAGTCATCAGACCTAACCTCCCCACGGCTCTCGGAGCAATAAAAGAATGAGATGCACCAGGGTCCATCAAGGCATACACATCTGAACAACCAATGATTAAGTTACCTGCCACTACGGTGTTAGATGCATCTGCCTCCTGCTGAGTCATTGTGAAGATCCGTGCTGGAGCTGATGGACCTTCACCTCTGAAACTCGCTGAAGAAGAGGCTGCCCCTCTCCCTCTGCCTCTGCCACTGGCCTAAGTCATGGCTGGAGCTGCTGGCTGTGCTACACTGCCTGAGGCTGTCTGCTAGGACTGAGCCATCGGGACTGCTCTTGGACATTCTCGAGCCATATGTCCCTCCTGACCACATCTGAAACAGGCGTTCGTCCCAAACCGACATACTCCCCTGTGTGGCCTACCACACTTTGCACAAACTGCATTGTCTGCACCAGAGCTTGAGCCACTCCCAAATCCCATACTGGACTTGACTTTATTCCAGAACTTATTCTTCTTACCCTTGGGCTTACCCCATCTCTTACTGCCTGAAGCTGCTGCACTCAGGGTAGAAGGATCTAATCTTCCCCCACCCGGAGTTTTAGAACCAGAAGGCTGTGCCACTGTCTGCTTAACTGTTCAAACTCTATCATCTTCAACTCCCTTGAACTATCGGGAAAAGCCCAACCTGCAAACTCGTTTGCAAACTCTTCCCAGGACATGCTGTCCACTCTCGGATTCACATAATTCTTGAACCACTCTCGTGCCTTCTTGCACTTAAGCGTGAACCCAGCCATCTGAATGGCTCTACTGTCATCAGCCCCAATCTCCTCTGTGATCACTTTAACCCTTTTAAGATATACAAATGGGTCATCCCCTTTTTCATACTGGGGAGCACCCAATTTCATGTAGTCAGTCATCTTAACCTTGCTCCCACTGGCTGAGCTAGGTCTAGATGGCTGAGCAACTGGGGCTGCTGGTTCTGTAGGTGGTGGAGGTGGTGCAACATTTTCTGAGGTAGGGTCTGCTGGATTTGGATAGTATGGTGGGGGTGGATACATTGGGTATTGTGAATATGGTGGGTAGTATGGTGGGTATGGCATCTGTGTGGGATAAGGGATGAAACTAGGGTAATCCGATGTACCTCCCATTGAATACCCGGGATGTTGTGAGAAGTGTGGGTAGTGGGGTGGCTGAACAAATCCCGAGGCCTGAGTGCCTCCTTGGGACTCTCCCATTCCTTCTTCTGACATGCTAACTCCCAGACTGCCATCCCTCCTCTGCTCTACATCCATATCATCCCCCATGCCCTCTGACGCTCCTCCCTGAACTGTTCCTCTAACTGATCTGCTCCTACCCAGATCCAAAGACCTTCTAGGGTCTCTTACTGCTCTGTCTCTGCTAGACCTACTAGACATTGCCCTAGGCAATGCTGGAGGACGGGCGCTCGTGCCCTCATCCTCAGGTGGCACTCCAGTCAATCTTGCTGATCGACGAGTTCCCCTCATCCTGTTTTCTGAAAAAAAAAAAGCAGCACACATAGCACAAACATTAGCACCATATGGTTCATGTGGGCACACATGAACCCGCATCACATACATCACATATCATAGCATATCATCATGGCATTTCACATCATTATTCAAGACAGGACTCCACATCCTATCCTAGTGGACATGATCTTTCTTATTGTGCTTGACCTTCTATAACATCTATGAGCCCGACACTCTAGGTCCGACCATATGAACCTAGGGCTCTGACACCATTCTGTAACGACCCGAAAATCGGACCGCTACCGGCGCTAGGATCCAGATCGGCTTAAGGCCGCTGGGACCCGTAGCAAGCCTGACATCTAACCTGTAAACCTGTATAATCCCATACATGATCAACAACATATATAAAAATTAAAAATTTTCTTTCCATATGCATCAACCATACTCAACCTGTGCATGCACTGTATAAAACATAAATCATAAACATTGATCCCTCTGTGGGATCTCATCAGTGCCCCCAAATGGGTGACATAACATATGTTGAGTTGGTTTGCATAAATGACATAAAATAACCAAGATCATGTATTAAAAGGGATAACAACATTCTATGGTCAAGCACACCTCTAATAATCCATAAACATCATTACATAACTATACTGTACTATTACATTACATCATACTATGATTTGTCATGTCCACATTCTAACTATTACACAAATAAGCTTTACTCTAACTGACCTCCTCTTCTATCCTGTACCTGCAAGCCTAGGGGTAAAAGGGAGAGGGGTGAGCTAAAAGCCCAGTGAGTTGAACTATAAAACATAATAACACTATGCTCCAATGAGATGCATCATAACACAGACAATTCACATAAGGGTTGGGTGAACTTGTCACCAATTAGTCCAAGCTAACTCTGTGCCAGGCCGTAGCATGGGGTCCTGGTCTTCCTGTCATACATACATTACTTACCATTATCCCAGGGCCTCCTCTGGGCTCCTGGTCTTCGAGTCCCATTACCGTGCCAGGCCGTAGAATGGGGTCCTGGTCTTTCCTTACTCTGTGCCAGATCGTAGAATGGGGTCCTGGTCTTCCTGTCATGGACTAATTGGGTCATCCAACATTCACCCACATCAACAACAATCGATGCAATGCGGCATATTCGTGAAACTAATGCAATCATCCTATTGTATAATCATGATGCATGAAACATGATAAAACATTTAATTTAAAAGATTAAGTTTAGTTCCACTCACCTCTGGCTGACTCTGACAACACCGAAGCAGCTGAACTCACTGCTGGGGTCCTCGGTTCCTCGGGTCCGAACCTACACAGGTGGACTCAAATGAGGGACCAAACATACCTGAACATAACTATAAACTACTCCCCAAAAACCCCCTAAAACATCATGAAACAACCATACAAAATCATGCAAAGAAGGCCTGGACAGGGCACTTTCGGCGGCAGGTTTGGCGGCCGAAAGTCCCTCCAGAGCCGAAAGTCAGGCAGGTTCGGCGGCACCTTCGGCAGCCGAAACTCCCAGACAGAGACGAAACTCATGCATGTTCGGCGGCACTTTCGGCGGCCGAAACTGCCAGACAGAGACGAAAGTCTCCCTTTCGGGGGCAAGCTTCGGCAGCCGAAAGGCTGCCTCCCCAGCCATGTTCGGCGGCCGAAAATCCTTCGGCTGCCGAACCTGGTTTCTGCCAAAGGGCAGAAACTTGGCTCCCTTTGCACATTTCGCCTCCAAACTTATCAAACATGCATCAAACCTATTCTACAACACACAAACACAAGCATACATGTTCCTAGGGGCCTCAAACCAACATAAACCCCATCTACAACACATCAAGAAACTCACATTGTTCATGAGCATACATTTATACCCATAAACTCCAAAAACATAACCATAACCTAAACATGCATTCTATCCCATAGATCTACTTAAAACTTACTTAAAACATGCAATGAGCTTAAGATCGGCTCTTACCTCTTGAAGATCGAGAGGGAGACGACCTAAACTCGAAGTTGGGAGAGATTGGGTTCTTGAACCTCCAAGCTCCAAAACTTTGCTCAAAAGCTTTAATCTTCAAAACAAAGTTAAAACAAATGAAAATCTTGAAAGATTTAGAGGAAAAACATCAAATATGGGTGAGGGACGGCGAAGAGCTCACCTTGGCCGAAAATGGGGAAAAAGCTCGCCCGTTTTCGGCTAAGGGACCCTTTTATAGTGGCTGGCCAGACCACGTTCGGGGGCCGAATGTGCCTCTGCATGCATGCCATGTTCGGCGGCCGAACTTGGAGTTCGGCGGCCGAACCTGGACTTCCCTCACTTATGCTTTCGGGGGCCTAAAGCACACCCCCAACGCATGCATGTTCGGCGGCCGAACTTGAGGTTCGGCGGCCGAACCTGAGTTTTCCTCCAATGCTATTTTCATGCAAAAACTCATTTTCTTTCATGCTTAAAACATAAAACACATTAAAAAATTTCGTAAAAACATGGTTTTACCCTACTAGAGGCTTCCGACATCCGAGATTCCACCGGACGGTAGGAATTTCGATACCGGAGTCTAGCCGGGTATTACAGTTGGAGCTTCTACTTTAGCCAAACGTTCTTTTAGCAATTGATTCTCCTCTTGAGGGCTAACATTTGAATGTGAGCGTGATTTTTTTTACTTCTTGTGCCTTCATGTGGCCCTATAACTGATCACATGGTCATGATGTCGTGACTTAAAATATTTTTCTACTACCTCCAAATGAGACAGAGGGATCGGGTTGCATAACATCACAAATTTTATCCTATAATATAAGTATAAATTATTGATATAAGTTCAACAATTTATGAGATGAATATATTTATATTGAACAAAAAATAACATACATATTTCTCTTGAGCATTAGAGTCAACCAAATATCCACTTTTCTTATGCATTTCAAAAAATATAGTTTCTATATCCGATGAATTGCCATCTTTGCCTCTCATTACAAAATATAATTTTGTAAGAAAATAATATAATAATAATAATCTATAAAACTATAAAAAAATAATATTACTAAGTAATAGATAATCTGTCTGTAGGGCTTGCTACTAGTGCGATGGAGAATGTTAAACTTTTTCTATTTTTAGAATTTCAAGCACTTACTTCCTACAATAACAATATAGTAATATAACTTTATATCACTAAGATAATAAATATTAACAAAATCATTTTATTTAATTACTAGAATTTATAATATATGTATTAGTGAATTTAAATGTCATACCTTAAACTCTTTGGTGAAAAAATGGTTGTTAACTAGTCACTCCCAATCTTCTTTATGCATATTTAGAGAAACATTTTTTAATATTTTCAAAATAGAACTACAATGCATTATATAATGGCATTTCAAATTCCCTCGCTAATTATTCCACAAACGATTCTCCAAAGTTTGTTCTCGGTATATCTCAATATCAGGATTCTTAGACTTGTCCTAACAAAAGAATTGAAATGAATTAATAAATATAGATTATGTTTATAGCGATTTTAATTCAAAGTAAAAATATCTTGACTAAAGTCCACATATGATTTTTTGTAGTTTTATCAATTTTCTTCCATGATGTCACTCTTATTGGATAAATATTCAGGTCACACACTATTCTCCCTAAGTGTCTAGACCAATCTATTTGATTTTCTCCAATAACTCGATTATTATAAAAAGTCACTTCCAGTTTCTTTCCTCCCTTCAGTGATAAAACTTTCAAAATCTTATTCATGCCTCTTGTTTTCCTTTTTTTTTTTGAGGTAGCAACAACTTAAAAATTAAAAAGGATTTAAAATTTATTAGTTGAAATAATATATCAATAATAAAAAGTATGGTGAATAATAATAACACATATGATAATAATTATTTTGACCTTTAGGTACTTGTTCTTACATAGAAGACTCTTCATCAATTGTTTCAAAATCTGTAAAAGGGGTGATGTTATTTTGTCGCTTCATTGATATATTACCTAGCATAGTATCAAAATCTATCAAAATTAACAATAATAAAATTTATTTTATTATGTTAAATATATAATATTGAATGAGACAAAAAATAAAATTAGTAAATTCAATTTTATATATTTGTTCATGTATATTATTATGTTCTTACATATCATCATCTCTCGATATAGAGGCATTATCATAGACCTCTAATGGATTATGTACAGATGGTGCAATGCGATTGTGTGCATGCGGTGTAGTACGATTTGTTTGCCCCCCTTCCGCTACCTAATATACCGAGTGTTATGGTATCAAAATCTATCAATATCAATAATTAATAAATTATTATATTAAAGTAAAAGAATAACCTTTAATGAAATAAACAAATATAGGAAATTTACCTCCATGCACTTGTTCGTGTATCTCATTATGTTTTTCCCTATAATCGCCATTTTCAAATATAGAAGTATCACCATGTAACTCTCAAAAACGATGTGTAAATAGTGCAGTACGACTTTGTGTGACTGACTGTGCGGTTGTCGAAACCGGTCAAAAATAACCTTTTTGGTTATCAACAATTTTACAACTGTAGATAGTAGCAAAAGGATCGAATCCACAGGGAATTGATACTTACCTATTTTCCTTATCAAGACCAAGAAAATAAACTGAAAGCAAAATAAACTGAAGGTAAATAAACTGAAAGTAAAATAAGGTGCATGACTTTCGGCTCTGGAGGGCCTTTCGGCCGCCGAACCTGCCACCGAAAGTGCCCTGTTCAGCCCTCCTTTGCATGATTTCTATGATTATTTTAAGGTGTTTTAGGGGGTTTTTGGGGAGTATTTTAGAGTCATGATCATAGATGTTTGGTCCCTCATTTGAGTCCACCTGTGTAGGTTCGGACCCGAGGAACCAAGAACCCCAGCAGTGAGGTAGCTGCTTTCGAGTCTTGTCAGAGCTAGCCAGAGGTTAGTGGAATAACTCTCTATGATTTCAAAGTAAATAATGAATGTTAGGCTTGCTACAGGTCCCGGCGGCCTTATGCCGACCTGGATCCTAGCGCCGGTAGCGGTCCGGATTTTCGGGTCGTTACAGGGAGGGTTTTGAGATTGATTCAATTAAACTAATAATAAAAGCAATAAAGTAAAGCGAATAATAAAATAAAAAAAATTCAAATATGAGAAAAGTTCTAGTTGAAGAATTGGATCCACTTCAGTTGTTGAGATTGATCATTAATACTTAGGTTCCTTTGTTTGATTCAATAAATTAGTTATGGAGATCGAAGACGCTTCTCACCACCATATCCCTCCTTAAGCATAAATTAATTAGGGAACGTCCTCTAACTAATCACTAATCAACAAGTTGCCAAGGAACGTCCTTGGGCCTTTGGCATCTAACAACTGTCAATTGCTGTAATACCCGGGTAGACTCCGATATCGGAATTCCTACCATCCGGTGGGATCTCGAATATCGGAGACCTCTAGAGGGGTAAAATCATGTTTTCATTAAATGTTTTATGTGTTTTATGATTTTAAGTAAGAAAGAAATTAAAATTTGAATGAAAAAGACCATGGAGGCATTTCCAGGTTCGACCGCCGAATCTCAAGTTCGGCTGCCGAACATGGGATAGTTTAGGGGGCAAGTTAGGCTTCCGAAAGTGGCTCAGGTTCGGCCGCCGAACCCCATGTTCTGCCGCCGAACTTCATGTTCTGCCGCCGAACTTACATGAGTTTTGGAGGCACTTTAGGCTGCTGAAGGTGGTCTGGCCAGCCCCTATATAAGGGCTCCATGGCCGAAACGGGCGAGCTTTCTCCCCATTTTCGGCCAACGGTGAGTCCATGCTCTCCCATGGTTGATTTTGATGTCTTTCCTCAAATCTTTCAAGTTTTAACGAGTTCTAACTTGGTTTTGAAGAGATTTGAAGCTTAGAGCAAGTTTTGGAGCTTGGAGGTTCAAAGAGCTAGATCTCTCCCATCTCCGAGTTGGATCGCCTTTCCTCTCGATCTTCAAGAGGTAAGAGTAGATCCTTAGCTCATTCCATGTTTTAAACAAGTTTTATAAGATTTGTGGGGTAGAAATGCATGTTTAGGTTAATGTTGAGTTTTTGAGCAATGTGTGTTGTTTATGTATGTTTGATGTGTTTTAGTTGGGGTTTAAGATAGTTTGAGGCCCCTATGAGCTTATGTATGTGTGTATGCATGTTGTGGAAGTGTTGGTTTTGAGTTGAATGGTTTGGGAGGCTAAATGTGCATTGTGGAGGCTGAGTTCTGCCTTTGGAAGAACTCAGGTTCGGCAGCCGAAGGCACTTTCGGCCGCCGAACCTGCCTGTGGAGGCAAGCCTTTGGCTGCCGAACCCTGCCCCCGAAAGTGGACTTTCGGCTCTAGAAGGGATTTTCGGCCGCCGAAGGTGCCGCCGAACATGCATGAGTTTCGTCTCTGGAAGGAACCTTCGGCCGCCGAAAGTGCCGCCGAAGGTGCCTGACTTTCGGCTCTGGAGGGACTTTCGGCCGCCGAACCTGCCGCCGAAAGTGCCCTGTTCAGCCTTCCTTTGCATGTTTTCTATGATTGTTTTAAGGTGTTTTAGGGGGTTTTTGGGGAGTATTTTAGAGTCATGTTCATGTATGTTTGGTCCCTCATTTGAGTCCACCTGTGTAGGTTCGGACCCGAGGAACCGAAGACCCCAGCAGTGAGATAGCTGCTTCAGTGTCTTGTCAGAGCTAGCCTGAGGTGAGTAGAATGACTCTTTATGTTTCAAAGTAAATAATGAAAGTTTTAGCATGAATCACGCATCATGATTACCATGAGATATATTAGGTTGTCTGCATTAGAATTCACGAATATGTTGCATTGCATATTATGTTGTTGATATGGATGAACATTGAATGATCCATTAGCCCTTGTATGGTATGATATGATATGATGATGATACGGTATGGAAGTCCAGGAAGACCCATTCTACGTCCCTGGCACTATGTAAGAGAAAGTCCAGGAAGACCCATTCTACGTCCCTGGCACCTTGGAATGTTATAATATGTTATGTAAGAGAAAGACCAGGACCCATTCTACGTTATGGCACTACGGAATATGTAGAGAGCTATTGGTGACAAGTTCATCCTTGATGTGATTTGTCTGTGATGTGATACATTCCATGATAGCATGTGTTTTAAATGTTTTATTATTCTGCTCACTGGGCTCTAGTAGCTCACCCCATTCCCTTAATCCCCCAGGTTTGCAGGTATGGGCTAGATCAGAATGTCAGCAAGAGTAAAGTCAAGTTTTATGTAATAGCTAGATGTGGACATGAAAATAATGTAATGTGATGTATAATTCAGTAATGTAATGAAATGATGTTTATTGAGGCTTAGACTTGTGCTTGACCCTAGTATGTTGTTAATCCCCTTTTGAGTACATGACCTTTTAATGAAATGAGTTAATGACATTTATGTAAACCAAACTTATCACTTATTATGTCACCCCATTGGAGTATTTGATGAAGGCTCCAGTGTGGGGTTTAATATTGATGCTTGAGTTGTGCATGCACAGGTTAAGTTTGGTAAATGAATGAGAAAGTTCAAAATTTTTATGTATATATTGATCATGTATGGGATTAAATAGGTGTACAGGTTGTATGTTAGGCTTGCTACGGGTCTCGGCGGCCTTAAGCCGATCTGGATCCTAGCGCCGGTAGCGGTCTGATTTTCGGGTCGTTACAATTGCATTAAGAAATAGAGAGACCTAATTCTAGCTACCCAAATGCATGGTGATATCGCTAGATCATGCAATTTCCTTAGTTTTTATACCAAGAGTTACTAGTGTTTGAATAATCCAAGCAATTACGGACTTAAAACTATCCAAACTAACAAATTATTACCTTGCAATCAAGATTCAATTGGCCTTATTGATCTAAATAATAAAGCAACAATTGAATTAAACATGAAATTGCATAAATATTGAAAAATAAAAGATAAATAATGTATGTTCAGATCTCCCAATCCATAAAACAACTAAAGTTTCACCAATCTTCAACTAGAAATAAAGGTTTCAGCCATTCATGGCTGAAACAAAACCAAAAAAAGAAAGAAAAAAAGAAGAGAAGAAGTGGTCGAATGGCCTTGGAGTGCAAAGGGAGGTGCGGCGGCTTGCAAGAGTGAAGATGGGTGAGAGCTCCCTTGGACGGCTCCTTATGATGATCTTTTATAGTGTTTATGTGCTACCCTAGCTCTTCCTTGCTGCCCAAGTATGCTGCCCAAGTTTGCATTGATGAGGTGGAGCCTTCTTTTGAATTTTGAATTTTGAATGTGTATCTCCTTGAGATTTGGCTTCTTCAATAAGCTGAATTTTGAATTTTGAATGCTCTTGAAGATTTGAAATTTGAATTTCAAATTGCTTTGCTTATTTGTCTCCTCTTCAGTTGCAACTTGGCATGTTTATTCTTATTTGTTTCATTTTAGGCAGTTTTAAGAGCATTTTCTCCAAATTACCTCTTTACATCATTTTCTGCAAAATAAGATCAGAATCATAAAATTAGGCAGAAAAAGTGTAAATTAACATTAATAATATCATGATAAAATGGTCTAAATTTGGACTGATCAGTGATTGTTGTGAGAAAAAGATGATCGAGATAGATGTCCATATTGTAATACCCAACTAGACTCCGGTATCGGAATTCCTACCGTCCGGTGGAATCCCGGATGTCGAAAGCCTCTAGTAGGGTAGAAACATGTTTTCATAAAATGTTTTAATGTATTTCATGGTTTTAAGTAGAAAGGAAATGAGTTTTTGCATAAAAATAGCCTTGAAGGAAAACTCAGGTTCGGCCGCCGAACATGCATGCGTTTCGGGTATGCCTTAGGCCCCCGAAAGCATAAGTGAGGGAAACCAGGTTCGGCCGCCGAACATGGCATGCATGCGGAGGCACTTTCGGCTCCCGAACGTGGCCTGGCCAGCCACCTATAAAGGGGTCCCTTAGCCGAAAACGGGCGAGCTTTTCTCCCCATTTACGGCCAAGGTGAGCTCTCCGCCATCCCTCGCCGGTTTTGAGTTCTTTCCTTCAAATCCTTCTCGTTTTTCATTAGTTTTACTCTTGTTTTGAAGATTTTGAGCTTTTGAGCAAGTTTTGGAGCTTGGAGGTTCAAGGAACTCTCTCTCTCCCATTTTCCGAGCTAGGGTCGTTCTCCTCTCGATCTTCAAGAGGTAAGGGCCTGTAATACCCAGCTAGATTCCGGCATCGAAATCCCTACCTTCCGGCGGAATCTCCGTTGGGATTTGGAATTTCTGAAGATGCCAGAGGTTTCTAGAGGGGTAAAATGTGTTTTCTAAAAGGTTTTTACTGATTTCATGGTTTTAAATGAAAAAGAATTGAGTTTTAAAAAGAAAAGACCAAGGAGGCATTTGCCAGGTTCGGCCGCCGAAAGTGAAGTTCGGCCGCCAAACATGGAAAGGCTTCGAGAGCGCCTTTGGCCTCCGAAAGTCTTGTTTGAACGAGCCAAGGTTCGGCCGCCGAAAGTCAAGTTCGGCCGCCGAACATGCATGAGTTTAGGGGGCACGTTAGGCTGCCGAAGGTCTTCGACCAGGCCACCTATAAAGGGCCCTCAGATCGGAAATGGGCGAGTTTTCACCTCATTCTCAAGCTCAGGTGAGTTTTTGTCCTCCTTTGGCCGTTTTCATGTTTTTCTTCATCTCCTTCATGTTTTCATGAGTTCCATGGTTATTTTGAAGAGTTTTAAAGCTTAGATCGAAGTTTTGGGAGCTTGGAGCTTTTGGAGCTTGGATTCTCCACACCTCCGAGTTAGAGATCACGCAACCCTCGATCTTCAAGAGGTAAGTGTAGATCTTTGCTTTCCTAGTGTTTTTTTAAGTTTTATGAAGGTTTTAATGGTAGAGTATGGGTAGATATGCATGTTAGGATTTATGTGGATTTTATGCCCCATGTATGTTTATATGATGTTATGTAGGAAGTTTAAGCTAGTCTATGCATGTGGGAGTGAGTATGCATGATGGGGAGAGAGTATGTGAGGATTTGGGTTGTTTTGATGGTTTTGGCCCATGTGGGTCATAAGCTATCTATGTATGTTTTGATGTTGTTTTTGGAGTTTAATCAAGCTATTAAGCTCCTTTGTGCATGGTTAAGGGTTTATGCATGTTTTGGTAAGGTTGGGTGCTTGTTTTGGGGTGTTTGGAAGGTTTGGGAGGCTTGAATGCATGTGAAGCTGAGTTCTGCCCTTCTGGGAAGAACTCAGGTTCAGCCGCCGAAAGTGGCTTCGGCCGCCGAACCTGCCTTTGGATGCATGGATTGGCCGCCTAACCTTGCCCCCGAAAGCTGAGTTTTGGCTTGAAAGCAGACTTTCGGCCGCCGAAGGAAGGATTCGACCGCCGAAAGTGTCTGACTTTCATCTCTGGAGTGGGACTTTCGGCCGCCGAAGGTGCCGCCGAAAGTGCCCGAGTTTCGTCTCTAGAGAGAGGGTTCGGCCGCCGAAGGTGCCGCCGAAAGTGCCCTGTCCAGCCTTTTCAAGGTTGCTTTCTATGCATGTTTAAGTGATGTTTTAGAGGGTTTTTGGGGAGTTGTTTATGAGTTGTTTAGAGTGTGTTGGCACCTCATTCGAGTCCACCTGTGTAGGATCGGACCCGAGGGACCGAGGAGGCCATCAGTGTTAGCGGTTGCAGAGTTAGTTCAGCGTCTGCCAGAGGTGAGTAGAACTAAACTTAATCTTTATTTTATGAAACCAAATGCCTAAAGCATGCTCATGCATCATGTTTATATGTAATAGGTTGATTGCACTAGTTACACGAATATGAAGCATTGCATTATTTACTGTTGATGGAGATTGGACCAAGGACGACCCCACTAGCCCTATGGATAAGACCTGGCTGGGCCAGGCATTACGAAGTCCTGTGGTGCCCTCTATGGTGGCCGGGCAAATAGCTTAGGGATGTTTTGGGGTTGGGTCCAATCCGTGATATGATTTGTTTGTGCTGTGACGCATTTCATGAAAGCATGTAATTAATGAACTGTTTTCTTTGTTTCTACTCACTGGGCTTTTTAGCTCACCCCTCTCCCCTAACCCCAGTGTTGTAGGTATGAGGTCGATCGGGAAGTCTCAAGAGTTAAGGCTTTGCTTTTGTATTAGTATTAGATTAGTAAGCTTTTAGTGTGGACATGTATTAGGAATTGATATAATGTATTGTAAGATAATGAAATGTAATGTAAAGTTAAGTGAAGTTATGTTTATGGTATAGTGTTGTGCTTGGCCCTGAGACTTGGTTAGTCCCTGTTTAATACATGATGTATGTTATGCTAGATGTTGAGTTATGTTTGAACTAATCTTGTGGCATGTGTTGTTTACCACGCTATGGTAATTGATGAGGACCTTAGTGGAGGTCTTATGTTTGTGGTTTGATGCATGCACAGGTTAGGTTCTAGTTCCTTGGATGTAATCCCAGCTTGATGTATGTTATTTTCACCCAGCTAGAGTTTTGATGAGGGCTCTAGTAGGGGATCCTTTTATGTTTTCAGTTATGTCGCATACAGGTCAGGCTTGGTTTGTACATCAGATGTTTGAGTTTTTATGTTAAAGTTTCGATCATGTATGGGATTCGACCAGGTGATAGGAGGTATGTTTGGCTTGCTACGGGTCCCGGCGGCCTTAAGCCGATCTGGATCCTAGCGCCGGTGGCGGTTCGGGCCGTTATAGAGGGGCATCGGTTTCCGGGTCGTTGCAGAGTGGTATCAGAGCCCTAGGTTCACATGGTCGGACCTATAGTGTGTCGGGCTCATAGAGGTTATAGAAGGGCAAGCACAATAGGAAAAATCATGTCCACTAGGATAGGATGTTGAGTCCTGTCTTGATTGATGATGTGAAATGCCATGATTTTATGCATGTGCATTAATGTTATGTATGATATGCTATGTATGCTATGTATGTTGCAGGTTCATGTGTTTTCATATGAACCGTATGATGCTAATGATTGATTGTATGCTTGTGTGTTGTTCTTCAGAGGAGCCAGAATGCGAGGTGCTCATCGATCTGTGGAATCGACTGGAGTTCCATCTGAGAGGGAAGGTTTGGACACCTTTCCCCCTGCTCTGCCAAGAGCGCAGTCGTGGGGAGTCAGTAGATGGGGAACATCAAGGGACCCTGGAAGGTCTTTTGATGTAAGCAGAGAAGGGATGGCTCCAAGAAGGATGTCAGCTAGTATGAGGGAAGTGGAGTTGGATGTTCAGAGAAGGGATGTCAGTTTGGGAATCAGAGTACCAGAAGAAGGTATGGGAGATTCTGAGGAGGATGCTCAGACTCAGGATTCCAGGATCTCAGGTTCAGGAGGGATTGATCCCTCCACTTTGAGTACAGCCTCCACAAAAAGTAAGAAGTGGGGCAGAGGCCTCAGAAGGTCGAAGAAGAAGTTTTGGCAGAATCTGAAGGCTAGTCTGGGTTTTGGTGGTTCGAGCTCTGGCTCAGGCAGTTCAAGATGCATGAGGTGCGGAAGGCCACACAAGGGAGTCTGTCTGATTGGGACTAATCTATGTTTCAGGTGCGGACAGGAGGGGCACATTGCACGTGAGTGTCCCACTGCGCCCAGGTTGGCTCCGTCCCAACAAGCAGCTTCCGGTAGAGCAGCTCAGCCAACAGCTCCAGCCGTGGTTCAGGTTAGTGGTCGAGGCAGAGGAAGAGGGTCAGCCTTTTCTTTTGAAGGTTCCCGTGGAGAAGGTCCGTCAGCTTCAGCTCGGATCTTCACCCAAGCTCAGCAGGAGGCAGACACATCGAACATGGTGGTGTCAGGTACGCTCACTTTTGAATGTTCTGATGTGTATGTTTTTGTGAACCCTGGTATTCTCTTTCTTTAGTTGCTCTAGGAGCCGTCAAGAGGTTGAGTTGACAGCTTTTGGGCTAGAGTGTTCTCTTTGGGTCAGTAGACTCACGTGTGATCCATCTGTGGCAGAGTCAGTCTGCCGGTTCAGTTCTGTGACAGTTGAGGGTAGATGCCTTCCACCCGACTTTGAGGTCCTAGACTTAACTGTCTAGACGTCAGTTTAGGGTTGGACTGGGTTTTTCTGCTCGTGGGGCTATCTTGGTTTGTAGAGACAAGGTAATCAGGTTCATAGGACAGGATGGGTCAAGGGTTTTCTTCCGAAGGAACACAGTAGGGATGCCTAGAGGTCTGATGTTAGCCTATCAGGTTCGTAGGGTACGTAGGAGGGGTTGTCAGAGGGTTCTAGCTCTTGTTTGAGAGTTTAGCAGTCTAGTCAGGGAACCAGACTCAGTGGTAATAGTTAGAGAGTTCTTAGTTGTTTTCCCAGGCGAGTTGTCAGGTTTACCACCTGTCAGGGAGTTAGAGTTTGGAATGAAGGTGGTACTTGGTACCAGGACCATTTCTTTCCTTCCCTACAGGATGGTGCCTGCGTAGAGAGAGGTAGTAGTCAGAGTAGAGGCGAGACTTGGTAGACAAGGGTTTTATCCGACCTAGTACCTCACCCTGGATTGTTCCAGTATGGTTGCGGGAAAAGAAGGATGGATCCCTGAGACTTTGTAACAACTGTAAGCAGTGGGCTAAGGTCACTACCAAGAGCAGGTATTCCCTTGCAGGATGGATGATCTATTGGGACAGCTAGTAGGAGCTGTTTGTTCTCCAAGATAGATCTGAAATTCAGGTACTACCTATGAGAGTTAGAGTTAGTTTTGGGTTAGCAGTGAGAAGAAGAAGCCTGTTAGTGAAGATGAAGAGAAAAGAGCAAGGATAGAGTAGCGCAGTGGAAGCGTGTGAAGTTCAGGAGGAGGTTGGGTATTGCTAAGGTGTTTCTTTTGGAGACCCGGGAGTTTATACTCCAGCAGTGCCTGTGTCTCTCTTTTAGGAGAGAGATTTTTAGGTTTTGCTTGCTGGTTGCTTGCTTGTTCATGTATGATTGATGTTATGTTTTATGCTATGCCTGTTTGTTTGTGGAACATTCGGGGACGAATGTTCTTAAAGGGGGGAAGAATGTAATACCCGGCTAGATTCCGGCATCGAAATCCCTACCTTCCGGCGGAATCTCCGTTGGGATTTGGAATTTCTGAAGATGCCAGAGGTTTCTAGAGGGGTAAAATGTGTTTTCTAAAAGGTTTTTATTGATTTCATGGTTTTAAATGAAAAAGAATTGAGTTTTAAAAAGAAAAGACCAAGGAGGCATTTGCCAGGTTCGGCCGCCGAAAGTGAAGTTCGGCCGCCGAACATGGAAAGGCTTCGGGAGCGCCTTTGGCCTCCGAAAGTCTTGTTTGAACGAGCCAAGGTTCGGCCGCCGAAAGTCAAGTTCGGCCGCCGAACATGCATGAGTTTAGGGGGCACGTTAGGCTGCCGAAAGTCTTCGACCAGGCCACCTATAAAGGGCCCTCAGATCGAAAATGGGCGAGTTTTCTCCCCATTCTCGAGCTCAGGTGAGTTTTTGTCCTCCTTTAGCCGTTTTCATGTTTTTCTTCATCTCCTTCATGTTTTCATGAGTTCCATGGTTATTTTGAAGAGTTTTAAAGCTTAGATCGAAGTTTTGGGAGCTTGGAGCTTTTGGAGCTTGGATTCTCCACACCTCCGAGTTAGAGATCACACAACCCTCGATCTTCAAGAGGTAAGTGTAGATCTTTGCTTTCCTAGTGTCTTTTGAAGTTTTATGAAGGTTTTAATGGTAGAGTATGGGTAGATATGCATGTTAGGATTTATGTGGATTTTATGCCCCATATATGTTTATATGATGCTATGTAGGAAGTTTAAGCTAGTCTATGCATGTGGGAGTGAGTATGCATGATGGGGAGAGAGTATGTGAGGATTTGGGTTGTTTTGATGGTTTTGGCCTATGTGGGTCATAAGCTATCTATGTATGTTTTGATGTTGTTTTTGGAGTTTAATCAAGCTATTAAGCTCCTTTGTGCATGGTTAAGGGTTTATGCATGTTTTGGTAAGGTTGGGTGCTTGTTTTGGGGTGTTTGGAAGGTTTGGGAGGCTTGAATGCATGTGAAGCTGAGTTCTGCCCTTCTGGGAAGAACTCAGGTTCGGCCGCCGAAAGTGGCTTCGGCCGCCGAACCTGCCTTTGGATGCATGGATTGGCCGCCTAACCTTGCCCCCGAAAGCTGAGTTTTGGCTTGAAAGCAGACTTTCGGCCGCCGAAGGAAGGATTCGGCCGCCGAAGGAAGGATTCGGCCGCCGAAAGTGTCTGACTTTCGTCTCTGGAGTGGGACTTTCGGCCGCCGAAGGTGCCGCCGAAAGTGCCCGAGTTTCGTCTCTGGAGAGAGGGTTCGGCCGCCGAAGGTGCCGCCGAAAGTGCCCTGTCCAGCCTTTTCAAGGTTGCTTTCTATGCATGTTTAAGTGATGTTTTAGAGGGTTTTTGGAGAGTTGTTTATGAGTTGTTTAGAGTGTGTTGGCACCTCATTCGAGTCCACCTGTGTAGGATCGGACCCGAGGGACCGAGGAGGCCATCAGTGTTAGCGGTTGCAGAGTTAGTTCAGCGTCTGCCAGAGGTGAGTAGAACTAAACTTAATCTTTATTTTATGAAACCAAATGCCTAAAGCATGCTCATGCATCATGTTTATATGTAATAGGTTGATTGCACTAGTTACACGAATATGAAGCATTGCATTATTTACTGTTGATGGAGATTGGACCAAGGACGACCCCACTAGCCCTATGGATAAGACCTGGCTGGGCCAGGCATTACGAAGTCCTGTGGTGCCCTTTATGGTGGCCGGGCAAATAGCTTAGGGATGTTTTGGGGTTGGGTCCAATCCGTGATATGATTTGTTTGTACTGTGACGCATTTCATGAAAGCATGTAATTAATGAACTGTTTTCTTTGTTTCTACTCACTGGGCTTTTTAGCTCACCCTTCTCCCCTAACCCCAGTGTTGCAGGTATGAGGTCGATCGGGAAGTCTCAAGAGTTAAGGCTTTGCTTTTGTATTAGTATTAGATTAGTAAGCTTTTAGTGTGGACATGTATTAGGAATTGATATAATGTATTGTAAGATAATGAAATGTAATGTAAAGTTAAGTGAAGTTATGTTTATGGTATAGTGTTGTGCTTGGCCCTGAGACTTGGTTAGTCCCTGTTTAATACATGATGTATATTATGCTAGATGTTGAGTTATGTTTGAACTAATCTTGTGGCATGTGTTGTTTACCACGCTATGGTAATTGATGAGGACCTTAGTGGAGGTCTTATATTTGTGGTTTGATGCATGCATAGGTTAGGTTCTAGTTCCTTGGATGTAATCCCAGCTTGATGTATGTTATGTTGACCCAGCTAGAGTTTTGATGTGGGCTCTAGTAGGGGATCCTTTTATGTTTTCAGTTATGTCGCATACAGGTCAGGCTCGGTTTGTACATCAGATGTTTGAGTTTTTATGTTAAAGTTTCGATCATGTATGGGATTCGACCAGGTGATAGGAGGTATGTTTGGCTTGCTACGGGTCCCGGCGGCCTTAAGCCGATCTGGATCCTAGCGCCGGTGGCGGTTCGGGCCGTTACAGAGGGGTATCGATTTCCGGGTCGTTGCAGGGCCGATCTTGAGCTTATGGCATGTTTTAAGTAAGTTTTAAGTAGATCTATGGGGTAGAATGCATGTTTAGCTCATGGTTAGGTTTATGGGTATAATGTGTGTTCTTGAGCAATATTGGTATGTTGATGTGTTGTAGATGGGGTTTAAATTAGTTTGTTGCCCCTAGGAACTTGTATGTTTGAGTATGTATGTTGTAGTTTAGGAGAAATGCATGTTGAATGGTTTTGGGAGGCAAAAATGCATGAGGAACCAAGTTTCTGCCCTTTGGCAGAAACCAGGTTTGGCAGCCGAAGGACTTTCGTCCGCCGAACCTGCCTGGGAGGCAAGCCTTTCGGCTACCGAAGCCTGCCCCCGAAAGAGGACTTTCGTCTCTGTCTGGGAGTTTCGGCCGCCGAAAGTGCCGCCGAACATGCATGAGTTTCGTCTCTGTCTGGGAGTTTCGGCCGCCGAAGGTGCCGCCGAACCTGCCTGACTTTCGGCTCTAGAGGGACTTTCGGCTGCCAAACTTGCCGCCGAAAGTGTCCTGTTCAGCCTTCCTTTGCAAGTTTTTCTATGGTTGTTTCATGATGTTCTAGGGGGTTTTTGGGGAGTAGTTTAGAGTTATGTTCATGTATGTTTGGTCCCTCATTTGAGTCCACCTGTGTAGGTTCGGACCCGAGGAACCGAGGACCACAGTAGTGAGTCAGTTGCCCCAGTGTCTGGTCAGAGCTATCCAGAGGTGAGTAGAATAAACCTTTACGTTTTAAAGTAAATCAATTATAAATTTTTGAGCATGATCCACGCATCATGAATGCCATGTGATGATTTAGGTTGTTGCATTAGAATTCACGAATATGTTGCATTGCATACTCTACTGTTGTTGTTGTGGATGAATGTTGGATGATCCATAGCCCTCGATCTATGATGTGACGATGTGATATGTACGGTACGGAATGTAAGACCAGTGGGACCCATTCTACGTTCGCTGGCACTATGTAAGAGAAAGACTAGGACCCATTCTACGTTCTGGCACAGTTGGACCATGTAGAGGGCTATTGGTGACAACTTCATCCTTGATGTGATTAGCTGTAATGTGATGCATTCCATGTTATCATATGTTTAAATGTTTTATTATTCTGCTCACTGGGCTCTAGTAGCTCACCCCTCTCCCTAATCCCCCAGGTGTGCAGGTACAGGGTAGACCAGGAGGTCAGCAAGAGTATTGAAGTCTTGTCTATGTAATAGATAGTGTGGACATGATAAATTGTAAAATGATGAAAAGTTATGAATAGTAATGTATGTAATGATTTTGAGGATTAGAGATTGTGCTTGACCCAATGTATAAGGTATCCCTTTCTATACATGATCTTAGATGTTTTATGATGTTCATGTAAACCAACTCAACATATGTTACATCGCCCATTGGGGCATTGATGAGATCCCACAGAGGGGTCAATGCTTATGATTATGACTATGTTCAGTGCATGCACAGGTTGAGTTTGGTGTATGAGAGAATGTATGAAAGAAAAGTTTTAATTTTTATGTATATTCTTGATCATGTATGGGATGAAACAGGTTTACAGGTTGTATGTCAGGCGTGCTACGGGTCCCGGCGGCCTTAAGCCGACCTGGATCCTAGCGTCGGTAGCGGTCCGATTTTCGGGTCGTTACACATATCCCCCTTCTCTACCTAATACACACGATGGTATGAATGAACTCTTCATCATTTTTCGTTTGAGGTCTTTTTACTTTTATATGTGACACACTTCTTTGAATTTTTTTCAATTGTCTGTAACTTATCAAATATCAACAAAAAACAATGTTTATTAAGAGATTAACAATAAAATATTATCTACTTACTTACCCAACAATCTAAGTGCTTTTACTTGGGAATCATAACTCTCTTAGTCCTTAGTTTTAAGGTGGACCATTAAAGTAAACATAAAAAAAGAGTGATATACTAAATCACAAATTATTAAATTAAAAGTTAAGAGTTCATATTTACTTACTTGTAATGGATCAATGGATGCGAATAAAATTCTTAAAACCAATGGTCAACGGCAACTAGACCAAAAAGTCTACTCAATAATGAAAGCAATCTGTAATACCCGGCTAGATTCCGACATCGGAATCCCTACCTTCCGGCGGAATCTCCACTGGAATCTGGAATTTTGATGATGCCAGAGTCTTCTAGAGGGGTAAAATGTGTTTTCTAAAATGTTTTTACTGATTTCATGGTTTTAAATGAAAAAGAATTGAGTTTTAAAAAGAAAAGACCAAGGAGGCATTTGCCAGGTTCGGCCGCCGAAAATAAAGTTCGGCCGCCCAAAATAAAGTTCGGCCGCCGAACATGGGAAGGTTTTGGGAGCGCTTTTGGCCTCCGAAAGCCTTGTTTAAACGAGCCAAGGTTCGGCCGCCGAACCTTAAGTTTCGGCCGCCGAACATGCATGAGTTTAGGGGGCACGTTAGGCTGCCGAAGGTTGTTGACCAGGCCACCTATAAAGAGCCCTCAGATCGGAAATGGGCGAGTTTTCTCCCCATTCTCGAGCTCAGGTGAGTTTATGCCCTCCTTTGGTCGTTTTCATATTTTCTCTACCCATCCCTCAAGTTTTTCATGGATTCTACCTTTGTTTTGAAGTTTTGAAGCTTAAATAGGAGTTTTGGGAGCTTGGAGGCTTTTTGAGCTTGGATCCTCCACACCTCCGAGTTAGGGATCGCACCACCCCTCGATCTTCAAGAGATAAGTGTAGATCCTTGCTTTCCTTGTGTTTTAATGAAGTTTTAAAGTAAGTTTAAAGATGTTTTGATGGTTGAGTATGGATAGATATGCATGTTAGGGTTTATGTGGGTTTTATGCCCAATGTGTGCTTATGTATGTTTAAATGATGTTATGTTGAAGGTTTAGGCTAGGTTATGCATGTGGGAGAGTGTATGCATGATTGGGAGAGAGCAAGTGAGGTTTTGAGTAGTTTTGATGGTTTTGGCTTATATGGGTCATAAGCTCTTTATGTATGCTCTATGATGTTCTTGTTGGAGTTTAAGCTTGTTTAAGCTCGTTTAAGCTCCTTTGTGCATGGTTTAGGGTTTATTCATGTTTTTATGAGGTTGGGTGCTTGTTTGGGGTATTTGGTAAGGTTTTGGAGGCTGGTATGCACGAGAGGCTGAGTTCTGATGAACTCAGATTCGGCCGCCGAAGGTAGTTTCGACCGCCGAACCTGCCTATGGATGCATGGATTGGCCGCCAAACCTTGCCCCCGAAAGTTGAGTTTTGGCTTGAAAGCAGACTTTCGGCCGCCGAAGGAAGGTTTGGCCGCCGAAAGTGCCTAAATTTCGTCTCTAGAGAGGGACTTTCGGCCGCCGAAGGTGCCGCCGAAAGTACCCGAGTTTCGTCTCTGGAGAGAGGGTTCGGCCGCCGAAGGTGCCGCCGAAAGTGCCCTGTCCAGCCTTTTCATGGTTGTCTCCTATGCATGTTTTGGTGATGTTTTAGGGGGTTTTTGGATAGTTGTTTATGAGTTGTTTAGAGTGTGTTTGGCACCTCACTGGAGTCCACCTGTGTAGGATCGGACCCGAGGAACTAAGGTGTTTGGCAGTGTTAGCTGCTTCAGAGTCAGTCCAGAGCTAGTCAAAGGTGAGTAGAACATAACTCTTCTAATATTAAAGAAATTAAATGTTTAAAGCATGTTCATGCATCACGAATACCATATTATGTAATAGGTTGTTGCATTAGAGATCACGAATATGTTGCATTGCATAATACGATGATGACGATGTGGATGGATTTTGGATGATCCATTAGCCCTCAGTATGACATGATTTGACACGATATGACATGTATGACATGATATATGATGGAAAGACCAGGTGTGGCTGTATCGCCCCTGGCATAGAGGAAGAGAAGTCCAGGTGTGGCCGTATCGCCCCTGGCATAGAGTATGTGAAGTCCAGGCGTGGCCGTATCGCCCCTGGCATAGAGCATTTCTGAACTTGTTATGATATGACATCTATATGTAGAGGGCTATTGGTGACAAATTCATCCTTGATGTGTATTGTTTGTGATGTGATGCATTCCATGATAGCATATGTTTTAATGAACTGCTTTTCTTTTATGATTTCTGCTCACTGGGCTTTTTAGCTCACCCCTCTCCCCTAACCCCAGGTTTGCAGGGTCAGAGTTAGTTTGAGGAGTCGTCAGGATATGGCTATGGTTATGATGTATAATAGAATAGTAGTGGACATGATGTAATGTAAGGTTATGTCTTGATGTAAAAGAGTTGTATTGAAAAATGTTATTATGTAATATGATCAGAGTTATAGTATTGTGTTTGGCCCGAGTTGGATAATCCCTTTGTACATAAGTTTTATATTATGTTGATATGTATGTTGGACCGAGTTTGACATAGGGTATGCTGACCTTAGGGGTTCTATGAGTTCAGTCATAGTGCATACACAGGTCAAGCTTGGTAAAGGTAAAGTTTTAAATGTTTTATAGAAATGTTTGATCATGTTTGGGGATTATACCAATTGTACAGGATGTATGTTTGGCTTGCTACGGGTCCCGGCGGCCTTAAGCTGATCTGGATTGTAATACCCGGCGAGAATCCGGCACCGGAATTCCTGTAGTCCGGTGGAATTCGGGGTGTCGGAAGTCTACAAAAAGGTAGGATTTATGTTTTACTAAGTGGTGTGCTTTGTGTTGATATACCTTAATGGAAGTGAGTTGAAATGGACCAAGGCAGTTGAGCCAAGTTCGGCCGCCGAAGGTAAGTTCGGCCCTCGAAAGTGCTCAAGGTTCGGCTTCCGAATTCAGGTTCGGCCCCCGAATGTTGCATGGTTTTGCATGCGATCCGGCAGCCGAAGCTGAGTTGCTTAGCCAGCAGGTTTGTATCCCTTAGTCAGCATTGTGGACAGGTGTTATGTCCAACTTGTTGCCAGAAGCTTGGCCACGTCTCCCCTGGTTTATTTGCTGAGTTTGAGTAGCTCATGCAGAGTGTTTTGATAGTTCACAAGGGTTTGAATGTTTTGAAGCAAAAAGCTCCGTTTGTGCGAGTTTGAGAGTTTGAGGAGAGTTGGTCCGTTTTCCTTAGTTCAGAGTGTTTCAGCTTCTTGTTACAGGAGGTAAGTAATGCTCTTGAACCTGTTTATGTGTTTTCTGACGGTTTTCTGGAAGTTAAGGGAGAGAGATGCATGTTTAAGTGAGAAGTAGTGGTTTTGATGAGTTATGCATGTATACATGTTTCTGTGTTATGTTTGATTTGTTGTTTGGGGTTATTAGATAGTTTTGGACCCCTGTGATCATATACGTGAGTATATGTGTGTTGAGGAGTTGGAGTATATATGGTTTGAGTGGTTGAAGGGAAGGAGAAGATGGTTTGCCGTTGAAGCTGAGTTCTGGATGAACTCAGGTTCGGCAGCCGAAGGTTCATTCGGCCGCCGAACCTCCTGCATGGTGGCTTGGTTGCCACAGCTTGCCCCCGAGTGTTTTTGCATGTTCGGCTCTGTTTAGGGGATTCGGCCGCCGAAGGTGCCGCCGAAGGTGCTTGAGTTTCGTCTCTGGAGAGGACATTCGGCCGCCGAACCTGCCGCCGAAAGTGTCCTGTCCAGCTTTCTTTTGCATGCTTTGCATGGATAGTTGAGTGAGTTTAAGGGGATTCTTGGGGAAGTTTAAGAGAGTTATTGCTACGCTTGTTTGGTCCTTCATTTGAGTCCATCTGTATAGGTACAGACCAGAGGAACCAGAGAGAGCAGCAGTGAGTACGGCTCCAGAGGTTCAGAGCCTGCAGAGTCAGTCAGTCCAGATAGCCAGAGGTGAGTGGAACTACACTTATGACTTTTAATTGAACCACAAACTGCTTTGAGCATATCTCATGCATCATGGTTATACCATAGGTTGATTGCATTAGTATTCACGAATATGTTGCATTGCATCGTTATTTGGTGATGTGAGTGAATGCTGAATGATCCAATAGTCTCAGACAGGAAGTCCAGGAGCCTTTGACTACGCCCTGGCAGGTATAGTGAAGTCCAGGAGCCTTTGACTACGCCCTGGCAAGTATAGCAAAGTCCAGGAGCCTTTGACTACGCCCTGGCAATGGTAAGTACAGAGGTGTTATATACACATATACATATATGACAGGAAGACCAGGTGCTCGATTCTACGCCCTGGCACAGAGTTACTGGGACTATGTGGTGACAGGTTTACTCTTGATGTGACTTGTCTGTGATATGGTGCATTCCATGAGATCATATTTTACTGAGATGTTTTACTGTTCTACTCACTAGGCTATAGAGCTCATCCCACTCCCTTAACCCCAGTTTTGCAGGTTCAGTGTACAGTGTACAGGGACAGTCTAGCAGAGTACAAGAAAAGTAAAGAGATCTGTAATAGCTTAGAGTGGACATGTAATATTAAAGAGATGTAATAGTTGTTGCTTGACCTAGTGATGTATGTTTTGTACATGATCTGTATATGTATATATGTTTTCCTGTATGTGAAAACCAGGCTTAACAGGTATGAGTTAACCCATCTAGAGCAAGCTCTAGTCAGGGATACAGAGTACAGAGTACATGAGTACAGAGTACAGAGATAGTGCATGCACAGGTTAAGCCTTGGTTCAGAAAAGAGTTTTATTTTCACAGAAAATGTATGATCATGTATGAGGTTTACAGGTACACAGAGAGTATAGCAGGCTTGCTACGGGTTCTGGCGGCCTTAAGCAGACCTGAATCCTAGCGCCTGTGACGGTCCATTTTGGGGTCGTTACAGATTGGTATCAGAGCCCTAGGTTCACATGATCGGACCTATAGAGACAGTGTTGGGCTCAGACAGGTTAGAAGTGGTCAAGCACAATAGGAAATCATGTCCACTAGGATAGGGTCTTGAGTCCTATCTGTTATGATATGCCATGAGTGTTGCATGTGTATGCTTGCTATGTAATGTTTATGTGCTAAAGTGGTATGTTATATGTTGTGTTTCCAGAGAGTAAAGATGCGAGGAACTCGTCGATCAGCTCGATTGACTGGAGTCCCACCAGAGAATGAGCCAGCTGCTCGTCCTCCTGCATTGCCAAGGGCAAGGTCTCAGAGATCTAGCAGGGAAGGTACGTCAATAGACCCTAGAAGGTCTGTCGACGAGAGCAGAAGAGGAACAGCTAGGGGAGGAAGATCAGAGGAAAGGAGGGAAGCTATGGAGATTGATCAGTCTAGAGATGACAGCATGGGTATAGGCAGTTTTGAGGAAGGTATGGGAGAGTCGCAGGGAGGTGCTCAGACTTCAGGTTTTGGCTATCCAGAGTATCCGATGGGAGGTATGTCGGAGTACTCGAGTTTTGTGCCATATCCTTCTTACATGCCTTATATGCCTTATCCTTACTATCCACCATATCCTATGTATCCCTCTTCCCCTATCCATCCAAGTGCAGCACACCTCGAGCCAAATGAACCAGTACTACCACCAGAGCCAGTAGCCCCTGTTGTTGACAGACATGAACCTAGCTCATCTGGAGGTAAAGTCCAAATGACAGAGTACTTGAAATTGGATGCTCCTAAATACAACACGGGAGATGATCCATTTGATTACCTCAGAGCAGTTAGGATGATAACCAGTGAATTGGGAGCAGATGATAGGAGAGCCATTGAGATGGCAGGGTTTACATTGAAATGCAAGAAAGCCAGAGAATGGTTTAAGAATTATGTGGAGCCTAGAATGGACAGCATGTCATGGGGAGAGTTCGCCAATGAGTTTGCAGGGTGGGCTTTTCCTGACAGTTCGAGGGAGATGAAAGTAATTGAATTCGAACAGCTGAGACAGACAGATGAAATGAGTGTTGATGAGTTCACAGATAAGTTCCTGGATCTGCTTCAGTACGTGGGTCAAGCCTATGATACTGATCAGAAGAAAGCAAGGAGATATACTATGAGACTGCATCCTAGGTATGCTTCCTTGATTCTTCCAGCAGAAAAGGAGAGTTTCCATACCATAGTAGACGCAGCCAGGAAAATGGAAGCTAGTGCCAATATTCAGAAACAGTCAAAGGCACAGGCTTCGGGTTCTAAAGCCCCCACACCAAGCAGTAAAAGATGGGATAGAGCAAAAGGAACAAAGAGTAAGTTCTGGAGCAAAGTCAAGTCAGGTCTGGGAATAGGTAGTGGCTCAAGCTCTGGCACAGCTCCAGGCTGCAGACGATGCGGAAAACCACATGGAGGAGTTTGTCGGTTGGGATCTACAGCTTGTTTTCGATGTGGACAGGAAGGGCATATTGCTCGGGATTGTCCGCAGATGACTTTTGCACCATCCCAGCAGATGAGTTCAGGCAGTGTGGTACAGCCAGTTGTACGGCCAGCAGCTCCAGTCATGCCTCAGACTAGTGGCAGAGGTAGAGGGAGAGGGGTAGCCTCTACTTCAGCAGCAGGTTCCCGAGGTGGAAATCCGGTAGCCCCAGCACGGATTTTCACAGTGACACAGGAGGAGGCTAACACGTCGAACACAGTGGTGTCAGGTAATCTCATCATTGGGTGTTCAGATGTGTATGCTTTGATGGACCCCGGTGCTTCTCATTCCTTTATTGCTTCGAGAGCCATAGAGCGATTGGGTTTGATCAGTTCTGAGTTAGAGTATCCTCTCTGGGTCAGTGGACCTAGATGTGACCCATCAGTGGCAGTGTCAGTCTGTCGTTTCAGTCCAGTGTTTATCGAGGGTAGATACCTTCCAGCTGACCTTGTGGTTCTAGATTTGACGGCTTTGGATGTCATTCTAGGGATGGATTGGTTATCTACATATAGTGCTACGTTGGACTGTCGAGAGAAACTAGTGAGTCTCAGAGACCAGGATGGGTCAGAGTGTGTCTTCAGAGGAGACAGGAGAGGTACACCCAGAGGTCTGATTTCAGCCCTTCAGGCTCGTCGTTTGCTTAGGAGGGGTTGTCAGGGGTTTCTAGCTCATGTGAGAGAGCTAGACAGTCAGGTGAGGGAACCAGCCACAGTACCAGTAGTCCGAGAGTTTCTCGATGTATTCCCAGACGATTTGCCAGGACTACCACCTGATAGGGAGATAGGATTTGAAATTGAATTACTGCCAGGTACCAGACCTATCTCTATTCCTCCCTACAGGATGGCGCCAGCTGAGTTAACAGAGTTGAAAGAACAGTTGCAGGACTTGGTAGATAAGGGTTTCATCCGCCCTAGTACCTCACCTTGGGGTGCTCCAGTGCTCTTTGTCAGAAAGAAGGATGGATCCCTCAGACTTTGTATCGACTACAGATAGTTGAACAAGGTCACTATCAAGAATAGGTATCCCTTACCTCGGATTGATGATCTATTTGACCAGCTAGCTGGAGCAGGTTGTTTCTCGAAAATAGATCTGAGATCTGGGTATCATCAGTTGAGAGTCAGAGAGGCAGATGTGCCTAAGACAGCTTTTCGGACCAGATATGGGCATTATGAGTTCTTAGTGATGCCGTTCGGGTTGACTAACGCCCCTGCAGCATTTATGGATCTCATGAACAGGGTATTCAGTGAGTTTCTGGATCACTTTGTCATTATGTTTATCGATGATATCTTAGTGTATTCCAGAGATGCAGAGGAGCATGCCCAGCATCTGAGGATCATTCTGCAGACACTGAGAGAGCATGGGTTATATGCCAAGTTCTCGAAGTGTGAGTTTTGGTTACGGAGCATTGCCTTCTTGGGACATGTGGTATCAGCAGAGGGTATTGAGGTAGACCCCAAGAAGATCGAGGCTGTAGCTAACTGGCCTAGACCCACGACAGTGACTGAGATTAAAAGCTTTCTGGGACTGGCAGGTTACTACAGGAGGTTCGTTCAGAACTTCTCAAAGATAGCAGCTCCTATGACCAAATTGACTCAGAAGAACCAGAAGTTTATCTGGTCAGACCAGTGTGAAGAGAGCTTTGAGGAGCTCAAGAGGAGATTGACAACAGCACCAGTGTTAGCTCTGCCTGTCAGTAATGAAGAGTTCACAGTGTTCTGTGATGCATCTCGAGTGGGATTGGGTTGTGTATTGATGCAGAGTGATAAAGTAATAGCTTATGCTTCTAGACAGTTGAAGAAGCACGAGTTGAATTACCCTACCCATGACCTAGAGATGGCAGCAGTTATCTTTGCACTTAAGATGTGGCGGCATTACCTCTACGGGGTTAAATGCGAGATCTTCACCGATCACAAGAGTTTACAGTACATCTTAAGTCAGAGAGAGCTGAATTTGCGGCAGAGAAGGTGGGTCGAATTGCTCAGTGGTTATGATTGTAAAATCCAGTATCATCCGGGTAAGGCGAATGTTGTCGCAGACGCCCTAAGCCGGAAGTCACTAGGCAGTTTATCCCATATAGCAGCAGAGCGGAGACCAGTTGTGATGGAGCTTTATAAGCTTTTCGATGAGGGATTACAGCTAGAGTTGTCTGGTACAGGTGCGTTGATAGCACAGATGAGAGTGACACCTGTGTTTCTGGAGCAGATAGCTCAGAGACAGCATGAGGACCCTGAGTTGATGAAAATTGCCAGGACTGTTCAGTCAGGCAATAGTGTAGAGTTCAGATTTGACAGCAAAGGGATCCTTCGCTATGGGAGTCGACTTTGTGTACCAGATAAGGGCAGTGTGAAGGAAGACATTATGAGGGAAGCTCATAATGCGAGGTATAGTGTTCACCCAGGAGCCACCAAGATGTATCAGGATCTGAAAAGGGTCTATTGGTGGCCAGCCATGAAGAAAGAAGTGGCGCAGTTCGTGACAGCCTGTGAGGTGTGTCAAAGGGTGAAATTAGAGCATCAGAAACCAGCCGGAATGCTTAACCCATTACCGATTCCAGAGTGGAAATGGGAGAACATAGCCATGGATTTTGTAGTGGGTTTACCAGTAGCGTCCAACAGGATAGACTCGATATGGGTGATTGTGGACAGACTCACGAAATCTGCTCATTTTCTTCCAGTACGGAGTAACTATTCTGTGGATAAGTTGGCACAGGTCTATCTGGATGAAATAGTGAGATTACATGGAGTTCCAGTGTCTATAGTTTCAGACAGAGGACCTCAGTTTACCTCCCGCTTTTGGCGGAGTCTGCAAAGTGCGATGGGCACGAGATTGGATTTTAGTACTGTAACATTCCAAAACCTGCAGATAGAAATAGAGCAACCATTAGCTTTCAATTGTACCATTCCGAAGTTCGAATAACTAGCTTCAGGGAAGGTGCTAGCTTAACCTCGAGCTAATTAGGGGAGGTGTTAGCTTATCCATAGCCATTTGACACACAATTGGTTTCTAGATAGAGCACTAAAAGTTGTGTTTAGAGGTCCAACTTGCATTTCATATAGAGTTATACATGCACAGATAGAGTTAAAATAAGAATGACCACTAATAGTATTTTAATATCTTGAAGCTATAATAACTGAATCATTGAAAGCTCAAATAAGAAAACAGATATATCTTAAAATAAAGCATCTAATGCGATAAGCAGGTCGGAATCAAGTTGCTATCGGGAGGTGCTTAAGGGTTTCCCGACGTGCTAGCTTGAGGTGCTTACTAAAACCGACGTGCTTGCTTAAATGAAATGAACTTCTAAATGTTAAAAATGTAAGTTTAGTAGGTCAATCTATGAATATTGAAAATTTAAAAACTAAATTGAAACATGTGGAAAAGTTTAGTAGGTGAAAGTGTGAATATGGAAAGTTTAAAAGTAAAATTCCAAGTTTGCCCTCCACCTTTTTCTATATTTACACCTAACCCACCATATGACACCTAGCCATGCATGACTAAGCATGAAAGAAAAGAGTTGTCATTCATTTGGTCCATCATTGCCGTGGCTACACCAAAAGGAAAGAGAAAAAGCTTTTGCTTTCTTATCTTCCATTTCCACCATAGTTCATCAAAAAGATAAAATCTCCAGCCACACAAAATCTGTTCTTAAGTGTAATAACCAGCAAGGAAACCATAGAAAGGGAGGAAAGAAGGAGAGAAGTTAAGGTGCTTTAGTGGTAAGTGATGAAATTGAAAACTAGGTTAGGTAAACATATTCTTTCATGTTTCAATTCATTATATGTTGTTAAATGAATTAAAGCTCCTGTTTTTCTTATTCTTTGTAAAGAACAAACTCAAAGGGAGGAAGGTACATCAAAGGGGAAAGGCAAGGAAAGAGAGTAACTAAGGTGTACCTAAAGCTTTTGAAAAGATTGTGCAAAAGGTTTGGTGATTGTATGAACTTCTGTTTTTCCTTTGATTTTCTCATGAATATGTAACATTAGGGATTGGTTTTGTTTGCTGGAAATGCTCTTTTGATTGTATGGATATGTAATATGAATGTTGAAATGATGATTGGAAGGCTTAAAGTATATAGATACTACATGGAAGCCAAAAACATAAAACTGGCAGAATAGGTTCCAACAGGACAGTCTGTGTTAGAAGCCTCATAACTTATTGTGTGATCATTGAAATTAAGCCTAACATATACCAAATGAAAGCTAAGACACAAATCTCAAACTTTCATGAAGTGACCAAATTCTGAATCTGTAGCTAAGTATGTGAAAATTTCTAGTGAACCTAAGCTGGTCACAGGGAATTGTGCATCCGGAGCAGTATGTATCTCCTAGACCATAACTAATGATTTACTCAATGAAATGAATTAAAACCAGTGCCAAAGGAACCCTGAAAAGTATACCTAAAACTTTGTACAAGAAAGTTAAGCTTGAATCTGTATGCAAATATATGCATATGATAGGTTTTGTTAGATTAAAAACAGATACCAAAACTGTACTGGTTAGGACCTGATTGAGCAGCTTGCAAAGAAAAATTCATAACTTAAGTTAGAAAGGTCAGCATTAGATGTAATATATCTTGTTAGAAAGCTAAGACATAAATACACAAAGTTCATGAAGAAAGGTGAGTCTAATTATATCCACAAAATACTTAAAAATGTGATACAATCTCAGGCAGAAACAAACCTAATTGTAAATATTGACCTAAAAGAGATTGACATGCTAGCTTTGTGGCCAAATTATGCACATGCTAGCTTGACATGCCTGCTTTATGCACGTGCTAGCTTTATAGACTAAAAATTTGCATACATGTTCTTGATGAAATAGTAATATGTTCATGACTGAATATTGTGTTCATGAATGAAGATGGTCTATTACACACATATGTATGCTCCTAAGGACTCCTTTTTATTGACATATTTGCTTGTTTCAACAGGGTATGCATCTAAATGAATAAGTTTGATACCAATAAATCTTTAACATGTAAATATGTATTCTTGGCCCTAGTAAACCTTAGTGGGAGTCATAGATAGCATAAGGGTATGGCATGCCATATACAGTTTAGCAGTACTGCGCCCTAATGGGCTACATGATATGATCTTATCGACACAGTATGTGTCATATAGTTTCCCGGCTTTTTAGCCATACAGGCACAACATTCGGCCCCCGGGCCATACAGTTTGGCACTTTGTGCTATACAGATACAGTTTCCCTTATCTAGCTAAATGATCCTGTGAAGAGTTTATAGGGGCTAAGATTTAATTATATGACTTGTTAATGCTTTGCTAGCATGCATACAAGATGGTTACAAAAATATGAATAATCTTACTGCTATAAAATGTAGTGACCTGATTTGTCCACTGACACATAAAATATTTATGTGCTTTTATATAACATGAGTTCAGTATATATGTCATGATTATTCCTATTATATGTGAATGAGTATATATGTTGTTATTCACCCACTGGGCATAAGCTCAGCGCATTGGACTTTTCCATGCGCAGGTAATAAATAGAGGAAGCAACAGTTAGGAGGTCTGGTTCTGCATCAGTACAGAGACATCATCATAACCAGTTGTTCACAAGATTTGTCCAGAGGTTGTTTATGTTTGGCATGTACATTAATAGTCTACCAAGAGTCTGTAAATGAGTATTGTAAATAGTATGAATATAAACAAATGTGTTTACTATTTTACGTTATTATGTTCTATTTGTGGTTTTAATAGTGTGAAATGAGTAAATATTGAAATTTTATGACTAGTTTTCACAGGGATAATTGCTAATAAACAGGGGAGACTTTTGCGGTTTCTCCATTTAAAATTATTTTGTGAATCAACATGCATTTAAACAAACTAAAGAACAATTTATAAGGTCAAAGCTATCTTAAGTCCACATATGTAATTGCATATAGTATAGTATGTGGCATCCTTTACTAAGTTATTTTATAGACGGGTAAGGGGTGTTACAAGTACTGCTTTCCACCCACAGACTGATGGACAGTCAGAAAGGACCATCCAGACCATAGAGGATATGCTTCGACTATGTGTGTTAGACTTTGGCGGTTCTTGGAGGCAGCATCTACCTTTGGTGGAGTTTGCCTACAATAACAGCCATCATGCGAGCATCGGGATGGCTCCTTATGAAGCTTTGTATGGGAGGAAGTGCAGATCCCCTGTTTGCTGGGAAGAGGTAGGAGAGAAGGCTCTTGCAGGGCCAGAGTTAGTAGACATTACCAGTAGAATGGTGCCCATGATCAGAGAGAGAATCAGAACAGCTCAGAGTAGACAGAAAAGTTATGCAGACGTTCGCAGGAAGCAGTTAGAGTTTCAAGAGGGTAATTGGGTATTGCTAAAAGTGTCTCCAATGAAAGGAGTGGTTCGTTTTGGAAAAAAAGGTAAATTGGCTCCACGGTACATTGGACCCTTTGAGGTGTTGCAGAGGATCGGAAATGTGTCGTATAAGCTGGATTTACCTGTTTCTATGGCGAGAATTCACCCGGTATTTCATGTTTCTATGCTACGACAGTTTGTGTCAGATCCGAATCAGGTTCTGAGTGAGCCTGAGGTGGAGATTCATACGGATCTCACCTATATAGAGCAGCCAGTGCGGATTCTGGACACGCAGATCAGACAGCTAAGGAACAAGGAGATTCCGATGGTGAAAGTTCTATGGAACCACCATAATCTAGAAGAGTGCACCTGGGAGACGCGAGAGTCTATGCTCCAGCAGTATCCATATTTGTTTTGAGGTTAGTGTTCTCCGTTTCATGTGTTAATTGTGTGTTTTAGGAACCTTCGAGGACGAATGTTCTTAAGGGGGGGAGAATGTAATACCCGGCGAGAATCCGGCACCGGAATTCCTGTAGTCCGGTGGAATTCGGGGTGTCGGAAGTCTACAAAAAGGTAGGATTTATGTTTTACTAAGTGGTGTGCTTTGTGTTGATATACCTTAATGGAAGTGAGTTGAAATGGACCAAGGCAGTTGAGCCAAGTTCGGCCGCCGAAGGTAAGTTCGGCCCCCGAAAGTGCTCAAGGTTCGGCTTCCGAATTCAGGTTCGGCCCCCGAATGTTGCATGGTTTTGCATGCGATCCGGCAGCCGAAGCTGAGTTGCTTAGCCAGCAGGTTTGTATCCCTTAGTCAGCATTGTGGACAGGTGTTATGTCCAACTTGTTGCCAGAAGCTTGGCCACGTCTCCCCTGGTTTATTTGCTGAGTTTGAGCAGCTCATGCAGAGTGTTTTGATAGTTCACAAGGGTTTGAATGTTTTGAAGCAAAAAGCTCCGTTTGTGCGAGTTTGAGAGTTTGAGGAGAGTTGGTCCGTTTTCCTTAGTTCAGAGTGTTTCAGCTTCTTGTTACAGGAGGTAAGTAATGCTCTTGAACCTGTTTATGTGTTTTCTGACGGTTTTCTGGAAGTTAAGGGAGAGAGATGCATGTTTAAGTGAGAAGTAGTGGTTTTGATGAGTTATGCATGTATACATGTTTCTGTGTTATGTTTGATTTGTTGTTTGGGGTTATTAGATAGTTTTGGACCCCTGTGATCATATACGTGAGTATATGTGTGTTGAGGAGTTGGAGTATATATGGTTTGAGTGGTTGAAGGGAAGGAGAAGATGGTTTGCCGTTGAAGCTGAGTTCTGGATGAACTCAGGTTCGGCAGCCGAAGGTTCATTCGGCCGCCGAACCTCCTGCATGGTGGCTTGGTTGCCACAGCTTGCCCCCGAGTGTTTTTGCATGTTCGGCTCTGTTTGGGGGATTCGGCCGCCGAAGGTGCCGCCGAAGGTGCTTGAGTTTCGTCTCGGGAGAGGACATTCGGCCGCCGAACCTGCCGCCGAAAGTGTCCTGTCCAGCTTTCTTTTGCATGCTTTGCATGGATAGTTGAGTGAGTTTAAGGGGATTCTTGGGGAAGTTTAAGAGAGTTATTGCTACGCTTGTTTGGTCCCTCATTTGAGTCCATCTGTATAGGTACAGACCAGAGGAACCAGAGAGAGCAGCAGTGCGTACGGCTCCAGAGGTTCAGAGCCTGTAGAGTCAGTCAGTCCAGATAGCCAGAGGTGAGTGGAACTACACTTATGACTTTTAATTGAACCACAAACTGCTTTGAGCATATCTCATGCATCATGGTTATACCATAGGTTGATTGCATTAGTATTCACGAATATGTTGCATTGCATCGTTATTTGGTGATGTGAGTGAATGCTGAATGATCCAATAGTCTCAGACAGGAAGTCCAGGAGCCTTTGACTACGCCCTGGCAGGTATAGTGAAGTCCAGGAGCCTTACATGGATCCTAGCGCCAGTAGCGGTCCGATTTTCGGGTCGTTACACAATCGAGGAACTTCAATTATGGGTAGCAATGGGTTGCAGCAGCAATTGGAGTAAGAACGCTAATGAGCTTGCAAAACACAATTGCAGTAATTAATTGAAAAAAAAATCTCTTATCAAAATGCAAAATACAATATTAAGTGGAACACAATAATGGAAAATAATAATCCCTAACAATAAATTGATTAAATTAAACCAAGCGTAGAAATGATAAATGGTTAGTGCACAATCATATTATTTTAGCTGGTATGATTGTCAACAAACTTGCAAGATAATGCTACTCTTAGGTGTCTTGTGTAATTATTGTCTTCTTAGGACATGCCCTCACTTTCTCTCTCTCTCTTCTCTTTCCTTCCTCCTTCCACAAAGTCAGCTAATCATGGGAATTTTTTTTTCTTTTTGCTGTGGTGCCCTATGGTGCAATTTTGCACTACAGTTCTGCTGTGGTGAAAAGTTGCACTACACAGGGCAATTGCATAATAGCACCTCTGTGGTGCATAATTGCACCACAAGTTGCACCACAGGAGTTGTTGTGGTGCAATGGTGCAACTTTGCACCACAAAGCTGCCTTGTGGTGCAATATTGCACCACAACAGGTTGTTATGGTGCAAAGGTGCAACTTTGCACCACAAGGCTGCCTTGTGGTGCAATATTGCACCACAACAGGTTGTTATGGTGCAAAGGTGCAACTTTGCACCACAAGGCTGCCTTGTGGTGCAATATTGCACCACAACAGGTTGTTATGGTGCAAAGTTACACCATAGTCCCGCTGTGGTGCATAATTGCACCACAGTGGCTGTTGAACACAAATGCTTAAAAAGAGATGTGAAGGAGGTTGTTAAAAGCATTCAGCATGGTCATAAAAGGTCAGTTTTTCTATACATCATAGGTTTTTTAGGCAATTCCATAATACATTTAGTTCTTTAAACTCAATTCATATTGTTTTTGTTTTTTCACATTATTGTACAAATATGTTTTATGGATTACTTCCCTTTTCTCAGTAATGTAGTGTATTGATGTTTCTTTCTAGAATCATTGGCAAATTTCATGATATTTGTTTCTCAAAATTGAAGAAAAATAAGACTTGGATTGTATTTTCATAAATTTAAAAAAATAAGCCTGACCTGTGGTGTAATTTTGTACCACAGTTCTGCTTTGGTGCAAAGTTGCACCACAACAAACTTTGTGAATTTTTACTTCTGATGGAAGAAGATTTTTTTTTAAGTGACCCCTTGAAATTAGTAGAAGGCAATCCACAATATAATTACAAAAATATATTAAGAGCAAAAATTTTTTATCACTATATTTGTAATTTGGGCAAAATATAGATTGCAATTGAGGCTTCAATTTCATAGGCACTTGTTAATTTTAGTATCAGGAGTAATAAGGGTGCCCAATCTCAATAAACCTAGTTTAATCTTCCATTCATTGCATGAATTAAGGTTGAATTTTCAGTACTGTTAATCTCGATAGTAAGAAGTTGAATCCCAATCACAACAGCAAATGTACGGGTGTTCAAATCAGTCAATAGTAATAAGGAATTTTGATCACGTTGACGACGACAACAGAAAAGAATTAATCATGTACAATAAGCTTTTGTTAGTGTCAATAAAGACAATATATCGACGATGATAGCAACAATGGTTAAAATCATGCAACAATTGATTTGAATTTTAATCAAGTCGATGAAGACAACATTAACGGTAATCAGATCAAGCAGGTCCACACTATAGCTTTTGAATATGTAACACCCCTTACCCTGTCAAAGTATAAACAGAATAAAGATTGTCACAAACTATACCTTTTTAGATATATCAAAACTAAACAATTTTTTTTATCTGTAATTACCAAGTTATTAGGTAGTTCAAGTAAATTTTATAAAGTGATTAAAGTAAATGTGAGATTTTAAGCCAAAATTTTGGCAGAGTTTTTTTCTGTTTTATTAATATTGCAACATGTAGTACATATGAAAAACATATTTGTAATTATACTATTAACTGTCATTTGATACCTTACTATTCTTTAATTTAGCACACATTTCATAACAACATCACTCCTTTTTTTTGAATATCATCACATGCAAACATTTAGCTCTTTCTCTTTATCCATACATGATTACATTATTTTAACTTATATAATCCTCATAACCCACTTTATTTAATATGTACATGCCAAAATATAACTATACTATGATGTGAAGACTCAAACAACTAGCTATGATAATGGTTTTAAAGTCTGATATAGATCTTTGACAACCTCCGCTATGCCTACTTTATCAAAAACCTGCGTGAAGTAAAAACTAACACGCTGAGCTAATGCTCAGTGGGTGATTCCAAACAAATAATAAAATAAAGCAAGCATATTCATGTTTATAGAAAATTAAGTAAACAATTACAAGTATGGAAGGTGTAGTTAACATAATATAAAACATACTTGTCAAACTTCTTGGTATAAGATAGGAGTGCCATATGTATCCTTGTGCACGCTAAGAATTTCCTTCAAATTCAATAAAATATCTTCTTTTGCCATTATTGCACATTATATACTCATAGCAAATCACCATAGTTTTATGTATACAATAGATGTAAACATGTTAATATTCACTGATAATTTCACAAAATCGAACATAAATCTTAATTAGGTTCTTAGCCCTTATAAACATATAGTGGGGTCAACTAGGTAGATAAGGAGTTATAACAGTAGCCACAGGGTGCCAAACAGTAGGCTTAGAGGCTAAAATTGTGATAGCAGGGCTTTGTGTCAATGCTTATGAGGTACCTGATATGTAATCTTAAATATAGATCATGTATCAGTGGCAATACTATGATGTTTATATGGCATGCCATACCTTTAAGCTAACCTCGACTCCTATTAAGTTTACCAGGATCAAGTATCATTAATTCAATGTATCAATTGTTCAACGTAAATGCATATCATTTGAAACTATTTGAATTTATTTTCAAAGTATATATATCATATGCCAAGATTAAAAAGATAAGAAACTCATGGCAAATAGTGCAAAACTTTATTAACTTAGCATTTCATAACACTAACAAGTAAAGAATGACAAGTTTTACTCAAATCATCATGCACAAATATGTGTTATTATCAAGCAAGCACGTGCAAAAACTAAGTACGATAAGCAAGCATGTGCGTAATTCTTACTGATTAAGCAAGCATATCAATTTTTATACATTTCAATTTGATAAAACGACATTCTGCCATATATTGCATAAACTTTTCAAGTAGTTTAAAGTTATAATTTGACTTCAGTTTCTCATAATAAATGTATATTTATGTCTTATCTTTTCATGCAAATTTGATCATCCTAACTTAAGTTATGAATTTTTCTTTATAAGCTGCTCAAATAGGTCTTAATCAGTCCAATATTGGTACTTGTTTATAGTATCATAAAACATATCAAATTCATGCATTTTTATATAAATTCAAACTTAAGTTTCTTCTATATTTATTAAGATTCATTTAGCACTGGTCTTAACTAATTTCATTGAGTATAGAATTAGTTGTGGTTTAGTCAATACAGTATGTTCTGAATGCTCTATCACTATGTCCAGTTTAGGTTCACTTGCAATTTACATCATCTTACCTATAGATTCGAATTTGGTCAACTCATAAAAATTTTAGCTCTTTGTCTCAACTTTCATTTGATATATTTTAGGCCTAATTTCAATAATTAAACAATAAGTTATGAAGCTGCTAACTCATGCTACCCTGTTAAAATCTATCCTGCCAAGTTTATACTTTTAGCTCCCATGTTAAATTTCGTTACTTTAAGCCTTTCAAACACCATTTCAACATTCATATTTCATATTTATACAATCAAAACAATATTTTCAGCAAGTAGAATCAATCCCTAATTTCACATATCCATGAGAAAATCAAAGAAAAATAGAAAATCATACAAACACCAAACCATTCTTAAATTTCTCTTTCTTTTCCACTTCTACTCTCTAGCTATCTCATTTCCCTTTGATATTCATTCACTTAGGTAAATTTATATCTTATGGAAGAGTTAAGTAAATTAAAAATTAAAGCTTTGTAATTCAAATTCATGCATGAAGAAATGAGAAGATGTTATTTCGTACACATTTCTAAGCTCACCTATGATTTTCAAGCTTTGTCCATATAGAACCCTAAACTTTTCTTCTTCAATTCTTTCAATATATGACTCTTTCTTTAGCTCTTAGTCTTAGAGTGAATTTTAATTAAAGTAAGAAGTTAATTTGGTGAGAGTTTGGCTTGGATTTGGTAGAAAAAAGACAAAACAAGATTTTGGTTTTTCAATGGTGTAAGCTACGACCATAAGGTGGGTTGAAAAATACAACCCATCTTTCATTTGCTTTGTCATTTCTTTCATGCATAGCTAGGTGACACATGGAGAGTTTAGGTGAAGAGGTGGAAAACATGAAGGACTAAACTGAATTTTATCTTTAAACTTTTTATATTCATACTTTGACCTACTAAACTTTTTACCATATTTCAATTTAGTTTTTAAACTTTCAATATTCATAGATTGACCTACTAACTTATACTTTTACCCTTTAGAAGTCTTTTTCACTTAAGTAAGCATGTCGGATTTTAACAAGCACCTCAAGCAAGTATGTCGAAAAACCCTAAGCACCTTCCGAAAGTGACTCATTTTCGACTCGCTAATCATACTGTCTACTTTATTTTTGGATATGTTTGTTTCTTTATTTGAGTTTTCTATGATTCAGTTATTAGCAGTTTAGAGTTATGCTAGCAGCTCCCCTAAATAGCTCAGAGTAACCTATCACCTCTTCTAATGCAACTTGCTCTAATAGTGAAATAATCTAACTCATACCTAGTCATGTCACTATTCTTAACTATGAGTTTCAGGATGTTACAACCCTTTTCCTCCTAAGAAATTTTGTCCTCGAAATTTTGCCTGCTTTGAATAACTGTGGATATTGTTGCTGTATCACTTCTTTGCTCTCTCATGTAGCTTCTTCTACCTTGTGATTTCTCCACAACACTTTAACTAATGGAATCTTCTTATTTCGTAACTCTTTCATTTCCCTTGCTAAAATTTTCACTAGTTCTTCTTCACAAGTTAAGTTAGGTTGTACATCAATGGTTTTTGTTGAAATCACATGTGACGGGTCAGATCTGTATCTTCTTAACATGGATACATGGAAGACATTGTGTATTTTGTCTAACTCTGGAGGAAAAGCTAGCCTGTAGGCTACTAGACCCACATGCTCAATTATTTCATATGGACTAATAAACCGAGGGTTTAGCTTACCTTTCTTACCAAATCTTAACACTTTCTTCCATGGAAAAACTTTTAAAAATACTTTATCCCAGTAGCAAATTCTATATCTTTTCTCTTCAAATCTGCATAGGATTTTTTACTATCTATTACAGCTTTCAATCTTTCTTTGATGATTTTCACTTTCTCCTCAGTCTGTCTTATCAACTCTGGACTTACAAGTTTAGCTTCACTAAGTTCTGTCCAGCATAATGGGATTCTACATTTTCTGCCATACAATGCTTCATAAAAGACCATCTTAATACTAGTCTGATAATTGTTATTGTAGGCAAATGCTACTAGTGGAAGATACCTTTTCCAACTTCCTTCAAATTCAATTGCACAACTTATGAGCATATCTTTCAAAACTTGAATTACTCTCTCTGACTAGCCATTTGTTTGAGGATGAAAAGCTATACTAAAATTCAATTTTGTACCTAGAGCTTCATATAGTTTTTCCCAGAATCTGGATGTGAATCTTGGATCTCTATCTGATATGATAGAGATAGGAACACCATGCAGTCTCATAATTTTATTAATGTACAATTCTGCATACTTTTCCAATGTATAATCCGTTCTAATTGGCAACAAATGCGCTGATTTAGTTAACTTATTAACTATTACCCAAATGTCATCTTTTTTTCTTGGTGTGAGTGGCAATCCTGTTACAACATCTATGGCAATTCTATCCCATTTCCATTCTGGTATAGCGATAGGCTGCAATAACTCTGATGGAACCTGGTGTTCTGCTTTTACTCGTTGACATGTCAAACATTTTGTTATAAATTCAACTATAACTCTTTTCATACCCGACCACCAATAGTGCACTTTCAGATCTTGATACATCTTAGTGCTACATGGATACATAACATATGGACTGTTGTGTGCATCTGTAAGAAAACTCTGCTTCAATTCTCCAGTGTTAGGTATACATATTCAGTTACTATAGTACAAGTAGCCATCATCACTTATCACATGCTTCTGCTTCTTCCCTTCTTGTACTTGTCTGGTCCATAAAGCTATCTAGGCATCTTCTTTCTGTGCTTCTTTAATTTGTTATACTAAACTGGGTCTAACTTTTAATTCTGCTATGATAGCTCCCATCATCCACTATAGTCATGAGTAGAGAGCCAATCCATCCCTAGAATGATATCAAAATCAGTCAAATCTAGAACCATAAGGTCAGATGGAAGGCACCTATCCTCAACTATAACTGAACTGAACCAATAGGCTGACTCTACCACAGATGGATCACACTTGGGTCCACTAACCCAAAGAGGACACTCTAGCCTAGAAGCTATCAAACCCAAATTGTCTACGGCTCTTGAAGAAACAAAGGAATGAGAAGCACTAGAGTCCATAAGAGCATACACACCAGAATACCCAATAGTGAGTTTACCTGACACCATTTTGTTTGATGTGTTGGCTTCCTGCTGTGTCATGGTGAAATTCCAGGCTGGGGCTGAAGGACCTTCCCCTTAGGAACCTGCTAAAGAAGAGGCTGTCCCTCTCCTTCTACCTTGCCCTCTACCATGTGATGTGGCTAAAGCTGCTGGCTGAGCCATACTGCCAGAAGTCATCTCTTGGGACTGTGCCATCCTAGCTGCATTGGGATACTCACGCGCCATGTGTCCCTCTTATCTACATCTGTAACAAGCTGTAGTCACAAATCGACAAAGCTCTTTGTGTGGCTTACCACACTAACACATCTAGAGCTATCCAAACTAGAGCTTGAACCACTACCCATTCCCAGACCAGACTTCAACCTGTTCCAGAACTTGTTCTTCTTAGTCTTCTTAGTAGATTTGTTCCACTTTTTACTTTCCGTGGCGGCTGCACTCAGAGAAGAGAGATCAAAATTTTCTGTACTTGAGATTTTGGAACTCGATAACTGTGCCACCTATTGCTTCACTATTCCCTGTATGATGGCACTAGTCTCCATCTTTCTAGCTGCATTCATTATAGTGTGGAAACTCTCTTTCTCTGCTACTAAGATCAGGGAGGAATAACTAGAGTGGAATCTTATGGTATATCTCCTAGCCTTCTTCTAGTTAGTGTTATAAGCTTGACCCACATACTGAAGCAACTCCAAAAACTTGTCTGTGTACTCATCTACACTTATTTCCTCAGTATGCCTTAACTGTTCAAACTCTATCACCTTCAGCTCCCTTGAACTGTCTGGAAAAGCCCATCCTGCAAACTCATTTGCAAACTGCTCCCAGGATAAGCCATCTAGCTTCAGTTCCACATAATTCTTGAACCTCTCCTTTGCCTTTTTTCACTTTTGAGTGAACTCCACCATCTGAATGGCTCTACTATCGCTAGCCCCTAATTCGTCACTTATTATTTTCACTGCTTTAATGTACTCAAATGGGTCATCACCCTCTTTATACTTGGGAGTATTCAACTTCAAGTAATCTGTCATTTTTACCTTACTCCCTACTGATGAGTTAGGTTTGGGTGGTTGGCTTTCATGAATTACTGGTTCCGTTGGGGGGAGGGGGAGGAGGCAGTGCAACATTTCCTAGGTTAGGGTTTGCTAGATTCTAGTAATGGGGTGGAGGTGAAAATATAGGGTAGGGTGGATATAGTGGATGGTAGGGAGGATAGGGCATGTATGAGGGGTATGAGAGGTAGCTAGAGTAATCCAATGTACCTCCCATTGGATACCCGGGTCCTTGTGGGTAGGGTTGGTACTGAGGTGCATAGGTGGGTCTTGAGGCTTGAGTGCCTCTTGTTCCTCCTTCAAACTCTCCCACACCCTCTCCTTCAAAGCTCATACCCAAACTTCCATCTCTCCTCTGATCATCACCTACTATTTTCCTGACATTTGCAGACATCCTACCCGGATCTGTTCCCCTTTTATTTACATCAAAAGACCTTCTAGGGTCCCTTGACATTTCACCCCTGTTATTTCTACTTGACCACGCTCTTGACGGAGCAGCAGGGGGAAGGGCATCTATACCCTCATTTTCGAGTGGGTCTTTGGTCAATCGTGCAGATTGACTTGAGCCACGCATCCTATCTTTCGAAAAATAATATTTAAACAAATAGGCATTAGCATCATACGGTTCATCTGGATACACATGAACCCACATCATACCTATCATATCATCAATGCACATGCATATAGTCATGGCATTACACATGATCATTCATATATCAAGACAGGACTCTTATATCCTATTCTAGTGGACATGATTTTTTCTAATTGTGCTTGCTCTCTATAACATCTATGAGCCCAACACTGTGGGTCCGACTATGTGAACTTAGCGCGCTGATACCACTCTGTAATGACCTGAGAATCGGATTGCTACCGGCGCTAGGGTTCAGATCCACTTAAGATCGCCGGAGCCCGTAACAAGCCTACTATACATCATGTTACACCTGATATAATCCCATACGTGATAACACGAATAATAAAAACATAGCCATTACATGAAGCAAGACTCGACCTGTGCATGTATCATAATTGAAAATATAAAACCCATACTAGAGCTCTCATCAAATGCTCCAGTATGGTCACCATTACATGCTTCAAGCTCAGTTCAAACATAACTTATACTAAAAAACTTTTATATGAAAGGATCATGAAGCAGAGATTACAAGAAAGAACCCGGGCAAAACACAATTCTAATCCACAAATTAATACATGTCTGCAGCTATACTATTACAACAGGCTATACTAGCAACTCAGCTGACTTTCTAAGCTAACTCTGAGCCTGCAAACCTGGGATTAGGGAAAAAAGAATAAGTATAAGAGTTTAGTGAACATAACATAAAAAAGCCAGTTCAATAAAATATATGATCGTATGAATGCGTCACAATATAAACAATTCACAGTAACATAAATTTGTCACCAGTAACTTTATACACTTTCCAATAGTACTACTCAAATTAAAGAGAAATTTAAAAGAATAAGACATGGCAAAATAAATGAAAGAAAAAAAATTTAAGAAATAATTTTGCATGTAATTTTTTTAATTATTATCTTAAAATTATTTTCTTTGCATTTATTTTGAATAATAGTATAAATAAATTTTATTATTAATTAAATCATTTATATTGTACTTTTAATTTTTAATGGGCCTATTTATTAAAGATGATATATAATATAATTATTTTTATAATTATATAATAATAATTTTTAATTAAAAATATTTTATAGATCAACTATTTATATAATTAATAAATGTTTATAAATTCTAGCATTTGTAAGTTTGTTATTCCTCTTACTATGCTAGCATATTTTTATTTTTTCAAAATTATATTTATCCAGCACAAAAATACAAATATATATATATATATAATACAAATTAATTTTTATAGAAATCCAAAACATAAATTAAAATTAAAATTTTGTAAAAGATAAAAAAACAAATTAAACTAACATTGATTGCATAAAAAAATATAAAACAAATTAAATGAATTTAAATTGTAAAAATATGTTTGGTATTTAAATTGTGAAAACAATCACTTACCAATAATAAGAACTTAAATAAATAAACTTCTTTCGACTAAAAAAATATAATATTTCAAAATTATTTCAATTCAGCATAAAAATACATACATACATATATATATATATATATATATATATATATATATATATATATATATATAGAATAAATTAATAGATAAATGCAAATTAATTTTTATAAAAATTCAAAATACAAATTAAATTGTCTAAAAAAAATCTAAAAATAAATTAAATGAATATAAATCGTATAAAAAAATTTAAAATATAAATTGAATGAATCTAAATTATAAAAATATAGATTATATAAAAAATTTAAAAGACAAATTAAATGAATTTAAATTATGAAAATAATAACTTACCAATGATAATAAATGTAAAATATATATGTAAATAAATAAAAGAATTAAAAGTATTTAAAAAATTTAAAAATAAAAAAATTATTTTCTTATTCCATAATCTCACTCTAATAGCCTGTTTTTTTATAGATATAATAGATAGATTATTATTTTACGTAAAATAATAAAAAGCTTTATTTAATTAATCATTTATTATTTTATGTAAAATAATAAAAAGTATTATTCATTTATTATTCTTTTATGTAAAAAGATATAAAATGAGAAAAAAAAATAAATTCTCAATAATTATAATATGTTTTTTATTATTTCTATAAAAATGTGAACAATTTCAAAGTAAAAGTCATTTTCTTATATCTCTTTTATTTTATTATATAATAAAAAAAAATAAAAGTTATTTCTCTCCATTTCTTTTCCCATTACTTGCAAACAAAGAAAAATGAAAAGCAGCGCAATAATTTTTTGCAAAAGGTTGGATTCCTAATACTGACGTATTTATTAATTTATGCTTTTTTCTCTCTCCTCAACCCGTCAAACATCAACCGTAAATACACCTCCGCCACGACGACCTCCGCCACCGCCACTTCACCACCTAATCATTCCTAATTTCTCAACAATCGAAAGGGGGAACCGAATCAAGGACCATCAAGGCACATCATCATAGTTTTGGACTCACCGGTGTCGGAAAATCATGCTTATCCTCCAATCATCCTCCATGTCGGGGGAAAATTCAGTGAATATTTATGTTAGAACAGATCGGGTCTTGTATGAGCTACCCTAAATAACCATATTAAGGTATATTTTTCTTATTCTTGTTCTCGTTTTGAATTTGATTGTGGTTCTGCAGATATTGACTAATAATATTATGCTATTGCCATCAATAATCTTTGAGTAGTTAATTTTAGTGTTTTATTAGCGTGATCTTTATTTGGAGAAGTAATTTTATGAGTATTTTGGTTATTTGTTCATTTTTTGCTTATGCACGTATGATGAACCGGTATTGCTGTCCATGTGATGGTTTTATTTTAATTCTACAAATTTTTTACTAATGGGTAAGTTATTGCCATCATAAGATTTGAGCAGTAGGATTTTAGTGTTCTGTTAGGATGACAGTGAATTCGAGAAGTACTTTTGATTCATTGTTCATTTTTTTGGTTTATACATGTATAATTAATTATAAAAGAGGATAAGTATAATTACTGACACCGTCTTCCTCTTTCTATCTACTATCACCTCTTCTTCCTTTTTTTTTTTTGGTTATATTTAATAAAATAAGTGAATACGAATAGGATTAAGGGCAAGACCAAGATGGAAAAGTATTTTTAATGGTTAATAACTTGGTCTGATTTCTTCTATATGCAAATGATGTATTGCTGAAAGGAAGATCACCCTTGTGTCTATAAATCGGTAATTACTTTCATGAATCATAATAACTATGATCTAATCAACATACACTTGCAAGTTGAACTTATGTTTTCATGTAATGAAACAATGAGCTATTATAGTGACAAACCTTCTATATAGTATGTTTGTGTTGCTGCAACTTAATATACACCAAGTCTTCTTGGTTACCTGATACATCTAACTCATAACTAACTAGTTCCTGTTATTTAGGGCTTGCCAATCATATTCAATGCTATTATGTCTTTAAACCTGGTGGGAGGCTAAAATTGTTAACTTACCCTGAATTTGGATGTTTGGATTTCAACTTTTTGATAGGCATTGATCTATTAGGTAAAATGGAAGCCAAGGTCGCAAAGGTATTGGATAGTAATAGCCAAAGCGTTATGCTTGGTCTGAAAAGAAAACGAGCATCCCGTTATGCAGCATATTTCGCTGAAGCTTCTCGCATTACCTCACCTGAGTGGCCAACTGTGCGTTTTTCAACCTATAAGCCTAGGAAACAGAGGAGACTAACTGGAAGCCGAAGCAAGGTTGTGAGCTGTGGGTGTCATTTTAGAAGATCTTTGCTTCGGTGTTATTCCAATTTTATGAGGACTGGGGTGCTGCTACGTCTTATGTTTTATCAGAATGGTGAATGGACTGATTTTTCTCCAGATATTGTTGCTTTGGTTAGGAAGGATCTTCAAGAGAGGAAACCGGCTATTGAGCTTGAGTTAGAGGGCCAACGCTGTATGCTGGATCTCTTGCATATGTTTCTAGTGGACATGAAGACGGGTTTTCAGCAACCAATTGCTTGGATTGATGAGAAAGGTGGCTGTTTCTTTCCGGAAATTTTCATTGACAACAGGGAGCCACAAGCGTGCTGCCAGCATAATTGTGTGAATGACCAAGGACCTACATTTAGAGAGCCTAAAGTACCTCATGAGATAAGGTTGCAGCTGGAAATTGACATAAATGGACTGGATCATTGTCAGTCTAAGTTAGAGTGCAGTGGAGAGTCGGATGCTTTTGTCAAGCATATTGAAATTGTTCAAAATCCTATGAGTGTGAATGTTGTGGAAGTTGAGGATAATTGCAACAGGAAGCCCGATGAACAAATTAGTCAATTTTTTGAGGAAAATCAACATATTAAAACAAATGTATCCACTGGAATTGAATCTGTTAATGAAAAGTTGGATTCTGATACTGTACAAAATATGTTTCTTACAGGCATGAAGAATTTTAGTGTTACTGACATACTTGATATTCGTCGTTGCTCTAGTACTCCAATGCAAGCCCAATTGGAGATTTTCCAGAAGCAGATTGAACTAACAAAAAGGTGTCGTGGTGATGCAAATGTTCGATATGCTTGGCTTGCTTCCTCTAAAGCATTACTATCTACAGTAAAGTTGTATGGACTTGGAAATTGCGGGCAATCCGCAAGTAAGTCCAAATATGGCATTGGTGTTCATCTGTATGCAGCAAACTGCTGTGAATCCAGGTTGCATTCTTGTGCATTCTACCCTTTCACACCCTGTTGAAATTGTCTGGTGCATCGTGCATGGATTGTTGTGTGGTATCTCATTGCATCTTTTTGCAAATGGTTATCTAGATGAATGTTGTAAATCCACCTATACTGATTGTTGTACCTATGGAGATGCATATTGATTATGGTCTGGGTAAGCCTGGCAAGAGGCAAGCTGAGCTACGTAACTCCTGTGATCTTAACTTTGTGTTGCCAACAACTTGAGTGCCTTTTTTTATGATCATCATCCTGTCGATTGTAGCTTTAGTTTTGCATATAAGCCAAATGGTTGCTTGTCATGTTAATTGGAAGTCCTTAGTTATGGTCTTATCTGACTCAAAAAGTTCAGTTGTAAACATTATTCTTAGTCTTTCGATTTAAGACGGATGAATGGAACAAATCATATTTAAAAAGGTCTTTTGCAACTTATTAGGATGGTTTTTGCCAAGGAAATTTAATTGATTTTTTGCAAATTATTAGTACAACACATGCCAAGGAAATTTTCTGCTGCTCATCTCTGCTGCCACTTGCCTTTAGAAGTGCATGTGTTGCAACTCGCAATCTCAGAAGTATTTTAAATTTTTGTAGTATTAAAAAAGTAAAAATTGAATTATGAAGAAAATTGAAGTTCGTCTCTTCAAAGTCTAAACTAAATTTTTTTGCAAAATAAGAAATCTTTATCATATATTTTTTCACCTAAAATTTAAAACATTTAAAAATAAAAATATTTAAAAATCACAGTGTTAGTATTACTATAATTATTAGTATTTCCATATTATAAATGAAAAGTCTACAGTTGGACAATTGAAATATGTAAATAATTTGTAAATTTTAAAATATGTTATTTTCATTTGTGATGCTCTGTTTTTCTGTTTTGATGATTATATATAAAACTCATAATTGTATCTTCCGATTCTATTTTAATTTTAAGATAAAAGGATTATGAACCATCATTTTAATTTTAATGAAAAAAAAATAGAAGTTTGAATTTGGCCCCCATTAAAATGATTCTAGATTCATCCTTGTTGCACTATAATCTTCTCATAGATATCAAGTTTTATCTTATATTATTATGTTATTTTGTACTTTTAATACTTTTTTAATGATCTATTTACAGTGCAAATTTTTGTGATGTTGACGAAAATGGAGTGCGGCACATGGTACTTTGTCGTGTAATATTGGGAAAAATGGAGCTTGTTCAACCTGGGAGTCAGCAGTGGTATCCCAGTAGTGAGAATTTTGATAGTGGTGTTGATGACCTTCAAAATCCAAGCCAGTATATAGTCTGGAGTATGAATATGAACACCCATATTTATCCAGAATTTGTTGTTAGTTTCAAGAGCTCTTCTCATGCTGAAGGTGATATGCTGCTACTCTTGAGGTTTCTGTTTCTGGATGAAAATTATGCCTTATAAATATATATATGGATACACATGCACACTCACTTGCACAAATATATCTGTACATTATTCTTCTACTAATGAATGAGAAGACTGAAAACCCTTACACTGGATAGATACACTCTTGATTTGTCATCTGCTGGATGGAACCAGTAAATTCTCTTGGTTCAGAGTCAAGCTTGAATCTCTATTGCTCAATCTCCTTGGGTGCTGATAAACGAATACGTGATGCGCAGTTATCTATTTTTGGTTTGGCTTTGTAACATTTGAGAGCTCAGTAACTGCTCCGACTATTCATCCAGTAGCTTAGTTGGTGGTGTCTTCTCTGCAGATTGGTGGTGTCTTTCTCTGCAGTTGCTGTATGGATACATGGATTTCTTTTCTCAAAGTTTCTTTTAATTTGACTGCTAGATTTTTCTCTCTCACAACAGGGATTTTGGCTGGAACTGATATAAAACATGATGTTTCTGGTATCACTACATCTTCACAAGGTGCTCAGCAAAATGTACCAAATGAGTCTCCTGTTGATCTGAACCTGCCAGTAGAATCTCCTGATTTGAATCTACCAACAGAGTGCCCTATAGCTGGCCTGGTAAGTATACCTATTATATTTGGGCTCTCTCTCTCTCTCTCTCTCTCTCTCTCTTTTCCCCTCCTTTCATTTGTACACTTTTCACTGGGCCCAAAATTTTATATTTCGATTCGGACTTATTTCTTTTCTTCCTTCACAAAATAATAATTGTAATTTTTTTGTTAATACAGCAAGTCTGGCGTAGCTTCTGTTGCTTCTTTTGGCAACAGCACCCTGCACTAGCTTTCTTGAAATGCCTATTTTCGGGGAGCTCTTATTATTATTTAATTATTATTTTTGATACTATTCAGAAGTTCCATTGGGGGTTCTTAGAATCTTGTATTGTTGCTTTGTCATTTCTGCACATTTGATTGATAACATTTGGTTATATATTAGGGAAGTGTGAGCCAACCAGAATCTGGGGGATCTCTGGGAAAAGCTCCAAGTTTTGGTTCAAATAATACAAGGACCCCTAAATCCCCTTGGATGCCTTTTCCTATGTTGTTTTCTGCAATCTCAAGTAAAGTCCCTCGTGCAGAAATGGAACGTGTAACTACTTATTATGAACAATTCCAGGTATTTTGAGTAGCATCATGTCTTCTCTGTATTTGATTTAAATATTTTGTGATGTTCTTGTGTCACCTTTTTTTTCTTAAGAAAAAAAGAATTAAAGTTTTTAATTCAATACATATCAGGCCAAGAAGATAAGCAGGGGAGATTTTATCAAAAGGTTGAGATTAATAGTTGGAGATGCCTTACTGAAGTCAACAATAACAAGTCTTCAATGCAAGGTATGTTTTGATTTGCATGATAGTTGGCACACCAGTATTTTTAAGAACTCTGCAAGTTTAACTAACCGTTTTCATATAAACTAATTGTGGTTTGTAGTCAATGACTTCATAGTTTCTCAATGTTAGTCCACAACATAAACTCTCATGAAAAACACAACTCAAAGCTCATAGCAGTCTTAGTTTCTGTCCAAAATGGACATCAAAATTGGAATCAGAACATTGAAATTGGCAGAAGGGTCCTGCCAATTTTTTGTTGATGTGTTAGGTGACTTAATGCTACTAAAGGCTCAGCAAGGTTGCGGTTGAGTAGCTGACATTAGCAAAAATAGCGTAAGATCAGGTGGAATGTGTTACATTTGCACGAGATCTGCAGAAGAAAAAGGAGAGAGACATAAGGAAATGAAGAAGAAAGGAGAAACAGAAGAAAAAGATTGAGAAAGGAGAGAGAGAGAGAGAGAGAGAGAGAGAGAGAAAGGGAGGAGGAGAAAGATAGAGAGAATGAGAGAGAGATTAATTGTTGTATTATTGGATTCTCCTTTCCCATTGTTACATCGCCACCCTATTTATACAGTATGTTCTCCTATACATTCTCATAGATCCTACTCTCTTAGCCATAACATTCCCCACTCCTTGAAATCATTCTTGTCCTCAGTAATGAATAAGGAAAGCAGCAATATAATGATGAAACTGTTGCCTTCATATGCAGTACATTCCAACATCAAGTGATCTCAGGAAGGAATTCTGTTGCAGCCACTTGGAGTGGCAATTGGCAAACTAATAGCTGTAGCAAGAGCCTGACTTTATTCCTCAGTCCTCATTACTCAGTTTCTTTTAGCAGTAAATGATTGCAGTATCCAAGGAACTGCTCTTTTTTCTCTGCCTTCTCCTAATTTCTAAACTCTCTTCTCTAAGGATCACAAGATTATCCAATCGTACTTCCAAATCACAAATACCACAAGATTGATGTCATTTTTGCCCGGGAACAATAAAAGATTTTGATATCATTTTTCTTGGATTAGAATCAAATTTATCCAGCAATACCCCATGCTCATTCTCAAGAATTTCAGCAAAGTGAAGGACAGAAAAATATTGAATTGAAGAATCTACATCTTCATCAAATATTTAGAAAGAATTTAATTTGGACGCAAGAGCCTGCTTACCATTCCCATCAAAATCATGTTCTTGAAAATTAGAACAACCAAAATCCATAACTTTCTCCATCCATTGCAAGACCATCATTGCCATCAGAATCTAGATTCTCTTTTTCAAGATTGGAACAATCTGAATAATGGAACTCCACGTTATCAAATTCTTGATCATCATCAAGATTATATACTATCTCACAACTTTCTTCCTCAATTTTTCCAAATTGGGGGTGTGGCAAACACAAAGTTCTCCTAGTATCATTCCCATCATCCCATGTGAAGTTAAGACTCAGGATTTGGAACCAACTGAGAAACAGTTTCCTTATCTTTTGATTGTGAAGCTGATAATATCTCTACCATCTGATCCAGTTTTTTTGGACTATCAAGTCTATTTTCTGATCCATTTCCAATTGGTCATCTTTGTCCTTTTGTTGATTCTCCATCACTAAGAAAATGAGGAAAAAGAAGTGAATTTCAAGAGAAAATGAAACGTGATTCAATGCTCAAGAAATAAGAAAGAAGGAACAATGTCTTTCTCTTAAAATGGAAATGGAACACTCAAAGTGAGATTAGATTAGAAGAGAAACAGAAATGAAACCAAGAATGAGAGAAGATAGAAGAATTTGAGAGAAACAAAAGAAAAGAGGAAGAAACAAAGGGAAAATGAAAAAAGAGTAGAAATTAGGGAGAAATAGAGAAAGAAAGGGATGAGGAACATAACAAGAAATAGAGAGAAAAGCAACAATTAGATGAGAGAGAACAGAGGGGGAAAATGATTGAAATCTTGATATTTCTTGGTTTAGAAGAAATTCAAGAAAGAAAGAAGAAATTTGAAACTTTGATGAAAAGAAGAAAAAGAGAGTAGAAGATTTGAGAGAAAATGCTTGATAATTCCCATCAAGCCAATTGGAGTATATATACTACTTACAAGAGTACATACTAGGTAAGAAAATAAATTAATTCCCTAATTATAGCCTAATCATATCACAATCATATCATACAATCATATCCCTAATTATCACTATAAATCTAAGCTATTTACAGAAATAATCTCAACACTCCCCCTCAAGCTGGAGCGTACATATCATATGCTCCAAGCTTGTTACAAATATACTCTATTTGTGATCCTCGAAGTGATTTTGTGAACACATCAGCTAGTTGATCATTTGAGTTGACAAAGCTAGTAGAAATGCATCCGGACTCAATCTTTTGCCTAATAAAGTGGCAATCCACCTCTATATGCTTCGTCCTCTCATGAAAAACTGGATTTGATGCAATATGGAGGGCTGCTTGATTATCACATATCAACTTCATTTGACCAGTATCGCTATATTTCAATTCCTGAAGGAGTTGCTTCAACCAAATGAGTTCACATGTCCCTAAAGCCATAGCTCGATATTCTGCTTCTGCACTTGATCTTGCTACCACACTCTGTTTTTTACTTTTCCAGGATATAAGATTCCCTCCAATCATAATGCAATATCCTGAAGTAGATCGTCTATCTGAAAGAGAACCTGCCCAGTCTGCATCAGAATAGCCAACAATTTGTGAGTGACCCTTATTCTCATAGAGTAGTCCTTGTCCTGGAGCTCCTTTGACATATCTGAGAATGCGAATGACTGCATCCCAGTGACACTGTATGGATTTTGAAGAAATTGACTAACTACACTTACAGCAAAGGAAATATCTGGTCGAGTGATAGTGAGATAATTGAGCTTGCCGACCAATTTTCTGTATCTAGCAGGGTCTTTAAGTGGTTCCCCCTGTTCAGGAATCAGTTTGACATTTGGATCCATGGGAGTATCCACATGTCTACAGTCTAACATGCCTGTTTCTTCCAATATGTCCAAAGCATATTTTCGTTGAGAAATTGCGATACCTATTTTAGACTGTGCCACTTCAATCCCTAAGAAATACTTCAATTTTCCAAGGTCTTTAGTTTGAAAATGACTGAACAAATGTTGTTTAAGCTGAGAGATTCCATCATTATCATTTCCTGTAATGACAATATCATCAACATAGACCACCAAGTAGATGCATCTATTGCCATTATGTCGAAAAAACACGGAATGATCATAATCACTTCGAGACATTCCAAACTGTTGAACTACATTGCTGAATCGCCCGAACCATGCTCTTGGAGACTGTTTTAGACCATACAATGAGCGTCGAAGACGACATACTAAGCCTGACTCTCTCTGAGCAACAAACCCCGGAGGTTGCTCCATATAGACTTTTTTGGCGAGTTCTCCATGAAGAAATGCATTTTTAATATCCAGTTGATGAAGGGCCCAGTGATTAATTGCGGCCAGTGAGATAAAGAGACGAACAAAAGCTATTTTGGCTACTGGAGAGAAAGTATCACTGTAATCAAGCCCATAAATCTGAGTGTAACCTTTAGCTACAAGGCGAGCTTTAAGGAGATTAATTTTGCCATCAGGTCCCACCTTAACTGTGTAAACCCATCGACAACCAACAGTAGACTTGCCAGGTGGTAAAGAGACCAGTTCCCAAGTTCCATTATTATGAAGAGCAGTCATCTCCTCAACCATTGCATTACACCAACCAGGATGATCCAATGCTTCTCTAACTGTCTTGGGTATAAAAACAGCAGACATGGTGGAAACAAAAGTATAATAGGAAGGAGACAAACAATGATAACTCACAAAATTATAAATGGGATGAGGATTGCGAGAAGAGCGAATACCTTTTCGGAGAGCAAGAGGAGGAGTAGCTGTAGCTACTGAAGGCATGACCGAAGGAGGTGAAGATGGAACTGGAGGTGAGTCACTAGAAGTACCTGCATTAGGGAGAGAAGTATCAGTGTTAGTAGCAGATGGGTGGGGCCGACGGGTGTAGACCTGAAGGGGTGGACTGACATGAGGTCAATGAGATACAAGAGGTGTAGGTACAGGCAAAGCGCTAGGAACAAAGGTTTTATGCGTTGGACTAGAAGAAAAGTAAGGGGAGGTTTCAAAAAAGGTGACATCTGCCGAGACAAAATATCTGTTGGTAGTGGGATCATAGCATTTGTAACCTTTTTGAAGTCGAGAATAGCCAAGAAAGATGCATTTAACTGATTTGGGCTGGAGTTTGTCTTTACCAGGGGTATGATCATGACCAAAACATATACATCCAAAAACTCGCAGTGACAACTGGTTGGAGGTCTGGTTAGGAAAGAGAACCGAATGAGGACTCTGATGCTGCAAAACAGAGGAAGGCATACGGTTGATCAAATAGCAGGCAGTAAGGACCGCCTCGCCCCAAAAACGCAGCGGAACATTATGATGTATAAGTAAGGTGCGGGCGGTTTCAATCAAATGCCGATTTTTGCGCTCGGCAACACCATTTTGTTGAGGAGTATGGGCAAGCAATTTTGGATCCAACGAATGCCACAAAAGACTACATAGTTGAGCATCAATCTTAACCCAGTTGGGTCTATCAGTGACAGTGATATTAGTGGCGTTTTTTGTTAAATGATCATTATATTCCTGTCCCACAAACCATAATTCTACGGATACAGCCCAAGACACATAATTATTATTCCCTTGCAACTTTACAGTAGCAATTGAAAAGACAGGTTTAAGAGACTCAGAACCTGTATTGAGGGTGTTTTGCTTTTCAGACATGTCGAGAGAGATTCTGAAACAACAAGAGATCAAATAGAGACCTGAATCTGCAAAAAAGGAGCCGGATCTGCCAAAGAGCGCCTGTGAACAGTAAATCCGACGACCGGACTTACTGGGCTGGGGTCGCCGGCGTCGGGCAAGGCTGGAGGAAGGGTCGCCGGCGTCGGGCAAGGCTGGAGGAAGAGTCGCCGGCGTGAAACGGTCGCCGGAGGATGTGCACGCGTCCGCGCGTGGATGACGGACGTGTGAAGGCGGGCTGATCTGACAACCGGACCTACTGGGCTGTGGTTGCCGGAGCCGGGCAAAGCTGGGAGAAGGATCGCCGGCGTGAAACGGTCGCCGGAAAGTGATGCACGTGCCGGCGCGTGGCTGGAAGCAATCTGTGCAGGGTGGTGCGTGGAGGCGCGTGGAGGCCCGTCCGGAGGCGGTGCTTCGCCGGAAAATAGATCGGAGGTCGGCGTGGGGAATGGGCTGGGTGGTGAGACTAACTGATGTCCAGAAAGTCACCAAAGTAAGGTGGCCGGTCTGCCACTCAAAAGTGAACCAAATTTCTTGGCTCTGATACCATGAAACTTTGATGAAAAGAAGAAAAAGAGAGTAGAAGATTTGAGAGAAAATGCTTGATAATTCCCATCAAGCCAATTGGGGTATATATACTACTTACAAGAGTACATACTAGGTAAGAAAATAAATTAATTCCCTAATTATAGCCTAATCATATCACAATCATATCCCTAATTATCACTATAAATCTAGGCTATTTACAGAAATAATATCAATATATAGAAATAATCTCAACAAAATTCAAGAAATAAGAATAATAGAAAGACGAGCATAAGAAATATGGATTCCAAGAAAAAGAAGCAGAAGAAGAGAATACCTAGAATTTGGTGCTTGTGGATAGTAGGCTTTGATACTACCTGTTATGTATGCACCTGATTTGCAGAAGAAAGGGAAGGGAGAGGGACAGAAGGAAAAGAAGAAGGAAGGAGAAATAGAAGATTGAGAAAGGGATGAGAGAGAGAGAGAGAGAGAGAGGGGGGGGGAGGAGGAGAAAGATAGAGAGAATGAGAGAGAGATTAATTGTTGAATTATTGGATTCTCCTTTCCCACTGTTACAATGCCACCCTATTTATGTAACATGTTCTCCTATACATTCTCATAGATCCTACTCTCTTACTCATAGCAGAATGCAGCCTACAGTGACAACATGAATTCAGCTTGCACACACTTGAGTGTTTATCAACCCAAATCAAATGGAACTCACAACATAGGTGTTGGAACTTGTAGTCGAGTTCTGATTGCAGTCACGTTGCCTCCTGTGGACTACGAAGCTTGAAGATTTTGGGAGAGTTTATTGCTGTGAAAATTGTTGTTTACAATCTATGTGCATTCTAATTTATACATAAAAAATCAAAGCTGATAAAAAAATTACAAGGAATAAAATCTCTACAGTTATGTCCTATAATTTAGCCTAAAATATGGCATGAGATCAGCCCTTAAACTTTGCAACTATATCCTAAAGATCTCCTCATTAGTCAACAAAGCTCAGGGAAGGTCTAGATGCTGGAATTAGTTGAGTTCCTATGCTAGTGGCACGGTGGTTCGACGCACTGAGAGTGATGGTCTTGTTGCGGCAATAAGGAAGCTTGTCTTGAAACCCTGTTTTGCAAGGTTGGGTGCACTAGGGCTTTAGGGAAACAAAGGGAGACACTCCGGGTATGCTAAATCTACAAATAAATTTACCCACATTAGGATTTTTCTTTTCCTTTCTTTTTTCTTCTTCTTCAAAACATGATCAATAGCTAGAAGAGAACTTTTGAAACCCCCCACCCCCCCCCCCCCCCCCCCAACAAAAAAAAAAAAAAAAAAAAAAAAAAAAGAGTTTCTGAGTTGTGTGGTGCTTTGATACGAAACTGATATAAAACAAGAACACAAAAGATAGAGAAACTAAAAAGGAGGAGAATTAAATTCTCAAGAGAAATAAATATTCAAGAAAAAATACTCTCTCAAAATGGAAGAGAAACAAATTTCAATGCTGATATCATAATAAGCTCTGTAGTTTTGGACTCACTTTTCACTTGGTCTAAAATGGTTAATCCAAGTTATTTAGTTTTTATTTTTCCATACTTTGCTTTGCTGATGTAAGCATATGATTTTCTCACTCTTCCCCACTAAATTTGCGATGTCCTCGTCGTAATTGAATCGGATACAATTGCTAAATCAAGACCGGACTCTTGAGTATTGTGGTTCACTAGTATCTCGGGCGGCTCTACCTCGTCTCACATGGGTAGCCTTTTTTTCGCAGATCTACTAGACCTGCACAGTTTTTCTGACTTGGGATGACTCTTATACCAATTGAAACAGTCTAGTCCAAACTGACCCAAATAATTTTTGGATCGACTTTCCACTTGACCCAAAATAGTTAATTCAAGTTATTTAGTAATTTCATGCTAGTTATTATATACAATTTGATCTTTGCGTACTTTGCTGATGTGGGATGTGGGATGCAGGACGTTCTGATTTTCACATGAATACTAAACCAAAATAAATTAATAACGTTAAGCGGACTCTAGTTGGGGAAATATAAACTCAATATTCCTAAATGATAGAAAATGGACTTCCTAATTTCACAATTAAAAGTTAAATCAATATGATTCTTAAAATCTTGGATTTCCTTTAACTTATCACTACCTCTTTATTCATTTATTATATTTCCCTCCTATTTGACTCTTTTATACTTCTCATTGCATGGATCAGCATCTCCTTTGTCATGATTGGTTCAATGCATGCTTACAGCCCTTTACTACCTGGGATTAGTCCATGAACCCTTGAACTATAATTAAAACCTATTGATGTCTAAACTTATAAAAATCATGACAAAAAGACAAATATAATTGATTGATTGCTTGGGTTGTTGTGATTATGCCGTGCCGTGTTGATGTGAACATTGTTGTGGTTGTTATATGCAGATACCATTGGTGGGAACAGGCACAGTCAAATCAACTGCAGAAGGTTAAAGTGGGTTTGATGGATGGAGATGCTCTACTGACGCCCAGTGTTGGAATTTTAGGTAAAGCTTTGCTTGTGTGCTTGAATGTGTCGACATGGAAGTTGTTAATGTAAATGACTGTTTTGGGCTTGTTGGTTTAAGTTATATTGAAACAGGCTACTCAAAACATGCTAGTTTATGGGATTGAATGGATTGCAAGAGTTAATTGGCGTACTGTGCGAATCTGTCTCATTGTTGGTTCTTATTTTAAAATTACTTGGTTAAGACGTCCCTATATTTTATAAGATCAAATTGTTTAGTCCTGACTAAAAAACTATTTAATTAATTTACTTGAACCCTACAACTAAGTAGTATGAATATGATTTATTTAAAATTATAGGGATTAAATAATGTATATAGTTAAAAATTATATAAATATTTAAAGAACTGAAGTGTTTAATTTTACGAAATTGAAGAAGTTAATTTTAATTATTTTAATCAAATAATTTTAATGGAATAATTTTATAATAGGAATTTATCGATATTTAATAAAAAAAAAATCTTGCGATTTAATGATAATTCTCCTTTCTTTGGATTTGATGTTGTGAAATAACTAGGACTTTATTAGTTAATTTCACTGTAGAACTTTTTATTTGATTTTATTTTTATTATTTTCCTAAAGCAGAGAGGTGTTAGAAAATGGTTGGTGCGTGGATTAACATGTGGCACTTAAGCTCTAAGTTCTGTTTTACAAATCTATTTGAATATTTTTTAAGAAAAAAAGGTTTAGATAGCAACTTTTATGATCATTAAATAATTAAAAGAAGAATTAGAATATGAAAATTTGAAATTCAGGACGAATAAGCTTCAAGAAAATGTTCAAATTTATTTAAGATATATCATTTAACAAATTATTTCCTGATTTTATTCTTGGATTATATGTTTTTCTCCTATAGTGGAGTAATTCTACTATTTGATCTTTATATTTTTCTCATGTCTATAATAACACTCTTGTGTACCTTCTAAAATATCTATCTTAAATTCCTCACCTCACTTTTTCTTAATTGATTATTGTTATTGTCATTATTTATATATATATATTTAATATTACATAAATAATATTTTATATTTATATTATAAATAGTAATTTTTCATATTGTAAACAATACAATATAAAATTAATAATGATACATTAATGAATTTGTTATAAAAATATCACTTGCAAACTTATAAAGTTTAAGAGAAAAAACATATAATTTAAATATGGACACTCTCACTTAAATTAAATATTTATGTATAAATTTATACATTTATTATATATATTTTAAATTAATTTTACATAAAATTTGATATAAATATTTCATGAAATAATATTATTATAGGACTTCAAATTTATATTAAATACATTTTATAAATTTAGTTAATTTTTAAGTTAACTGATAAGAAAATTAAGAAGAAAATAATTTTAAAAATTAATATTATTTGGCTGAGAATTGTGGGAAGAATTTCACAAGTGAATAATTTACAAATTGAGCCAGAACTTTTCAATGCCCCGCTTGATTTGATTGGAGTACACCTTTAAAGACAATTACAAAATGTCTTTACACTAAAATCAGCTAAAGGAAGTGGGGGACAATGCAAGGCCATGGCTATGTTACTTCTTCTTCTTCTTCTTATTATTATTATTATTATTATTATTATTATTATAATAAAATTGGTTAAAATTTAATTTTCTAAGATTAAATTATTGTAATTATGTTTTATAAAACTATTTCAAATATTATAAAAAATAGTTTGTAAAATTTTAACGTAAGAATAAAAAAGTTTAACCATCTCATTCTGTTCACGTATACCCACTTCATTTTGCCGAACAAAATTCTTTATGACTATGTAAATAACTGTTTATGTTTTTTTAGGAGACTGAGGTGGCAAAGTTAAATTAAACTAAGTTGAATTTCTAACAACCTCTTTTAAACTTTATTTTGTTATTTCCAACATTTTATTTTAGATTGAAAAATAAATTTATCTTTAAGTGACTTCATAAAAATATCGATAATTTGATTATTTGATGCACGGTATTCAAACATGATCACTTTATTTATTTTGTTTTATCAAATTTCGAATATGGTGATATCCGATATCAATTCACTTTCTCTACCATGAAACTCTGAATTTTTTTTTTCTCAATTCCATTGTTGATTTATTATCGCAATAGATTGTTGTTGGGCCAACTTGTTGATGTTGTAACTAGCTATGCATCCTCTAGCACAACTAGTTACTGCTATATATTCGCTCCTACTGTTAAACGAGCTGCAACCTATTATTTCTTTGCTACAGAACTAAGGTGAAATACATACTCGAAAGTGTTTTTCGAAAGTGTTTTTCGGTTTCTCAATTCCATTGTTGATTTATTATCGCAATAGATTGTTGTTGGGCCAACTTGTTGATGTTGTAACTAGCTATGCATCCTCTAGTACAACTAGTTACTGCTACACCTATTATTTTTTTGCTATAGAACTAAGGTGAAATACATACTCGAAAGTGTTTTTCGGTTTCTCAGTATCTCTAGCTCAATCACTATTTGTATAACCTATAAGCTCTATATTATTATTATTAGAATAAAACATATCATTTAACGTACTTTTGATATATCTCAAAAATTTTTTTTAGCTTGCCAATGAGATTGTCGTGATGAATTCATAAATTTACTTATAATTCCAACTTCATAGACAATGTCAAGTTTAGTTGCTTATAGATACCTCAAGTTAGTTTTCATTCGATCCTGCTCTTTTTCATTAAATACTGCTGGTCCTTCTCAATTGCAAGTTTGGATATAAGAGTTCTCATGTAAAATGTCATCCATGTTTCATTAAATCTGGCTAAGCATGGATTATATGTTAATTTAGTTTGTCTCTTTATCATTCTGCTCCAAAAACTGCCAAGCATACTTTGTTTCTATGCCACCATGCTCGGCTAACTTAGTTTTTACGTTCATATGCGTATAGACTTGAAATGGTTGGTGTTTAAGCTACTAACGCTTTAAGATTGTCTACCTTCCATAAATGGGTCTAGAACTGGGAGCGATAAATATGATGGAATTTTAGACCTCTCCAATGGTCGAGGGAATAAAAAATAAGCATTTCACAAGCAAACTAAGTGGTTCATTTGCCCTTACTTGAGCTTTGGAAAAATAATAGTTTTTTTTTACTCGTTAAGAATTGGGTGAGCATTTTTTTATTCAAACCGAAAAAATCGATCGGATTGAATTAATTTAAAAATCAAATTCAATTTTTTATTCAATTCAGTTCGATTTGATTTTTAATTTCAAACATTTTAATTATTTTGATTTAGTTTAATTTTAATCAAGAAAAAATCAAAAAAATTAAATCGAACCCATTAGTGATAATAATATATTATTTTCAATAGTATAGAGAGATTAGATCGGTTAAAATATTCTAATTAAATTTTAAAATATTAAAAATAAAGGGTAAAAAATAAAAAAAATTATTAAAAATTCAAACCAAACAGAATCGAACCGAATCAAATCGGTTCAATTCAATTTAATTTCTGACCAAAATCGATTCGAGTTAATTTTCATAAATACTAAAATTTCCATTTTTGGTTTGAATTTAATATGTCAAGTGGAAGGATGAATCCACAAGGATGTGTATGGCATATTTTGACAGTAGTGTTGGAGACAAGCAACAAAATTCCACATTGCTGGAGGTCTATACATGTACATATGCCGAATGTTGACCAATCAAACCATATATATCCTGTACAAATTTTCCTTTCCTGAGCAAACAAAAATCAGTGAATTTAGCATCTTCACAAGTGAATAAATTTTGAGACAAAAGAGAAGTAATGAATTTAAAATGATAATGGGAAAATTGAAATTGGCTTCAACTATTCAGCTTAATACAAGAATTGCATCCAATCAAGAAATCAAAGACTCTACTAAACGTCAAACAAACTCATATGATCTCCAGCTATCAAAACTAAGGAATGAGAATAAAAAGATGGGTATTTTACATCAGTAGACTCTACAAAGCCTAGTTTAAGAATCAAAAGACTCGGCTTGAAAAAAAACCAATAAAAATCAGAAAACCTAAATTAAGACTCTAAGTTTACTAACCAGTCAAATGCTCAAATGTTCTTCTCTATGCAAGCTCTGAACAGTGTCAGACCATCGTCCTGGTGAATGGTCACTGCTGTTGGATGAAACTTGAGCCTCTGCCCTTGAATCTTTTATCATCTTCAAAATGTCCCTCATTGATGGCCGGTTCTCTGGCACAAATGAGACACATGCCATTGCAACATTTACAAGACTTTGAAGTTTCTCATCACCTGCCTCATTACCTGAAGCAGGTTCGTCCCCAGATTCTGTCTCTTCCTCACGTACCGACCGAACCCACATCGGAATATCTGTGCCATGTTCCTGAACAAGATCCTGGAAGGGAGTTTTGCCAGTCAAGAGTTCTAAGAGGAGCACACCAAAGCTGTAGACATCCGCTTGTTGAGTGGCTGGTTTTTGCATGTCCCTGATTTCAGGAGCTCTATAGAAAAGAGAAGTAGCACTTGGTTCCTCCAGCATGTTTGGATCTCGGAACACCGTCAGACCATAATCAGTGAGGCAGGACTCAAATTCAGGCCCTAGCAGCACATTGGAGGATTTCAAATTTCCATGGGTTAAGCCAGGGTTCTGGTGGATATATAGAAGTCCAGTTGCCAAATCCTCAGCTATTTTGAGGCAAGAAGTCCAGTGAAGAGGCTTTCCACCCCCAGAAGTCCTTGTTCCTGTTAAAAAAACCAAGACAAGGGATTACTACATGGAGTAGTATCCAAAAAATTATATTTTTTATATGATAATGCATTTTTCTAATACATATAATATCACACAACGCTATGTAATGCTGTTAATTTTCAATGCTAATTAACAATAAATAAATATTTTAAATGAATTTTACAAATGCAATTAGAAAATCATTTATCTTTGATATCAACCATTGCTTATTTTTCTTACTCCATTATCTACATCAATGTTGAGACTCAAAACCTAAGCCTCTTGATGAGGAAATTAAGTTTTCACTTCTTGGTTGTCCTCTTGAAGAACTTAAATCAAACTTCTACATTGAATATACACATACGGCTAGCCATTTGAAAATTTTAGTCCCAAGAATTTCAAATTTAACCACAATCTTTGGTAGGGGTGTAAATGAACCAAATCGTTCGTGAGCTACTCGAGGTTCGGTTCAATCGACCGACCTCGACTCGATTTCTAAACGAACCAAACTCGAGTTTAGTTTACTAAATGAACCAAGCTTGAACTCCATAGTATTTGGCTTGTGAGCTCGACTCGTTTCTGAGTTCATGAATAGGCTCCCGAATAAGCTCGTGAACAGTCTTGTTAAGTAAGTTGAAATTATTATCATAAGAGAAATAAACTCACACTCTGCATATACTTTCATGAGGCAAACCTAAATTTTCTAAAATTCAGCTCTATATAATTTAGTTACACTCTTAAACTTGCATATATTGAATCATTAAGATTTAAAAGCTCATCTTTATAAGTTTACGAGCTAATTTGTAAATATACTTATTTAACTAAAATTATTTTAGTTTTAAACTAAAACTCATTATACATGTAAATAAATTGAAGTACTCGTGAACTATTCAAGACTAAACTCAATAAAAACTTGACTCGTCTAAACTCATTAAAAGCTTGACTCGTCTAAGCTCGTTAAAAGCTTGACTTGTCTAAGCTCGTTAAAAACTTGACTCGTCTAAACTCGTTTGCTAAACGAGCCAAACTTGAACTTCTTAATACTCTGCTCAAGTTCGAAATGAGTAAAGCTCGAAATCGGTTTGAGTTCGAAAAAATTTTAACGAATCAAGTTTGAGATCTTCAAAGTTCGGCTCGAATCGGTTCGGTTCGTTTACACCCCTAGTCTTTGGTCACTCATATTGATCATGACGGATAAATTTATTTACTTTTGAAAGGATTTTCATTAATTTATCCTACAAACACTTTGTTTCATAGCACTAGATTCTCTCAAGTCTCAACCCTGAGAACCAAAATACTTTTACGTCCTAAATCATTGAGAGACGCGATCTAAATCATCAAAATAGAGGAATAAGAAATGAAAAAATAGAAGGAAAGAAGAAAGAAGAAAATAGAGGAATAAGAAATGAAAAAATGGAAGGAAAGAAGAAAGAAAAATAAATAAATACACGTGTGCAATAGTATGCCAGCACAAGGAGGAGAATAAGAAGAAATGCTATAACATAACAAGAAAAATAGAAAGAACAAAATACATCTTAAGTTAAAACATTTAGATATTAGTGGAACATGTGGAGATATTAACTTTGGGAATATAAATTATTATTTCATTAGTTAAATTTTAAAATATTTTTAAAAAATACAAATTATCATCAATTATTAATCATATATTTAATTATATAAATCTGAGTAAATCTGAGAGATCTCAGGTTCAATCCCTCATACCTCATTTAAAAAAAAAAAAATTATGTAAAAATTATCTTATATTATATAAATATAATTTACATGCTCTAAATTAAATTGCATATCAACTAAATATATTATTAGTCGAATTAGCGTACTTATTAAATTTATTCCTACATATTCTATATTTCATTAATTAATATATCACGTATACCACCATCCTGATAACTATGCTTTAATCAAGCTACGTTGTATACAAAAGAAACTATCATTAATGTATAATTTAATATCACGTTATTTTATTATTATTATTTAAACTTAGAAATTGTTATGTATAATTTTCATCTCAAGTACGTTTTTTTTTACATGTATTCATATAATAAAAAATCTGTTTCTTATTTATTAAAAATTATTAAAATAGATTATCAAATTTTTAAGCAAAAAATCTCTTACATTATTGAATTATTAATTAATATAATAGACATATTTTAGATTTAGCAATGAAAATATTCCAAATTTTTAAAATTTTTGCAACAATTTTGTTCTAATTTTAATAATTAATTTTATATAATTATAAAAAATGTAGTTAGGCGTGCTTACATAATAGCCAATAAGCAAATATTATTTTCAATTTGGGAATTACTGTGAGTCCGTAGTTTTCTGAAAAATATTTTCATGATAACTAATTGATATCGGATAATAATCATCCAAAATAGACAATATGCTGACACTCGAAAACAGATCTGATCACCAAGAGAAAAAAAGACCTACACACTTCAGGTCTCAGCAAGACTCGCCCCCTCAACTATGGGGCGAGACTCCACAGAAAGTTACCATTAGATAGCGCAATCCAGCAGATCCCCATTACGCCTATAATTATGCGATCACCTATCAATTAGCTGAGACTAACCGAATATTCAGGAGTTGCGATAATTAACCTCATCTTCTTACAGTATAAAAATTAATGATTGTAAGGACTAAGTACGCATTTCTTACACGACTATTTTTGAGTTCTAAGCAATTTCTTATATTTGTCCTTGTCTTTAGCTTACTAACTTGAGCGTTGGAGTAGCTGTTATACACGTCAACCACCTCACTTTCTCTTTCTTACAGATTGGCCCATTGCGGCACTGTTTCATTTTAGCAATATCATTTGGTTCCGTTGCTAGAAAATTCATTGAATTCTCTCTGTTCATTTGGATTAAAATCGGATTCTTATCCCTTTTCTCTTAAAAAGAAATATTTATTTTCTCTCTCGAAATGACCGACAGTTCACGAGCCGCTGTTAAAGTTGCTACCAATGAGGGTGCTATTATTTCTTCCGCTCTTGATAGTGAATAAAACACACTCTCTATGGTCAACGAAGAAGATCTCAACGATCTGAACAATGAGCAAATACTACAACACATCAAAGATTTCAGGCTAATCTTGAGTAATACAAAGCTCGGGGGAGGCATCATTTATGGCTCCCAGGGGAAGGGAGGAAGTCTCCATTGATATCTAAGGACTCGGACAGAGACGGTCCAGGTGCAATCCAAAGGGAAGGCCAAACTAGAGGATGAAGAGTCGTCGAACGAGACTCTAAAGAACGTCAACTGAAAGCTAGTTTGGGCCGTGCAAAGGTATCAGAAAGAGCAGGAGGAGGACTATGGCCTGGACAATGTCTCGCCCCTATTAGATGAAATCTTAGCAGAAACTGCCCCAACCAAGATCAAGCTGCTAAGTTTGGACAAATATGATATAACAACAAATCCCAGAAGTCACCTAACGATCTTTAGGATAACCATGCAGCTTCAGAATATCAACAAATTCATGTTGTGCCAAGTGTTTCCGTCAACACTCACAAGTTTGGCTTAGAAATGGTATCAACATCTGAATCCAGATTTAATTCAGAACTTTACACAATTCACTACATTATTTAAATTCAAGTTTATTACTTGTATACCTCCTAAAAAATTGTCCTCTGACTTGTAGAAGACCTGCCAAGGAAAGGATAAATTTTTAAAGAACTTTATCTTACGGTTTAATACAAAAGCAATACAGGTAGAGGAATTAAATAATGAGATAGCATGTAAAGTATTGAAGAAAGGAATCCACAACGTCAAGTTCATTGATTCCCTAATCAAGAACCCAGTTGCTACGTACCAACAGCTAATGGACAAAGCCCAGAAGTATATCAAGCTAGATGATGAAGTTCAAGCATTGAGAGAGGACAAAAGGACGAATCAAAAGTCAAATCAAAAGTCAAAGAGGTGAGGATATGAAGAAGACCATAGAAGTTACCCAGTCTCCCGAAAGAGGGAAGACTAAAGTAAATATAAGGATTATACTCTATTGAATGACTCACAAATACGTATTCTGATATGGATCAGGAAAAACAATAAGAGGTCAAGTGGCCTCCCAAGGTCAACTCTGAGAGAAATGTAAGGTGAGACAGAACTAAGTACTGCCACTTTCACGAGGACCACGAATGATAGTCGGCAACTGAAAGACGAGATCAAGACGTTAATAAGGGACGACACACTTCAAAAGTTCGCCAGAAAGAGTAGGGAAGAGAGGATTATTTATGTAATTGCAAGAAGACCCAACGATTGTAAGGGAAAAAAATAAACGAGTCGCGTAAGATATCCAGAATGTTCAATAGTAGAGTAAGGTCATGTGTCTTTTATGTAGAAGTCTTAGACCTTAAAAGAAAAAATGTAATAGGAGTTAATGTCGGGACTGATAAGTTAGATAAAAACTAAAAAGGACCATCGAAGGTCTCGAAGGTTATTCATCCAGGGTCTCATAAGCTTACCAAATTTGATGGCCGAGTCATTCTCCACTCCTAGAATATTTTTATTTGTAATTTGAGAAAATTTTATCAATAATAGTTAACAATGTATTTTTTCATGTTTTGTGTTATTCAGTGATAAGGAACGATGGGTTTTCTTTTTTAAAAAGATTAAAGAGCATTCAAGACTATAAGACAAGTTCCGTTAAACCATAATCCGAGTGTTAGTCTCGCTAAATAAGGCATCTTATGCCAGGCTACAAGGCGGGTTCCGCCAAACCATAATCTGGGTGTTAATCCCGCTAAATAAGGCATTTTAGGCCAGGCCACAAGGCAGGTTGCAATAATCCATATGTTAATCCATCTACACAAAGCATCTTATGCCAATGTCACAATGCGAATTCTATCAGACCATAATCCAAATGTTAGTCCTGCTAAACAAGACATCTTATGCCAGGCAATAATCTAGATGTTAGTCCCACTGAACAAGGTCTCTTATGCCAAGGCCACGAGACAAGTTTTGTTAGGCCATGATCCGAGTGTTAGTCCCGCTTAACAAGGCATCTCATGCCAAGCCACAAGGCGAGATCCGCCAGGCTATAATCCGAGTGTTAGTACCATGAAATAAGACATTCTATGCCAAGGCCATAATGTGGGTATCCGCCAGGCTATTGGACGAGAGTTATGGTAGATACCGAGTATATAAACACTTAGAGTATAGAAGGAAAGATTTCTCATTAAAAATGAAGATTACAAGGCGTGTAACTGCTAGGCAAGTCTTCGGCGTTAGTCCCAAAAGACAGAGGCGAGTTTTCTGTTGAAAAGCGCTACAAGGCGGGTAACCACTAGGTGAGTCTTCGGACGCTAATCCCAAAAGACAGGCGAGTTTTTGCTGAAAAGCGCCACAAGGTGAGTAACAGCTAGGCGAATCTTTGGACGCTAGTCCCAAAAGACAGAGATGAGTTTCTGTCGAAAGGCGCCACAAGTCGGGTAACTGCCAGGCCACATGTCCAGATGTTAATCCTATTCTATAAATTTTTCAAGTTATTGATTTTATGGTCACTAGTCAGGTTAGTAACTAGGTGTTATGGTCGGGTGTTAACTCCTTAATAATCTTTTAAAGAGACCATTTAATTCTTATTAACGATTATTGGACGAGAGTTATGGTAGATACCGAGTATATAAACACTTAGAGTATAGAAGGAAAGATTTCTCATTAAAAATGAAGATTACAAAACAGGGCAATTGTTATTTATGGGTAGGAGCAGACAAAGCGACGTGAGCATGGAATGCCAATCTAAACAGGCCACACGCCCCAAAATGTGAAAACAACTGTCATATTCAAATTTAAAAAATCGAAGACCAACGGGGGACTTCTGATATTGCACAATAATCACCCAAAGTAGGCCATATACTGGCACTCGGTGACAGGGCCATATGACAAGGGTTTGATCAGAGGATACTTGGTCCTACCGAGAAAAAGAAGACCCAGACACTTCAGGTCTTAGCAAGACTCGTCCCTTCAACTACGGGGCAAGTCTCTACAGGAAGTTAGCGTTAGAGAGCGCAATCCAGCAGATCCCCATTATGTCTATAATCACAGGATCCCCTATCATAGCCAAGACCAACCGGATTTTCAGGAGTTGCGATAATTAACCATCTTCTTACAGTATAAAAGCTAATAATCATAGAGACCAAGGTACGCATTTCTTACACAACTACTCTCGAGTTCTAAGCAATTTCTTACATTGGCCCTTATTGATCTTTGCCAATCCACTACCAAACCATCCCCTAATTTCTTATACATGACTAGCACAAATGCACAACGCAGTCATCCTATGTAGCTCCATCCCTTTACCTACACCAAAAATTTTGCCAATCTCAGCACAATTTCTTTCCTCATTGAGCCCAAAAGTGCACAAGCCAAGAAATCTATTGAGTGGTGTGCCGCCATGTAGGAAGAATTAAATGGCTTACATAAGAATCAGACATGGATTCTGGTTCCCCATCCACCAAATACTAATGTCATTGATAACAAATGGGTATTCAAGATTAAGAGGAACTCTAACGGGTCTCTAGAATAATTGAAAGCTCGATTAGTAGCAAAGAGCTACACTCAGCAATCTAGTATCAATTACTCCGACACCTTTTCTCATATTGTGAAATTTAATACTGTTCGCACCGTTCTTTCTCTTGCTACAGTTCACTCTTAGGCTATCAAACAGTTGGACATTTCCAATGCTTTTTTACATGGTTCCTTAAAGCAGGATTTATATATGAAACAACCTTGGGGCTTTATTGAATCTCAGTTTCCTCATCATGTCTGCAAGCTTCATCGTTCTTTATATGGGTTGAAGCAAGTGCCATGTGCATGGTTTCATCGCCTTTCTGAGTTTCTTATTAAGCTTGGTTTTTGGTCCTCTCAAGCCGATCACTTATTATTTGTTCTTCAGGATGGCCCTCTCAAATTTTATGTTATTGTGTATGTTGACGACATCCATGTTACATGTTTAGATACTGGGAAATTGCAATGGTTCCTTGCTCAACTTGGGAGCATGTTTCCTGTTCGTGATTTGGGTAACATCAATTATTTTCTTGGTATTGATATACTGCAAGTTCCAACGAGTTTACACTTGTCACAAACAAAATATATTTATGATCTTTTCGAGATGAGCATGACTGATTCCAAAGGTTGTAATATAGCGATGGCCACAACACCTAATCTCAGCAAATATATGGGCACGGTTCTATTAAATGGTGAACAGTATCACCAGGTGGTTGGGGCTTTGCAGTACCTCACACTGACACAACCTGATATAGCTTTCAGTGTCAACAAACTAGCACAATTCATGCACTGTGCTATGGATGTTCATTGGCAAGCCTACAAATGTTTGCTACGGTATCCACATGCCACTCACACTTGTGGACTCTTTCTCTTTAAACATTTTGATCTTCATTTGCATTTCTATTCTGATAGTAATTGGGCAGGGTGTCCTGATAACAAGCGTTCCACTAGTGGTTATCTTATTTATATAGCTAAGAATCTTGTCTCTTGGTCTTCAAAAATGCAGCCGACAGTTACTTGTTCCTCTACGGAGAGTGAATACAAAGCACTTGTGAATACAACAGCTGAGGTTATGTGGTTGACCACTTTGCTTCGTGATCTTGGTTCCCACCATAGTCAATTGCTTCCTTTTGGTGTGATAATATGAGTGCCATTTACTTATCATCCAATCTTGTGTTTCATGCTTGCACTAAACATATTAAGATTGATTATCACTTTATTTGGGATAACTTCGTCTTGGTACCATTACCATTTGTTTTCTAAAAAGTATAAATCAGATTACTGCATGACTAAACAGTTAAGTCAACCTTATTCCAGGTTCACTGTGCCAAGCTTCGCCTTCGTGATCGTCCGGCTTAGCTTGACGGTGTGTTAAAGAATATGTAAATACAATTTTGTATGTTCCGTAACTCTTCTCATATAGTAGTTTCCTCACTATATTCAAACACTACCTGTATATAAGGCTAAGCCTTTTCGCTATTGAAATACATTTCTAGTTATTTCAAAATAATCTTTTGCTTAAGAGGTGTTATTGTTAAAATTTTAATTTAAAATACAATTGTAAATTTAAAGAAAGTTTGGAATTTTTTAAACATTTTCACAAAATGTTATTATAACTAAGAAACTATAAGATATTTTTAACTTAAACAACAAGTTATTATTTTAATCAATTAACTACAAAATAATAAAAAATATACATTAGAAAATTTAAAGAAAATAACTATAATTAAATGACTATAATAAAATTTTAATGGGATAATTACCTTCATATCCTAATAATATAGCCTAACTAATTAAACTGTTCCTATATTTTATAAATTATATTAAAATACCCCTATAATTTATTTTAAGAACAACCTTCCAATTTAGCTATTAAATCAACGTATATAATTTTTATAATTCTAGAATTATCCTTCACTCTTCCATTCTCCTTCCCCTCTCCTTCTCTTATTTATTTATGCTTGTTAATGATTCAGGATTAGGATGAACATGTTACTCCACATAAGAAGGGTGATTATATTACACATAGAAGAGAGAAGCACTAGATTGCTGAAAGGTGGTGGAAAGAGAGACCAAAGAGGAAGAGCAGAAAATGAAAAGCAAGTTTGCAAGCTCAAAACAAGACACATGTTTTTGGGCCAGGGTGGAGGGACATGACTCGGATCCATTAAATCAGTCTCTACTATGGTCCTACCTTGATAACTATGCGAGATACAAGTGATTTAGTGGAAATAAAGGAGATGTCTAAGGATGCAGTAGCAAAGAATTCAAGCTATTGCCTATGGGTGAGAGATTATGAGGAATTGGTATCCCAGTTTGTGGTTGCATCCCAGTTTCCAAGTTTTATGGATAGAAGTTGTTCCTTGGCCTCTCGTTTCAAGGATAATGACGAATATCATGATTTGTAGTTTTTACCGTTATAGTATATAATATTAAGCTTTGTCATCGGCATGATGATATTTTATCTTGCCTAGAAAATTTGTGAAGCCAATAGTTAGACAAATATTACCTTTATAAGAGGAATCATTCAATATAAGAGTTAGGAGTGTAGACGAAACAAGTCGAGTCGAGTTTTAAAGAATTCAAACTTGATTTGTTAAAATTTTTTTGACCTCGAACCGAACTCGAACTTTACTCATTTCGAACTCGAGTTAAGTATTAATAAGTTTAAGTTTGGCTCGTTTAGCAAACAAATTTAGACGAGTCGAGTTTTTATCAAGTTTAGTTTCGAATGGTTCACGAATGATTCAATTTATTTACATGTATAATTAGTTTTTTTTTAAACTAAATAATTTTAGTTAAATAAATATATATACAAATTAACTCATAAACTTATAAAAATGAGCTCTTAAATTTTGTCGATTCAAATATATGTAAGTTTTAAAAGTGTAATTAAAGTATATAGAGCTGAGTTTTAGAAAATTTAGATTTGACTCATGAAAGTATATGTAGGACTTAAGTTTATTTCTCTTATGATATTAATCTTAGCATACTTTACGAGACTATTCACGAGTCTTAACGAGTCAAATACTATAAAATTCAAACTTAACTCGTTTATTAAAGGAGCCTAAAAATTAAGTTCGAACTTGACTCGTTTAGAAATCGAGTCGAGTCCGATCGAGATTTTATCGAGCCGAACCACATGTAGTTCATAAACAATTTGGTTAGAGTCATTCGATTAATAAAGGAAACAAAGATTTTAGCAGTAATTAAGATTCAGTCCAATAGCCTGTAATGGAACTCGGAGGTTTCAATGATGTGTTTGAATTTGCAATTGAAGTTAGACCTCTTCATTTGGAATCTCAATACTCCTAATAGTTCCCTTGAACCTTTTCTTGCATCTAATACCCACAAGAGCATTAACAAACTCAAAACAACTCCAAAAGCTACCCATGCATAGTTGAAAGTATCCCAAGAAATTGGATAATAAGTTGGCAAAAGAAAATAACAACATGTATAACAAATCCACAGAAAGGCAATGAAGCATATTGGCCTCAAAGCAAATAAAATGGCCCAGCTTTGAAATTCTTCTCAGCCATTACCATTCAGAGAGAAAATTGAAACTGTATCGCCACCAACCCACCAATCATGCAGATGGAAGCTATGGCTGTGAAGACTACATTGACTTTCAAAGTAAGCAGTGATGTTATATAACATCTGCCCAAAATAAGACATAAGTTGTCTACGTGGCAATAATTGAACAGGTGGGAAGTCTGGTCTCCCTATCGTCAAGCCTCGCCATTTCTCGATAGGTCGTGTCTTGACACAAAGTTACCATTACCAGACACATTCCCATTTCGCCAGAAATTGTGGAATTACCAACTTATTTGGTAATTATCAAGCAGCTGGCTACATTATTGCTAGATTTCCAATAAACACTATATTTATCTCTATTTTCTTATAGTATAAAAGGAAAACGATCCTAGAGGCAAAGGTACGTTATTCTCTAACACTAAAATTCTAAGCAATTCGTTGCATTTTCTCTACTTGTCATGATACTGACTTGAACGTCGAAGTGACCGTCGTGGGTACCCACCACCACCTCATATTTTTTCCCTTGCAGGTTCTAGCCAATCACAGTATAGTTCCATTTCGACCACATCATCAATCTAATCTCAGTTCCATCATTTGGTTATGTTACTAGGAAGTCCATTGAATCCCCTTCATTTATTTTGATTACGACATGTTGCCTATTCCTTCTCTCTCCTTTCACTCTCAAAATGGCCGGTAGCCCTACAGCTATTGCTAATGTTGCTACCAACGATAGATTCATCATTTTTTCTGCCCCACACAACCGAGAAAACACACTCCCAATGGTCAACAAAGTAGACCTTAATAATTTGAACAACGAGCATATACTCTAGTATATCCAAAACTTGCAATCTACTCTCATGCAGTATAATGCCCGGGAAGAGGCATCTAAAATGAACCCCGGTAGAAGAGATAAAGCTTCCGTAAACACTCCAAGGATCTAGACGGAAATGACCAAAGTGCAGCACAAAGGTAAGTCCGCATCTAAAGATGAATCAGATGAGGCTCCGAAAAGAGTGGACTGGAAGCTAATACGAGCCGTACAAAGATATCAAAAAGAACAGAAAGAGGATTTTAGTTTAAATGGGGTCTTGCCTCTTTCGAAGGAAATACTGGCAGAAACTTTTCCCTCTAGGTTGCCCAGTTTGGATAAGTATGACGGAACGCCGGATCCCGAAGCCATCTAGCCATTTTCAGGACGACCATACAGCTTCAAAATGTAAAGGATTTTGTGCTATGCCGAGTGTTCCCATCGACACTCATGGGTTTGGCTCAGAAACGGTGTCAACACCTAAGCCCAAGTGGAAGAGTTGAATCATGAGATAACATATGAGGCATTGCAAAAAGGGACCCGTAATGTCAAGTTCATGGATTCCTTAATCAAAAATCTAGCGGCAACATACCAGCAGCTAATAGATAAAGCTCAAAAGTATATCAGGCTAGATGATGAGATCCATACACTAAAAGAATATAAGAAGGCGAGTCAAAAGATAAGTCAAAAGTCCAAGAGTCGAGCCCCTAAAGGGGATTACAAGAGCTACCCCATCTCACGAAAAAAAACGAACATAGTAAGTATAAGAATTACACCCCGCTAAGTGACTCATGAACTCGTATCTTAATGTGGAACAAGAAGAATGATAAAGAAATTAGGTGGCTACCCAAACTTAATCCCGAGAAGGCAGACAAACGAGACAGAACTAAATATTGTTGCTTCCACAAAAATAATGGCCACACAATGGAAGAATGTCAAAAACTAAAGGACGAGATCGAAAGACTCATAAGGGATTGCACCCTCCAAAAATTCACAGGAAAAAAGAAGAAAAGGACAAAAGTCTAAGTCTGAGGAAATAATCCCTAAGACAACTCCTGACAGAGAACCCGTGGGAGTGATATATGTGATAACAAAAGGACCATATGAGGTACAGACAAGATTATAGCTTAGTTACCAAAAAGGAGGGGAGCTTTATTAGTCTAAAAAAATATTCACCCATAAGAGTCGTCTGCCCGAAGTATCCGTTCCAGTATTGTTCACATTTTGACAAGCAATTAGTTTTACTTCCGTATGTAAATGAAGGATATTCTTTTAATAATAAAATCAACAAAATATTTTTAAATGGTATGCTCTTAGGTCATAAGGCAATTCCAGCCAAATAATTCAATGTTGGTCCCACGAATCAAGACCACAAGACAGATTTTCACCAAGTTAGGTTATAAGGCGGTTCCCGCTAGACCACTCGGGCATTGGTCCCACGATTAAGGCCACAAGGCAAATTTTAGCCAGGCTAGATCACAAGGTGGTTCCTACCAAACTATTTGAGCGTTAGTCCCACGAATTAAGATCATAAGGCAATTTTAGCTAGGTCAGATCACAAGACGATTCCGGCCAGACCACTTGAGCGTTGGTCCCACGAATTAAGGCCATAAGGCAATTTTTGCCATGTCGGATCATAAGGCGGTCCCTGCCAGACCACTTGGGCATTGGTACTACGAATTATGGCCATCAGACAATTTTCACCAGGACAAGTTACAAAGCATTTCCCGCCAGACCATTTGGGCGATTGGTATAAGGCAATTTTAGCCAGGCCAAGTCATAAAATAATTCTCGCCAGACCACTTGGACATTGATTCCACGAATTAAGGCCATAAGGCAATTTTTGCTAGACCGGGTCACAATGTGGTCCCTGCCATACTACTTGGGCGTTATTCCCATAAATTATAGCCATCAGGTAATTTTCACTAGGACAGGTCACAAGGCGTTTCTCGCCAAACCACTTAGGCTATTGGTCCCACAAATTAAGGTCATAAGACAATTTTAATCAGGTCAGGTCACAAGGTGATCCTCGCTAGACTACTTGGGCATTGGTCCCACAAATTATGACCATAACGCAATTTTCGCTAGGCTGGATCATAAGACAGTCCCGGCCAGACCACTTGGGCATTGGTCCCACGAATTATAGCCATAAGGCAATTTTTGCCGGGACAGGTTACAAGGCGTTTCCTACCAGACCACTTAGGCTATTGATCCCATGAATTAAGGTCATAAGACAGTTTACACCAAATCACGGCTTATAACCACAAGGCAAGCATTCGCCATACCTTATAGTTAGTCACTGGGAATTCACTAAGTTCCTTATTTCATGAACCTAAGACATGACTAGACGTTATAAACAAGTGTTAGCCACATGAGCAAACTTTTTTCTTCAAGCAAAAAATTATATGCAGAAAATATAAACGACAAATAAAGGGAATATTCTCATTAAATAAAAAAAAAATTACAAAGGGGCAAGATCATCAGTCTCGTCCGTCCGAGTCTCAGTTACATTGATATTTTTGGCAGAAAAAATTCGGCCGAAGAGTACAGCTTCATCATGCCTGTCCTCAAAAGGAGTATCCTTAGCACGCTTCCCTCCACCTTCACTGTCCTCCTCGAGGAGGATATCATCTATCCAAGAGAAATGCTCAGAAAGAAAATGCTTCATCAGCTCTCTCTTCACAGAATCCTGACCTTGAACAAACATTTCCCTGCCTTGGGCCACTGTATCCTAGAGGTCCGCCTCAAGCTTGGCTACTCTGGTGAAAACGGCCCGAGCCTCCTCCACTTGAGCCTACAACTCTGAATTGGCAGACTTAGCCCAACTCTCAAGGCTCAGGTTAGAAGCACGGGCCGCGTCAAAATCAGCTTGGAGCTTATCCACCGACTCCAGGGTCTCTTTCATCGTACCCTCGACTTCGGCCACCCGAGTCTTCATATTCAAACATTCTTCGGCCAAAAGCTCTCTGTGCATCTCATTTGCGCCAAATTCTTGCCTCAAAGCTTTAAAACGCTCCTTGATGACGTAGACACAAAGAGCACCCTTCAACGCAGAACGAATAGCATTAATAAACAACTCGTCCATCTCAATTTCATTTAAATGACAGCGATCTGCAGACCATAGGACATTCTTAATTAGCAGGAGACTCAAAGAAGAGTCATCAAGGAGAGAAGGCGCCTTGTTTAGCGTTAAGGCCAAACGTTGAATGTCGACAGGCTAGTCCCTCAGTGAGGTTGGGAAGGAGGAGGGGGAAGCACGCTTAGCAGGAGGATTACAAACCTCAGCGGCAAAAGCCTTACCCTTTCGAGCAGCACGTACCGCCTCGACGAATTTGCTTGACCCAGCCATATCTACAAATAAAAGGAAAAGTAAGTAAGATAGCCGGTTCAAAAAATAAAAAGGATGAAAAGGGAAGTATCTTGATCCTGAGGTAGGGGTACGCTGGACGGGAGAGGAGCACGAGTTCAGTTCGCAGGCAGATGGCTTTGCCAGAACAAGACAGTGTCCCTCATCGCCTAGGTAATATCAATCTACCTCAAAACTTTAACCATCACCATAAAGGAAGCCAAAACCTCATATTCCTCTCCTCAGGTGCATCCCATCTTTCTTCAGTTTTATCTAGTAGTGCCAACTAGTCTGAAGGCACCCAAAACCCCTCGGAGTACGATGACAGAGAATAAAAAACTTATTTTTTCACTATTTCAAAGAAGAAGGCATCCGATCAAAAATATTCAAGTGCATCCGATAAAAAATATTCAAGTCCATCCGACTGCTAAAATACTAGAACTCGTACCCAGTTGGTATAGTTGGGAAAAAAGCGCTACAGTAGGTTCAATGTGATTGTTAAAACACACGAACTAAAAAGCTACCAAAATTCTTCAGCTGTTAGGATGAAGTTGAGCAACAAAAAGTTTATAAAACCGAAAAACTTCTATAAAGAAGGGGTCTAAAGGAAAATGAAAACTCGCCTTCAACTGCTCCTAAAAAATGACGATGGTATCACAGTAGGAATGAAGTTGTTAGTACAGATGCGAGGAGGAGTAAAGATTTGAAAAAAAATCCCGATGAATTTGATAGATGTCATACAAACGATCCACATCGCTATCCGAGAAGATGGATAGGATGTCAGCGAGGGAGCCGCCCTCATTCTTGGACGTCTCCCTCAAGGGAACTATGGGGGCTGGCACTCGAATAGAAACGTCAGAGGAAGAGTTGGAGACCCACTAGGAGAGGAAGAGATGTTCCTATCCATATCAAAAAGACAACAAAATTACCATAAGGACTTTAACGGAAAGGGAATCGCAGAATGAATTCCTTTGAAAGAAAAGTTACAGAAAAATGTAAAAGTGATGCTTGGAAAAGATGATGGACCCTTATAAAAGTAGTTTCGATGGCAGGCGATAAATATGGCACGATAAACAGTGCAACAACCGTCAAAAGGACCAGTAGACGAAGCGACGTGAGTAGCAAAGAACCAATCTCGAAGGGCCACGTGTCCCAGACCTCAATAGAAAATGTCCCCTTTGAATCTGAAGAAACGAACACTGGTGGAGGACCTCTAATATTACATAACATTCGCACAAAGTAAGATATGAGTTGTCACTACAATCAAGGGGTCACGTTGTAATAATCGGACAAGTGGAAAGCTCGGTCTCACCATAGGAAAGGGAGACTCAAACGCTTTAACACCCGGACTATTGTTAAGACTTACCATCCCTCGATAGGTCGAGTTTTGATACAGAGTTATTATTATTAGGAACATTCCCATTTCGCCAAAGATTGTAGGATTACCAACTTATTTGGCGATTATCGAGCAGCCAGCTACATCATCACCGAATTTTCAAGAAACACTATATTTATCTCCATTTTCTTACAGTATAAAAGGAGAGCGATCCTAGAGGTAAAGATATGCTATTCTCTAACATTAAAGTTCTAAGCAATTCGTTGCATTCTCTCTACTTATCACGATATTAACTTGAGCGTCGAAGTGGCTGCCGTGGACACCCACCACCACCTCACATTTTCTCCCTTACATGTTCTAGCCAATTGCAGTATAATTCCATTCCGACCATGTCATCAATTAATCTCAGCTACATCAAGTAGTTCTTGTAGAACACAGATAGTTGCACAAGCCACACTAAATTTAACGGAACTAGAATAAACAGAAATAAATTGGATGTTTCTCCTTGTAGAAAGGTGCTTGGGAGAGTGGAGGATAATTTTGAAATTAGAAAAATTTTAAATGTTAACTAACGAATAAATTAGACAGTTGTTCTTTATGATTAATAGAAATAAATTACAAAGGCATTTAATGTAATTTATAAAATACAAGAATAATTTAATTAGTTAAGTTATATTAGAGGGATAGGAGGGTAATTATCTCAATTTTAACTAACTTACTGAATACCGTAAGACTAATCCTCTCTTCTTTCAAACATTTAGAATGTAAAAGAATTTTAAGTGATTTGGAGTAAAGAAATTTTGAAAGTTAAACTAGTGGGTAAGATGGAGGTAGAATGAGAGTAATAAGAGAGTAATGGAATTGGGTAACTAGTGGACTGAGGAATGGGTCTGAAGTGTTTAACAGGTAGAGGAGGCAATGGTAAAGAAATGGAGTGCGAGTTACACTCGCACCCATCTAAAGTAGAACCCCATCACGGCATTTGTTGGACGCTACTTACAGTTACAGCACTACAGTGCATGTGCGGTAAGTAGCGTCCAGACCAGTGTCTCTGCACTATTCTTTTTTTTTTTTTCAAGAACTGCATTAGTAAAAATGCAATTCTCAGTCCCATCTGGACTTTTTGTTTTAATTTTCCGTCAGTCCAATCGTAACATTGCCTTTTTTATCATTAAAATTAGACAGATGAGATTTTCAATCGCGATTGGCTGAAAATCAACACAATTTGATAAATATGTTTCAAATCAACACTAAATAATAATTAGATTTCTAAAACCTAACTTTGAGTTAGTTAAAAGAAAATAATAATTGTTATTATTATTATAAAATACATCTTAAGATTTACACGCAATATAATAAAATATCATAAAGCATAATCACGTAATAATATCATAAAACATAGGCACCTAATAATATTATATTGCTCCCATCTACCCAACCTATTATACGGACCAAGTACGAGAACCCATGTGCCGCAAACCCCACCGACCAGAGTTGTCCTTTCTCTTTTTCTTCAGGCTAACAAGCTGGCCCGCCCTTCCACTGGCCCAACCCCCACCATTTCCTCTTTCTTTCATTTCTCACTTTTCCCCATTACCAAATTTCTTGTTTAATAACATCCACGCATATTTTTCTATATTTTTATTTTACTTCAAATAAATTTTCAAACCCAATTTCTTCACGTCGGTAGATAAAAAACAATTTCAAAAAAAAGAAAAATATAAGCAAAATTAAAATATGCCATCAAATTCAAATCAAAGAAAAGTAGGAAGTAGAGATCGACGTTACCGTGGAGGAGAGAGAAGAGACTGCCGTTGGGGAAATAATCGTATACAAGCAACCGTTCCTCTTTCGCCTGGAAATAAGCCCTGAGTGGGACCAGGTTCGGATGCCTTAGCCTACCAAGAAGGTCCATGTGTCTCCGAAACTCCTCCACCCTTGGATATCTTGAATCTTTTAACCTTTTAACGGTTACGATGAACCCGGACTCCATCACAGCTTTGTATGTGCTTCCCATAGTACCTCTTCCCAATGTCTCAGCTGAGGCCTTCAGCAAATCCTCTAAACTATAACTCATCTGCTGATCCCCGGCACCTAAGAATACCAAAGTCCCTAATCCCTCTCCTTCCCATGAAAATACACCGTTATTATCGCCCATGCCACTTCCACCACCTCCATTTCGGCCGTTGACACAGCCGTTATCACTACCGCCAAGAATCCCTTTGGTTTTGCTTCTTCCCTCTTCGACAACTGAGCCCTCTTTTCTGCGGTACTTGCACTCAAAGCACAGAACAAGTAAACCAATTAGACAAAGCACCAAAAAGCCACATACGCCTGCAATGATCTTAATCAATTTACTGCGCTTGGAGGATGGCTTTGAGCTTGGTGGAACCGTCGGAGAAACAGGACTGGATGATGGCCCAAAATTGCTACACGGTTTTTTAATCTGTTGACCGCAGAGATTAATATTACCGGAAAACGAGGACCTATTGAACCGAATCAAGGCAGAGGTCAACGGAATCTGACCGGAGAGTTGATTGTTGGACAAATTGAAGAACCTGAGACTGGTTTGGTTCAAAGGAGGGATTGCTCCAACCAAGCTGTTGTCTTGTAAGTAAAGAACATACAGTCGGGTTAGTTTGAGGAGCGACATTGGGATTGAACCTGAGATTTGGTTTCCGGATAAAACTATGACTTTCAAACGGTGTAAGTTGGTGATGGAATCTGGGAAATCGCCGGAAAAATTATTGCTGCTGAGGAAGAGTGATTTGAGGTTAAGTAGGCCCGAGAAATTGGGAATTTGGCCAGATATTGAGTTCCCTTTGAAACTTAGAACCCGAAGTTGATCCAACTGATTCAGGATTTTTCCATCTAGAGTACCACTGAGGTTCAGATACTCCAGAACAAGCTTAGTCACCCTTCCCTTCATGCACTCTTTGATCCCTTGCCATTTGCAGGGATCGCTTCCTTGAGGCCATGGCAGCGAGTTCAGAGGATCAATTGATGACTTGAGCGTTAATAGCACCTGGGCATCGTCCGGCTTAACCGGAGAAAAATGATAAAAGACGCAGAATAAGAACAAGTAGAGAACAGGGTACCTTGAAAATGGAGGTTCCATTATTAGGGAGATCAATCTGAAGCCTCCTTTGGGCGTGGAATAGAAATAGTCCTAAGCAAAGCCCTTGGTTAATATCATTAGAGTTGATTTTGCTGTAGTTCCCCAAAAAGGGAGACACTGCTAAAACTTCAAAAACAGGGACAACCACAATAAAAATCTTTCATCATCAAGCACTTTTTAGCTTACCCTTCTGTATAGCGGTCGTTCTTTGGCGCTTTTCAATCCGAGAAGTCACTTTCAAAAACCAAAATAAAAGAGCCCAAAATCTTCAGATCTGCCATAGCAACAAACTCTTAAAGGAGCCAACTTCAATTTTCACCTTCTCAGAGATTATAAACAGAGCAAAGCAGCTGAAGCAGCAAACGATAGATAGCAATGGAAGGTCACCAGCTACTCAGTCGGGTATGGAAAAGAAAACCGTCAACACAGCAGACCATTTGAGTACGAAGAGAGGCTCTATTGGTGTGTGAAGTTCCATGTTGAATCAACGGGAAGAAGAAGGAGAAGAAGCACTGTCACCGGCTCGTATCTCCAACTTCTTGCTTGCAAAACTCACGGACATTACAGCGTAGCCTTCACGTGAAGTCATCTCAGAACTTGCAGACTAGAAATAATAATAATATTTCTTTTGTTGTATCAATGTTTTCTATATTCTCAAAACTGCAGGCATTATTGGCAAAAGTAAATTACTATTTTGTATCTTTGATTCTTTATTTGCTTTCTCTATATTTTTCTTTTATCTGGGGTACGTGCACTCCTTGGGCTGCTCAAAGCTCTCTTTTAAGCCGTTTTTGAAGCCTTGACGTAGTAGAACTACTCATACAGTATAATTTTTAGAACCTGTGCTCCATCGGTCAAAATATGAAGATCCCACAGTGGGTTGATCAAGATTAACCAGAAGCTACTAACCACAAGCTAATAGAAGACGAAGTTAGAAATTTCCAATTTTCCAGCTAAGAAAGAAGCCATTCCCTGAAACCCAGGATCCAAGAAAGCCATATATCTATCTATCTGGACTTTGTATATACGCAGGCAGCAGGCCAGCGATAATAATTCGAGAGAGAGGGAGGGGAAGCAACACGTATCTATCTATAGTTTCACAAGAAACCGGTGAATATATTTGAGGCAAAAGGTCAGGGTTACCGTAATAAATTGGAGGCTCTCTCTTACCCTTACTAAGGGGTAGCACCATTAAATAGGAAAAAGAAAAGGGTTTGGTGGTACTGGGGAGTACTTATTACTGTTTCTTTTGGAAATAACGTTGAGGATATATGGAACAAGCTGTCCCGTTGAACTTTGGCGCAAAGCTAAAACAATGAGGCAAAGCTACAGGATTTTGCCCAAAAAATTTGGTGATCATGATTTGCCGGTGGTCTTGGCTGTCGTCACCGCCGAAATCTAGGTCTTATATTTACATATCAACATATATAAAGAGAGAGAGAGAGCGCGAGGAGGAGGATGTGGGGAGTTTTGAAATGAATAATCAGACAACCAATTTTGTTGTCTATCCGTGGCTTTGACGGTAATGATTAATAAAATATTCCACCGTACCAGCCTTCTGTGCACCGCAAGATTCTTAGCGCCCAAAATTCAATAAAAAAATTATATTGAATTGAATTAAAATTAAAAAAAATTAATGATGTAAAAATCATATTTTATCAAATTAAATTTATTTAATTATTTAATTTTAATTTTAATTTTAATTTTTTTATTAAAATTTATATCGAAATTAAATCAAAATTATATGGAAAATTTGATTTATATATATATATATATAGTAATATTATAATTATAATTATAATATATAGTTTTAATAATATATTTTATATATTATATAATAAAATTATATATATATATATTATTTAATTATTAAATATTTTTCTATCATTTTATTTAATCAATTTAATTAATTAATTATAATTTATTCTATTTAAATAAATTATATATATATAATATATATATCGATAAAATTATACTATTAAAATATAAATTATTAAAATAATTATATATATATATATATATATTTATAATTATTATTATTATATATATAAAATAACAATATAAAATTATTATGTCTTTTAGTTATTGATCGATTATTAAATATTTATAATGATATAATTTAATTAATTTAATTAATTAATTAAAATTTATTTTATTTAAATACATTATATATATACACGATTTTAAAATTAATAGAATTATACTAATAAAATATAAATTATTAAAATAATTATATATATATTGATATGTATATATATATTTATAATTGTTATTAAAAAGTATATATATATATATAATTATTATATATTTTAATCATAGTCAATTATTAAAAATTTATAAGAATATAATTTAACTTATTTAATTCGTTAATTATATTTTATTTTATCATATTATACATTATTTCTATATTAATAAAATTTATATTAATAAAATATAAATTACGAAAATCAATTTTATATATATACTTCTAATTATTATTATTGCCTCTATATATATATATAATTATTAACAAGATTATATATTAATAAAATTAAAAATAAATTAAATTAATTGTAATTATTTAAAAAAATACTACTCAGCTAAACTACATAATTTTATACACTATGTAGTGATGTAGCTGAAAATAAAACTGTATCGCAATTGGTCACTTTACAAGAAAGAAAATATCAGGTGGATGGCGTCTATGATAACCACTTCAATGCACAAATCAGTAAACTGAAAAAAATGGTGAATATAAGAAATTGCTTAGAATTCAAGAGTATTTATATAAAAACGCGTATATTGGTCTCTCCGATCATTAATTTTTATACTGTAAAAAGATGAAGTTAATTATCGCATCTATTGGAAATCCGGTTGGTACCGGATAATTGATAAGAGATCCAGTAATCATAGGTGTAATGAGGATCTGCTGAATCGTACCTGTTAACGGTAACTTTATATGAAAACTCAACTTATTTAGGAGAAGACGAGTCTTGATGAAGAACCGAGTGCTAAGTTGTCCGGGTCGTCCTTTCTGCAGATGGGATCGCGCACGTGGCATATCTAAATAAGCTTTCCACGCTCGCATCGCTTTGCTTGCTCCTAATCATAAATGATGATTGTCTTATTCTTCAAGCTGCATTCAAAATCTGCCATCGAAACTGCCATATAAAAACCCTACTCTTTTCCAAATACTTTTTTCTCACAGCTGACTTCTATGCTTTAGAAAAGATTCGACCATGCACTTTTTCATTCACATACTTAAGGTAATTCCTATTTACTTTCAGTTTCATAGCAATGAATAGGAACACTTTTTCATCTTCGTCTGGTGGAATTTTCGCCTCAAGCTGCTCCTCAGATGGCCCAATTCGTGCTCCGGCTCCCATTGTTCCGCTAAGGGCGGTCCATGAAAATAAAAGTGTAATACCCGGCTAGAGTCCGGCATCGAAATTCTACTTTCCGGTGGAATCCAGAATGTCGGAATCCTCTAGAAGGGTAAGAATTATGTTTTTCTAAAAGAGTTGTGATATGTTTTAATGTTTTAAGTGTAAAAGGAATGAGTTTTTGAAAGAAAAGAGCCAAGGAAGAAATGCCAGGTTCGGCCGCCGAATGTGAAGTTCGGCCGCCAAACATGCATGAGTTTGGAATCACGTTAGGCCGCCGAAGGTGGTCTGGCCAGCCACCTATAAAAGGCCCTAGGTAGGTGAATGGATAAGATTTTCTTTCCATCCACAGACAGAGGTGAGACTATGATCTTCCTTGGGTGATCTTCATGTTTTCTCTAAATCTTTCAAAGTTTTGATGAGTTTTCTTGATTGTTTGAAGGTTTTGAGCTAAAAACCAAAGTTTTGAAGTTGAAGACTTTGAGGGAGAGTTTCTTCATATCTCCACGTTGGGATCATTTATCTTCTTGTGTGTAAGAGGTAAGTGAAGATCCTGAACTTCTTTTTATGTTTTATGAAGGTTTTATGGAGTTTATGGGTAGAGATGCATGTTTAGAGTAAGTTGAGTTTTTTGTTGATTTGTGGTCAAAGCATGCTTATGTGTTGATTGTTGGGGTTTTAAGTTAGTTTTGGACCCTTTTGTGCATATGTTTGAGTATATGTGTGTTGTTGAGTGAGGTTTGGGCAAGTTTTGCATGATCAGAACAGGGTTCTGCCTTACTGGGGAACCTAGTTTCGGCCGCCGAACATGCTAAGGAGGTGGTTTAGGCTGCCTAAGCTTGCCTAAGCTTACCCCCGAAAGTTTAGACTTTCGGCTCTAGAGGGGAGTTTCGGCCGCCGAAGGTGCCGCCGAAGGTTGGGGACTTTCCTCTCTGGAGAGGACTTTCAGCAGCCGAAGTGTCGCCGAAAGTGCTTGAGTTTCGGCTCTGGAAGGGACTTTCGACCGCTGAACCTGCCGCCGAAAGTGCCCTGTCTAGCCTTCTTTTGCATGTTTTACTTGATTGTTTTAGGATATTTTCAGGGGGTTTTGGGGAGTTGTATAGAGATGTTCTAGAGTTAGTTTGGTCCCTCATTTTGAGTCCACCTATGTAGGAACGGACCAAAGGAACCGAAGAGAGCAGCAGTGAGCACTGCTTCAGAGTATTCAGAGTCAGTTCAGAGTCAGCCAGAGGTGAGTGGAACTAAACTTAATGTTTTAAATTGAGAACTCAAATGCTTTTAGCCTGTTTCATGCATCATGATATGTAATAGTTTGAGTGCACTAGAATACACTAATGTGACGCATTGCATTATTCTATGCTTGTACGGATCGAACATAGTTTAGATTCATTAGCCCTCCGAGTAAAGTCCTGAGGAGCCTTGAGAGGGCCGGGCACAGAGCACCATAGGGTGAGGAATAAAGTCCTGAGGAGCTCCTTCGCGGGCCGGGCACAGTACAGAGGGAGTTTTGAATCAGTCCGTCTGAGATGGGTGAATTACTTGTGATGTGATGCATTCCATGTGAGCATGTTTATTAACATGTTTTTTTATTGTTCTACTCACTGGGCTAGTATAGCTCATCCCTCTCCTTTAACCCCAGTCTTGCAGGATCAGAGTTAGGAGGAAGTTCAGCAGAGTACGGGAAGAGTAAAGAATTGTGTAATAAGCTTAGTGTGGACATGTCATATTGTAAAGAGATGTATTAGTTTTGTGCTTGAACCAGTTGTGTTGTAAAACCCTTTTGTATACATGGTCTGTTTATGTAAATATGTGATTGAAATGTTTTATGAGTATGATCACCAGGCTTAACATTGTATGAGTTTAACCCGTCTAGAGCAAGCTCTAGTAAGGGGTTTTGTAGTACAGAGATAGTGCATGCACAGGTTGAGCCTTGGTACAGAGAAAAGTTTTATGTTTTTTTTCAGAAACTGTTTGATCATATATGGTATTTTACAGGTACACAGAGAGTATAGCAGGCTTGCTACGGGTCCCGGCGACCTTAAGTCGACCTGGATCCTAGCGCCGATAGCGGTCCGATTTTCGGGTCGTTACAAAAAGTATCCTAATCAATAACATCCCTTCCGTACTAACTGAGAAAAACGTAGATAGCTTACACGATCAATACCATATCTCTCAAGAAATCTTTTGTATCTTCGCTCCATCTCCGAGGCGTTCATATAGATGACCAGATCCTTGCAGATGATACCATTATGATCCACGAAGAGCAGCTGAAGGCGGGTATTCGGTTTCCCATGGACCCATTTTTACTGAGGTCCTTCGATTCTACAAGCTATCAGTCGTCCAGCTGCACCTCAACAGTTGACGAATCTTAGTGGCGTTCTGATAAATTTGTTTTGACAATAATATAGAATCAAGCGTTGCACTTTTCTCTCAACTATACCAGCTAGGTACACGAAAGAATGAGGAATTTTGATTCTTCAGTGGAAGAAAAAGTCAAACGCTTTTTGATCGGATCCCCTCATCTTTGAAATGGTGGAAGAATATTCATTCTCTACCACCGGGTGTCCAAGGATTTCGGTCCCCTTTGCACGAGCTGAAATGTATATGAGGAGTTGAAAAAGGATAGGGTCCAACCACGAAGGAGCGAGGAAGAGGCTTTAGACTTCCTCCAAACAATGGCCACGTCTCAAAAAATAGATATTACCAAAGCAGTGAAAAATGCCATTTTATCTAGGTAAAGCCATCTCCAGGCGAGCCAGGCTCAGGGTCCTCACCCGCCCAGCCTTCCCTGCATTGGGGAAAGCATTTCCCTGGCTAGCGAGCAGGATATTTTTCTTTTCAACTTTCTTTTGTACTTCAAACTGCCTTACTTACTCACTTTTTGCTTTATACAGATATGGACGAATCACGAAATAAGTTCATCAAGGCGGCATGTGCTACCTGAAAGGGTAAAGCTATTATTGGTATAACCGAACTACCACCTAAGCGAGCTCATCGGCCCGAAGAGGTCATCACTCTTATTCCTACCCCTCCTCGCCCTGTTGTCAAGGAACCAGACCTCACTCAACCTGAGTCTTCCACGCGGGGTAGACCTAAAGCAGTTACTACCCAAGCCAGAACTTCACAAGGAGAGGCTAAAGCTGAAGTCACTTGGCCTCGGGCCATCCAGCACCTGGCGCTGGCCCTGACTCAGACAACCTCTCTTCTCGAGGAGCCCCGATGTCTGTCTTGATAGCTAAGAATGCCCTGCAGCCTGGAGATTTTCTTCTCCTGAATGCTATCGAGATAGATGATCTCTATGAAAACATCATCCACTCCATGATGGAGAGCGCTCTGTGTGCATACATAGGCAAAGAGCAAGACAAGGCTGTGAGGCGAGAGTTTGGAGCAATGGAAGCGAAAAAAAAATCTCCTACAGGAGGAATGCTCAAGGCTGAAAGTTTAGGTTGAGGAAATGGAGGGCACCATGAAGGAGACGTTGGAGTTCATTGACAAATGGCAAGCAGGCTTGGACGAGGCTAATACTTCAAAACTGGCCTCTGAGAACTGGGCTAAAACTACTTAGAGTTGCCAAGTCCAAGAGCTGCAGTCTTAGGTTGAGGAGAATTGGGCCGGCACTGTAACGACCCGGAAATCGGACCGCTACCGGCGCTAGGATCCAGGTCGGCTTAAGGCCGCCGGAACCCGTAGCAAGCCTGACATAAAACCTGAAAACCTGTTTAATCCCATACATGACCAAGAATATACATAAAAATTAAAACTTTTCTTTCATACATTCTCTCATACACCAAACTCAACCTGTGCATGCACTGAACATAAACATAAATATAAACAATGATCCCTCTTTGGGATCTCATCAATGCTCCAATGGGTGACATAACATGCGTTGAGTTGGTTCACATCTACATCATAAAACATCTGAGATCATGTATTAAAAGGGATAACAATACTCTATGGTCAAGCACACCTCTAACATCCATGAACATTTTTACATTACATTTCTATACTGTATTTATACGTAACATCTCAACATTTTTTCATGTCCACACTATCTATTACATAACCAAGACTTCATTACTCTTGCTGACCTCCTGGTCTACCCTGTACCTGCAAACCTGGGGGTTAAGGGAGAGGAGTGAGCTATAAAGCCCAGTGAGCAGAATAATAAAACATTTAAAACATATGGTAACATGGAATGCATCACATCACAATTGTAACAACCCCAAAATGGACCGTCACCGGCGCTAGGATTCAGGTCGGCTTAAGGCCGCCAGAACCCGTAGCAAGCCTGCTATACTCTCTGTGTACCTGTAAATCTCATACATGATCATACATTTTCTGTGAAAATAAAAACTTTTTTCTGAACCAAGGCTTAACCTGTGCATGCACTATCTCTGTACTCTGTACTCTGTACTCTGTACTCTGTACCCCTGACTAGAGTTTACTCTAGATGGGTTAACTCATACCTGTTAAGCCTGTTTTTTCACATACTCTGTAAAACATATACATATACAGATCATGTATATAACAACAGATTTACAACACAAACTAAGTCAAGCACATCTGTAACTAAAAACACAACTAGTACATCTCTTTATATTACATGTGCACTCTAAACTATTACATATCTCTTTTCTCTTTCTGCACTTAGCTGACCCTTCCCTGTACACTGTACACTAAACCTGCAAAACTGAGGTTACGGGAGTGGGATGAGCTCTATAGCCCAGTGAGTAGAACAGTAAAACATCTCAGTAAAATATGATCTCATGGAATGCACCATATCACAGACAATCCACATCAAGAGTAAACCTGTCACCATATAGTCCCAGTAACTCTGTGCCAGGGCGTAGAATCGAGCACCTGGTCTTCCTGTCATATATGTATATGTGTATATAACACCTCTGTACTTACCATTGCCAGGGCGTAGTCAAAGGCTCCTGGTCTTTACTATACTTGCCAGGGCGTAGTCAAAGGCTCCTGGACTTTACTATACCTGCCAGGGCGTAGTCAAAGGCTCCTGGACTTCCTGTCTGAGACTATTGGATCATTCAGCATTCACTCACATCACCAAATAACGATGCAATGCAACATATTCGTGGATACTAATGCAATCAACATAGTGCATAATCATGATGCATGAGATATGCTAAAACATTCCATTGGTCAATTAAAAGAGTTCAGTTTAGTTCCACTCACATCTGGCTAACTGGACTGACTCTGCAGGCTCTGAACACTCTGGAGCAGAACTCACTGCTGCTCTCTCTGGTTCCTCTGGTCTGTAAGATAAACGCAAATGAGGGACCAAACTAGCTTATAAACACCTCTATTTAACTCCCCAAGAATCCCCTTAAACTCACTCAAACATCCATGCAAAGCATGCAAAGGAAAGCTGGACAGGACACTTTCGGCGGCAGGTTCGGCGGCCGAAAGTCCTCTCCAGAGAGGAAACTCAAGCACCTTCGGCGGCCGAATCTCTACTTTCGGCAGCCGAACCCTTTCGGGGGCAAGTTTCGGAGACCAAAAGGCACTCTAGAGACGAAAGTCTCTAACCTTCGGCAGCACCTTCAGCGGCCGAACTTCCCTCCAGAGCCGAAAGTCCAAAAGCTCGGGGCAAGCTTGGGCAGCCGAAGCTACCTCCTCATGGGTTCGGCGGCCGAATGTACCTTCGGCGGCCGAACCTGAGTTCATCAGCAGAGCAGAAACTTGCCCTGCCTCTCGCCAAATGCACCAAACTCCTCTCCAACTTCACACCTCACTTCCTCAACTTGCATACACTCATGTATATGCTCAAAGGGGTCAGAAACTATCTAAACACCCCAAACACACAACACAAACAACACAGAAACAAGCTTTATGCACACAATCATCAAAAACCTCACAAATAACCCTATTCATACAACTCTCTCCATAAACCCCATAAAACCTTCAGAAAACATAAACACAAGCTCAGGATCTTCACTTACCTCTTGAAATCAAGAAGATGAACGATCCTAACGTGGAGTTTTGGAGCAACTTGCCTTCTAACTCTCCAAACTTCAAAACTTGAGTGTTTAGCTTAAAACCTTCCAAAAACCATAAAAACTAATCAAATCTTTGCATGATTCAATGAAAACTTGAAGAAATACTCACAAAGGATAGGGTTTCACCTCAGAAGACAAAAGAAACGGTGCTTGCACCGCTTCAACCGACTGAGGACCATTTATAGGTGGCTGGCCAGACCACCTTCGGCGGCCACACGTGAAACCGAAAGCCATGCATGTTCGGCGGCCGAACCTCAACTTCGACGGCCGAACCTGGCTTTTCTGCCTTGGTTCATTTCACTCAAAAACTCATTTCCTTAGGCTTAAAACTTGATAAACAGATCAAAACATGCTAGAAAAACATAAATCTAACCCTTCTAGAGACTTCCGACATCCCGGACTCCACCGGAAAGTAGAATTCCGAAGCCGGACTCTAGCCGGGTATTACATTCTCCCCCCCTTAAGAACATTCGTCCTCGAATGGTTCGAAAACAAACAACAAATACATAAAAAGGAGGAAACTAACCTCAAAACAAATATGGATACTGCTGACGCATCGACTCCCGCGTCTCCCACTTACACTCTTCGAGATTATGGTGGTTCCACAGAACTTTCACCATCGGAATCTCCCTGTTCCTTAGCTGTCTGATCTGTGTGTCCAGAATCCGCACTGGCTGCTCTATATAGGTGAGATCTGTAAGAATCTCCACCTCAGGCTCACTCAAAACCTGATTCGGATCTGACACAAACTGCCGAAGCATAGAAACATGAAATACCGGGTGAATTCTCTCCATAGAAGCAGGTAAATCCAGCTTATACGACACATTTCCGATCCTCTGCAAAATCTCAAAGGGTCCAATGTATCGTGGGGCTAACTTACCCTTCTTTCCAAAACGAACCACTCCTTTCATTGGAGACACTTTTAGCAATACCCAATTACCCTCCTGAAACTCTAACTGCTTCCTACGAACGTCTGTATAACTTTTCTGTCTGCTCTACGCTGTTCTGATTCTCTCTCTGATCATAGGCACTGTTCTCCTGGTAATCTCTATCAACTCTGGCCCTGCAAGAGCCTTCTCTCCTACCTCTTCCCAGCAAACAGGGGATCTGCACTTCCTCCCATACAAAGCTTCATAAGGAGCCATCCCTATGCTAGCATGATGGCTGTTATTGTAGGCAAACTCCACCAAAGGTAGATGCTGCCTCCAAGACCCGCCAAAGTCTAACACACAAAGTCGAAGCATATCCTCTATGGTCTGGATGGTCCTTTCTGATTGTCCATCAGTCTGTGGGTGGAAAGCAGTGCTAAATTCCAGTCTCGTGCCCAATGCACTCTGCAGACTTCGCCAAAATCTGGAGGTAAACTAAGGTCCTCTGTCTGAAACTATAGACACTGGCACTCCATGTAATCGCACTATCTCATCCAGATAGACCTGTGCCAACTTATCCACAGAATAGTTACTCCGAACTGGAAGAAAATGAGCAGATTTCGTGAGTCTGTCCACAATCACCCATATAGAGTCTATCCTGTTGGACGCTGCTGATAAACCCACTACAAAATCCATAGCTATGTTTTCCCATTTCCACTCTGGAATCGGTAATGGGTTAAGCATTCCGGCTGGTTTCTGATGCTCTAGTTTCACCCTCTGGCAAATTTCACAGGCTGTTACAAACTGCGCCACTTCTTTCTTCATGGCTGGCCACCAATAAACCTTTTTCAGATCCTGATACATTTTGGTGGCTCCTGGGTGAACACTATACCGCGCATTATGAGCTTCCCTCATAATGTCTTTCTTCACACTGCCCCTATCTGGTACACAAAGTCGACTCCCATAACGGAGGATCCCTTTGCTATCCAATCTGAACTCTGCACTGTTGCCTGACTGAACAGTCCTGGCAATTTTCATCAACTATGGGTCCTCGTGCTGTCTCTGAGCTATCTGCTCTAGAAACACAGGTGTCACTCTCATCTGTGCGATCAATGCACCTGTACCAGACAACTCGAGCTGTAACCCCTCTTCTAAGAGCGTGTAAAGCTCCATCACGACTGGTCTCCACTCTGCTGCTATATGGGATAAACTGCCTAGTGACTTCCGGCTTAGGGCGTCTGCCACAACTGTAACGACCCCAAAATGGACCGTCACCGGCGCTAGAATTCAGGTCTGCTTAAGGCCGCCAGAACCCGTAGCAAGCCTGCTATACTTTTTGTGTACCTGTAACTCTCATACATGATCATACATTTTCTGTAAAAATAAAAACTCTTTTCTGAACCAAGGCTTAACCTGTGCATGCACTATCTCTGTACTCTGTACTCTGTACTCTGTACTATGTACTCTGTACTCTCTACCCCCTTAGGTAACTCATACCTGTTAAGCCTGGTTTTTCACATACAGTAAAGCATATACACATATTCAGATCATGTACATAACAAACATCACGAAGTCAAGCACATTTCTAACGTAATACACAACTATTACATCGCTTTAATATTACATGTCCACTCTAGGCTATTACATGTCAACTGAACCTGCATAACTGGGGTTAAGGGAGTGGGATGAGCTCTATAGCCCAGTGAGTAGAACAGTAAAATAATTCAGGAAAATATGATCTCATGGAATGCACCATATCACAGACAATCCACATCAAGAGTAAACCTGTCACCACATAGTCCCAGTAACTTTGTGCCAGGGCGTAGAATCGAGCACCTGGTCTTCCTGTCATATATGTATATGTGTATATAACACCTCTGTACTTACCATTGCCAGGGCGTAGTCAAAGGCTCCTGGTCTTTACTATACCTGCCAGGGCGTAGTCAAAGGCTCCTGGACTTTACTATACCTGCCAGGGCGTAGTCAAAGGCTCCTAGACTTCCTGTCTGAGACTATTGGATCATTCAGCATTCACTCACATCACCAAATAACGATGCAATGCAACATATTCGTGGCTACTAATGCACTCAACCTATTGCATAATCATGATGCATGAGATATGCTAAAACATTCCATTGTGCAATTAAAAGAGTTCAGTTTAGTTCCACTCACCTCTAACTAGCTGGACTGACTGACTCTGCAGGCTCTAACTCTGGAGCAGTACTCACTGCTGCTCTCTCTGGTTCCTCTGGTCTGTACCTATACAGATGGACTCAAATGAGGGACCAAACTAGTTTATACATAACTCTATTAACCTCCCCAAGAATCTCCTTAAACTCACTCAACTATCCATGCAAAGCATGCAAAGGAAAGCTGGACAGGACACTTTCGGCGGCAGGTTCGGCGGCCGAAAGTCCTCTCCAGAGACGAAACTCAAGCACCTTCGGCGGCCGAATCTCTACTTTCGGCAGCCGAACCCTTTCGGGGGCAAGTTTCGGAGGCCATAAGGCACTCCAGAGACAAAAGTCTCTAACCTTCGGCGGCCGAACTTCCCTCCAGAGCCGAAAGTCCAAAAGCTCGGGGGCAAGCTTGGGCAGCCGAAGCCACCTCCTCTCATCTCCTCAGGGGTTCGGCGGCCGAATGTACCTTCGGCTGCCGAACCTGAGTTCATCAGCAGGGCAGAAACTTGCCCTGCTTCTCGCCAAAAGCACCAAAACACATTCAAACACAAACACCTCAATTCCTTCACTTGCACACACTCATGTATATGCTCCAAGGGGTCAAAACCTACCTAAAAACCCCAAACACACAACTCAAACAACACAGAAACAAGCTCTATGCACAAAATCATCAAAACCTCTCTTTTTACCCTATTCATGCAACTCCCTCCATAAACCCCATAAAACCTTCAGAAAACATAAAAACAAGCTCAGGATCTTCACTTACCTTGTGAAAACAAGTAGATGAATGATCCTAACGTGGAGTTTTGGAGCAACTTGCCTTCAAACTCTCCAAACTTCAAATCTTTGAGTGTTTAGCTTAAAACCTTCCAAAAACCATAAAAACTAATCAAATCTTTGCATGATGCCATGAAAACATGAAGAAATACTCACAAAGGACAGGGTTTCACCTCAGAAGACAAAAGAAACGGTGCTTGCACCGCTTCAACCGACTGAGGGCCATTTATAGGTGGCTGGGCAGACCACCTTTGGCGGCCACACGTGAAACCGAAAGCCATGCATGTTCGGCGGCCGAACCTCAACTTCGGCGGCCGAACCTGGCTTTTCTGCCTTGGTTCATTTTACTCAAAAACTCATTTCCTTATTCGTAAAACTTGATGAACATATCAAAACATTTGAGAAAAACATAAATCTAACCCTTCTAGAGACTTCCGACATCCCGGACTCCACTGGAAAGTAGAATTCTGATGCCGGACTCCAGCCGGGTATTACATTCTCCCCCCCTTAAGACCATTCGTCCTCGAATGTTCCAAACTAAACAATAAACACATAAAACAAGGAGGAAACTAACCTCAAAACAAATATGGATACTGCTGGAGCATAGACTCCCGCGTCTCCCACGTACACTCTTCGAGATTATGGTGGTTCCACAGAACTTTCACCATCGGAATCTCCTTGTTCCTTAGTTGTCTGATCTGTGTGTCCAGAATCCGCACTGGCTGCTCCATATAGGTGATATCTGTAAGAATCTCCACCTCAGGCTCACTCAAAACCTGAGTCGGATCTGACACAAACTGCCGAAGCACAGAAACATGAAATACCGGGTGAATTCTCTCCATAGAAGCAGGTAAATCCAGCTTATATGACACATTTCCGATCCTCTGCAAAATCTCAAAGGGTCCAATGTACCGTGGAGCTAATTTACCCTTCTTTCCAAAACGAACCACTCCTTTCATTGGAGACACTTTTAGCAATACCCAATTACCCTCCTGGAACTCTAATTGCTTTCTGCGAACGTCTGCATAACTTTTCTGTCTGCTCTGCGCTGTTCTGATTCTCTCTCTGATCATGGGCACCACTCTACTGGTAATCTCGACTAACTCTGGCCCTGCAAGAGCCTTCTCTCCTATCTCTTCCCAGCAAACAGGGGATCTGCACTTCCTCCCATACAAAGCTTCATAAGGAGCCATCCCTATGCTAGCATGATGGCTGTTATTGTAGGCAAACTCCACCAAAGGTAGATGCTGCCTCCAAGAACCGCCAAAGTCTAACACACACAGTCGAAGCATATCCTCTATGGTCTGGATGGTCCTCTCTGACTGTCCATCAGTCTGTGGGTGGAACGCAGTGCTAAACTCCAATCTTGTGCCCATCGCACTCTGCAGACTTCGCCAAAATCTGGAGGTAAACTGAGGTCCTCTATCTGACACTATAGATACTGGAACTCCATGTAATCTCACTATCTCATCCAGATAGACCTGTGCCAACTTATCCACAGAATAGTTACTCCGTACTGATGAGCAGATTTCGTGAGTCTGTCCACAATCACCCAAATAGAGTCTATCCTGTTAGACATAGCTGGTAAACCCACTATAAAATCCATGGCTATGTTCTCCCATTTCCACTCTGGAATCGATAATGGGTTAAGCATTCCGGCTGGTTTCTGATGCTCTAGTTTCACCCTCTGGCAAACTTCACAAGCTGTCACAAACTGCACCACTTCTTTCTTCATGGCTGGCCACCAATAGACCCTTTTCAGGTCCTGATACATCTTGGTGGCTCCTGGGTGAACACTATACCGCGCATTATGAGCTTCCCTCATAATGTTTTCCTTCAAATTGCTACTATCTGGTACACAAAGTCGACTTCCATAACGAAGGATCCCTTTGCTGTCAAATCTGAACTCTGCATTATTGCCTGACTGAACAGTCCTGGCAATTTTCATCAACTCAGGGTCCTCATGCTGTCTCTTAGCTATCTGCTCCAGAAACACAGGTGTCACTCTCATTTGTGCGATCAATGCACCTGTACCAGACAACTCTAGCTGTAATCCCTCTTCTAAGAGCTTGTACAGCTCCATCACTACTGGTCTCCGCTCTGCTGCTATATGGGATAAACTGCCTAGTGACTTCCGGCTTAGAGCGTCTGCCACAACATTCGCCTTACCCGGATGATACTGGATCGTACAATCATAATCACTGAGCAATTCTACCCATCTTCTCTGCCTCAAATTCAGCTCTCTCTGACTCCAGATGTACTGTAAACTCTTGTGATCAGTGAAGATCTCGCATTTAACCCCGTAGAGGTAATGCCGCCACATCTTAAGTGCAAAGATCACTGCTGCCATCTCTAGGTCATGGGTAGGGTAATTCAACTCGTGCTTCTTCAACTGTCTAGAAGCATAAGCTATCACCCTATCACTCTGCATCAAAACAAAACCCAAGCCCACTCGAGATGCATCACAGAACACTGTGAACTCCTCATTACTCATAGGCAGAGCCAACACTGGTGCTGTGGTCAATCTCTTCTTGAGCTCCTCAAAGCTCTCTTCACACTGGTCTGACCAGACAAACTTCTGGTTCTTCTGAGTCAGTTTGGTCATAGGAGCTGCTATCTTTGAGAAGTTCTGAACGAACCTCCTGTAGTAACCTGCCAGTCCCAGAAAACTTTTAATCTCAGTCACCGTAGTGGGTCTGGGCCAGTTAGCTACAGCCTCTATCTTCTTGGGGTCTACCTCAATACCCTCTGCTGATACCACATGTCCCAAGAAGGAAATGCTCCGTAACCAAAACTCACACTTCGAGAATTTGGCATATAAACCATGCTCTCTCAGTGTCTGCAGAACTATCCTCAGATGCTGGGCATGCTCCTCTGCATCTCTGGAATACATTAAGATATCATCGATAAAAACAATGACAAAGTGATCCAGAAACTCACTGAACACTCTGTTCATGAGATCCATAAATGCTGCAGGGGCGTTAGTCAACCCGAACGGCATCACTAAGAACTCATAATGCCCATATCTGGTCCTGAAAGCTGTCTTAGGCACATCGGCCTCTTTGACTCTCAACTGATGATACCCGGATCTCAGATCTATTTTCGAGAAACAACCTGCTCCAGCTAGCTGGTCAAATAGATCATCAATCCTAGGTAGAGGATACCTATTCTTGGTAGTGACCTTGTTCAACTGTCTGTAGTCGATACAAAGTCTGAGGGATCCATCCTTCTTTCTGACAAAGAGCACTGGAGCACCCCAAGGTGAGGTACTAGGGCGGATGAAACCCTTATCTACCAAATCCTGCAACTGCGCTTTTAATTCTTTTAACTCTGCTGGCGCCATCCTGTAGGGAGGAATAGAGATAGGTCTGGTACCTGGCAGCAATTCAATTTCAAATCCTATCTCCCTATCAGGTGGGAGTCTTGGTAAATCGTCTGGGAACACATCGAGAAACTCTCGGACTACTGGTACGGCGGCTGGTTCCCTCACCTGACTGTCTAGCTCTCTCACATGAGCTAGAAACCCCTGACAACCCCTCCTAAGCAACCGACGAGCCTGAAGGGCTGAAATCATACCTCTGGGTGTACCTCTCCTGTCTCCTCTAAAGACACACTCGGACCCATCCTGGTCTCTGAGACTCACTAGCTTCTCTCTACAGTCCAACGTAGCACTATATGTAGATAACCAATCCATCCCTAGAATGACATCAAAATCCGTCAAATCTAGAACCACAAGGTCAGCTGGAAGGTATCTACCCTCTATAAACACTGGACTGAAACGACAGACTGACACTGCCACTGATGGGTCACATTTAGGTCCACTGACCCAGAGAGGATACTCTAACTCAGAACTGATCAAACCCAACCTCTCTATAGCTCTCGAAGCAATAAAGGAATGAGAAGCACCGGGGTCCATCAAAGCATACACATCTGAACACCCAATGATGAGATTACCTGACACCACTGTGTTCGACGTGTTAGCCTCCTCCTGTGTCACTGTGAAAATCCGTGCTGGGGCTACCGGATTTCCACCTCGGGAACCTACTGCTGAAGTAGAGGCTGCCCCTCTCCCTCTACCTCTGCCACTACTCTGCGGCATGACTGGAGCTGCTGGCCGTACAACTGGCTGTACCACACTGCCTGAACTCATCTGCTGGGATGGTGCAAAAGTCACCTGAGGACAATCCCGAGCAATATGCCCTTCCTGTCCACATCTAAAACAAGCTGTAGATCCCAACCGACAAACTCCACCATGTGGTTTTCCGCATCTTCTGCAGACTGGAGCTGTGCTAGAGCTTGAGCCACTACCTATTCCCAGACCTGACTTGACTTTACTCCAGAACTTACTCTTTGTTCCTTTTGCTCTATCCCATCTCTTGCTGCCTGAGGTGCCTGCACTGGGGGCCTTAGAACCCGAAGCCTGTGCCTTTGACTGTTTCTGACTATTGGTACTAGCTTCCATTTTCCTGGCTGCGTCTACTATGATGTGGAAACTCTCCTTCTCTGCTGGAAGAATCAAGGAAGAATACTTGGGATGCAATCTCATAGTATATCTCCTTGCCTTCTTCTGATCAGTATCATAGGCTTGACCCACATACTGAAGCAAATCCAGGGACTTATCTGTAAATTCATCAACACTCATCTCATTTGTCTATCTCAACTGTTCAAATTCAATTACTTTCATCTCCCGAGAACTGTCAGGAAAAGCCCACCCTGCAAACTCATTGGCGAACTCTCCCCATGACATACTATTCACCCTGGGCTTCATATAGTTCTTAAACCATTCTCTGGCCTTTTTGCATTTTAATGTGAAACCTGCCATCTCAATGGCCCGACTATCATCAGCTCCCAATTCACTAGTTATCATCCTAACTGATCTGAGGTATTCAAATGGATCATCTCCCGTGTTATATTTAGGAGCATCCAATTTCAAGTACTCTGTCATTTGCACTTTACCTCCAGATGAGCTAGGTTGATGTCTGTCACCAACAGGGGCTACTGGTTCTGGTGGTGGTGGTACTGGGTCATTTGGCTCTGGGTGTGCTGCACTTGGATGGGTAGGGGACGATGGATACATAGGATATGGTGGATAGTAAGGATGATAAGACATATATGGCATGTGAGACGGATATGGGACAAAACTAGAGTACTCCGACATACCTCCCATCGGATACTCTGGATCCTGCGAAAAAGCTGGATAACCAAAACCTGAGGCCTGAGCACCTCCCTGCGACTCTCCCATACCTTCCTCAAATCTGCCTATATCCATGCTGTCATCTCTAGACTGGTCAATCTCCATAGCTTCCCTCCTTTCCTCTGATCTTTCTCCTCTTGTTGTACCTCTTCTGCTCTCGTCTACAGACCTTCTAGGGTCTATTGACGTACCTTCCCTGCTAGATCTCTGAGACCTTGCCCTTGGCAATGCAGGAGGACGAGCAGCTGTTCTCTCACTCTCTGGTGCGACTCCAGTCAATCGAGCTGATCGACGAGTTCCTCTCATCTTTACTCTCTGGAAAACAAAGCATATAACATAGCACTTTAGCACATAAACATGACATATCACTAATGTACATGCATAAATCATGGCATTTCATAACATCAAACAGATAGGACTCAATACCCTATCCTAGTGGACATGATTTCCTATTGTGCTTGACCACTTTTAACCTCTATGAGCCTGACATTGTCTCTATAGGTCCGATCATGTGAACCTAGGGCTCTGATACCAATCTGTAACGACCCCAAAATGGACCGTCACCGACGCTAGGATTCAAGTCGGCTTAAGGCCGCCAGAACCTGTAGCAAGCCTGCTATACTCTCTGTGTACCTGTAACTCTCATACATGATCATACATTTTCTGTAAAAATAAAAACTCTTTTCTGAACCAAGGCTTAACCTGTGCATGCACTATCTCTGTACTCTGTACTCTGTACTCTGTACTCTGTACTCTGTACTCTGTACTCTGTACCCCCTTGGGTAACTCATACCTGTTAAGCCTGGTTTTTCACATACAGTAAAGCATATACACATATTCAGATCATGTACATAACAAACATCACTAAGTCAAGCACATTTCTAACTTAATACACAACTATTACATCGCTTTAATATTACATGTCCACTCTAGGCTATTACATATTTCTTTTCTCTTTCTGCACTTGCTGAACCTCTCTTCTACACTGTATACTGAACCTGCATAACTGGGGTTAAGGGAGTGGGATGAGCTCTATAGCCCAGTGAGTAGAACAGTAAAATAATTCAGGAAAATATGATCTCATGGAATGCACCATATCACAGACAATCCACATCAAGAGTAAACCTGTCACCACATAGTCCCAGTAACTCTATGCCAGGGCGTAGAATCGAGCACCTGGTCTTCCTGTCATATATGTATATGTGTATATAACACCTCTGTACTTACCATTGCCAGGGCGTAGTTAAAGGCTCCTGGTCTTTACTATACCTGCCAGGGCGTAGTCAAAGGCTCCTGGACTTTACTATACCTGCCAAGGCGTAGTCAAAGGCTCATGGACTTCCTGTCTGAGACTATTGGATCATTCAGCATTCACTCACATCACCAAATAACGATGCAATGCAACATATTCATGGCTACTAATGCACTCAACCTATTGCATAATCATGATGCATGAGATATGCTAAAACATTCCATTGTGCAATTAAAAGAGTTCAGTTTAGTTCCACTCACCTCTGGCTAGCTGGACTGACTGACTCTGTAGGCTCTAACTCTGGAGCAGTACTCACTGCTACTCTCTCTGGTTCCTCTGGTCTGTACCTATACAGATGGATTCAAATGAGGGACCAAACTAGTTTATGCATAACTCTATTAACCTCCCCAAGAATCTCCTTAAACTCACTCAACTATCCATGCAAAGCATGCAAAGGAAAGCTGGACAGGACACTTTCGGCGGCAGGTTCGGCGGCCGAAAGTCCTCTCCAGAGACGAAACTCAAGCACCTTCGGCGGCCGAATCTCTACTTTCGGCAGCCGAATCCTTTCGGGGGCAAGTTTCGGAGGCCATAAGGCACTCCAGAGACGAAAGTCTCTAACCTTCGGCGGCACCTTCGGCGGCCGAACTTCCCTCCAGAGCCGAAAGTCCAAAAGCTCGGGGGCAAGCTTGGGCAGCCGAAGCCACCTCCTCTCATCTCCTCAGGGGTTCGGCGGCCGAATGTACCTTCGGCTGCCGAACCTGAGTTCATCAGCAGGGCAGAAACTTGCCCTGCTTCTCGCCAAAAGCACCAAAACACATTCAAACACAAACACCTCAATTCCTTCACTTGCTCACACTCATGTATATGCTCCAAGGGGTCAAAACATACCTAAAAACCCCAAACACACAACTCAAACAACACAGAAACAAGCTTTATGCACAAAATCATCAAAACCTCTCTTTTTACCCTATTCATGCAACTCCCTCCATAAACCCCATAAAACCTTCAGAAAACATAAAAACAAGCTCAGGATCTTCACTTACCTTGTGAAAACAAGTAGATGAATGATCCTAACGTGGAGTTTTGGAGCAACTTGCCTTCAAACTCTCCAAACTTCAAATCTTTGAGTGTTTAGCTTAAAACCTTCCAAAAACCATAAAAACTAATCAAATCTTTGCATGATGCCATGAAAACATGAAGAAATACTCACAAAGGACAGGGTTTCACCTCAGAAGACAAAAGAAACGGTGCTTGCACCGCTTCAACCGACTGAGGGCCATTTATAGGTGGCTGGCCAGACCACCTTTGGCGGCCACACGTGAAACCGAAAGCCATGCATGTTCGGCGGCCGAACCTCAACTTCGGCGGCCGAACCTGGCTTTTCTGCCTTGGTTCATTTTACTCAAAAACTCATTTCCTTATGCGTAAAACTTGATGAACATATCAAAACATTTGAGAAAAACATAAATCTAACCCTTCTAGAGACTTCCGACATCCCGGACTCCACCAGAAAGTAGAATTCCGATGCCGGACTCCAGCCGGGTATTACAACAACATTCGCCTTACCCGGATGATACTGGATCGTACAATCATAATCACTGAGCAATTCTACCCATCTTCTCTGCCGTAAGTTCAGCTCTCTTTGACTCAAGATGTACTGTAAACTCTTGTGATCGGTGAAGGTCTCGCATTTAACCCCGTAGAGGTAATGCCGCCACATCTTGAGTGCAAAGATAACTGCTGCCATCTCTAGGTCATGGGTAGGGTAATTCAATTCGTGCTTCTTCAACTGTCTAGAAGCATAAGCTGTCACCCTATCACTCTGCATTAAAACACAACCCAATCCCACTCGAGATGCATCACAGAACACTGTGAACTCCTCATTACTCATAGGCAGAGCCAACACTGGTGTTGTGGTCAATCTCCTCTTGAGCTCCTCAAAGCTCTCCTCGCACTGGTCTGACCAGACAAACTTCTGGTTCTTCTGAGTCAGTTTGGTCATAGGAGCTGCTATCTTTGAGAAGTTCTGAACGAACCTCCTGTAGTAACCTGCCAGTCCCAGAAAGCTTTTAATCTCAGTTACTGTAGTAGGTCTGGGCTAGTTAACTACAGCCTCTATCTTCTTGGGATCTACCTCAATACCCTCTGCTGATACCACATGTCTTAAGAAGGAAATGCTCCGCAACCAAAACTCACACTTCGAGAACTTGGCATACAAACCATGCTCTCTCAGTGTCTGCAGAACTATCCTCAGATGCTGGGCATGCTCCTCTGCATCTCTGGAATACACTAAGATATCATCGATAAAAACAATGACAAAGTGATCCAGAAACTCACTGAACACTCTGTTCATGAGATCCATAAATGCTGCAGGGGCGTTAGTCAACTCGAACGGCATCACTAAGAACTCATAATGCCCATATCTGGTCCTGAAAGCTGTCTTAGGCACATCGGCCTCTCTCACTCTCAACTGATGATACCCGGATCTCAGATCTATTTTTGAGAAACAACCTGCTCCAGCTAGCTAGTCAAATAGATCATCAATCCTAGGTAGAGGATACCTATTCTTGGTAGTGACCTTGTTCAACTGTCTGTAGTCAATACAAAGTCTGAGGGATCCATCCTTCTTTCTGACAAAAAGCACTGGAGCACCCCAAGGTGAGGTACTAGGGCGGATGAAACCCTTATCTACCAAGTCCTGCAACTGTTCTTTTAACTCTTTTAACTCTGCTGGCGCCATCCTGTAGGGACAAATAGAGATAGGTCTGGTACCTGGCAGCAATTCAATTTCAAACCCTATCTCCCTATCAGGTGGGAGTCCTGGTAAATCGTTTGGGAACACATCGAGAAACTCTCAGACTACTGGTACTGCGGCTGGTTCCCTCACCTGACTGTCTAGCTCTCTCACATGAGCTAGAAACCCCTGACAACCCCTCCTAAGCAAACGACGAGCCTGAAGGGCTGAAATCATACCTCTGGGTGTACCTCTCCTGTCTCCTCTAAAGACACACTCGGACCCATCCTGGTCTCTGAGACTCACTATCTTCTCTCTACAGTCCAAGGTAGCACTATATGCAGATAGCCAATCCATCCCTAGAATGACATCAAAATCTGTCAAATCTAGAACCACAAGGTCAGCTGGAAGGCATCTACCCTCTATGAACACTGGACTGAAACGACAGACTGACACTACCTATGATGGGTCACATTTAGGTCCACTGACCCAGAGAGGATACTCTAACTCAAAACTGATCAAACCCAATCTCTCTATGGCTCTCGAAGCAATAAAGGAATGAGAAGCACCGGGGTCCATCAAAGCATACACATCTGAACACCCAATGATGAGATTACCTGACACCACTGTGTTCGACGTGTTAGCCTCTTCCTGTGTCACAGTGAAAATCCATGCTGGGGCTACCGGATTTCCACCTCGGGAACCTGCTGCTGAAGTAGAGGCTGCCCCTCTCCCTCTACCTCTGCCACTACTCTGAGGCATGACTGGAGCTACTGGCCGTACAACTGGCTGTACCACACTGCCTGAACTCATCTGCTGGGATGGTGCAAAAGTCACCTGAGGACAATCCCGAGCAATATGCCCTTCCTGTCCACATCTAAAACAAGCTGTAGATCCCAACCGACAAACTCTGCCATGTGGTTTTCCGCATCTTCTGCATACTGGAGCTGTGCCAGAGCTTGAGCCACTACCTATTCCCAGACCTGACTTGACTTTATTCCAGAACTTACTTTTTGTTCCTTTTGCTCTATCCCATCTCTTGCTGCCTGAACTGGGGGCTTTAGAACCCAAAGCCTGTGCCTTTGATTGTTTCTGAATATTGGCACTAGCTTCCATTTTCCTGGCTGCGTCTACTATAGTGTGGAAACTCTCCTTTTCTGCTGGAAGAATCAAGGAAGAATACCTGGGATGCAATCTCATAGTATATCTCCTTGCCTTCTTCTGATCAGTATCATAGGCTTGACCCACATACTGAAGCAAATCCAGGAACTTATCTGTAAATTCATCAACACTCATCTCATCTGTCTGTCTCAACTGTTCGAATTCAATTACTTTCATCTCCCGAGAACTGTCAGGAAAAGCCCACCCTGCAAACTCATTGGCGAACTCTCCCCATGACATACTGGTCACCCTGGGCTCCATATAGTTCTTGAACCATTCTCGAGCTTTCTTACACTTAAGTGTAAACCCTGCCATCTCAATGGCTCTACTATCATCTGCTCCCAATTCACTAGTTATCATCCTAACTGATCTGAGGTATTCAAATGGATCATCTCCCGTGTTATATTTAAGAGCATCCAATTTCAAGTACTCTGTCATTTGTACCTTACCTCCAGATGAGCTAGGTTGATGTCTGTCAACAACAGGGGCTACTGGTTCTGGTGGTGGTATTGGGTCATTTGGCTCTGGGTGTGCTGCACTTGGATGAGTAGGGGAAGGTGGATACATAGGATATGGTGGGTAATAAGGATAAGGCATATATGGCATATAAGGGGGATATGGGACAAAACTAGAGTACTTCGACATACCTCCCATACCTTCTTCAAATCTGCCTATACCCATGCTGTCATCTCTAGACTGGTCAATCTCCATAGCCTCCCTCCTTTCCTCTGATCTTTCTCCTCTTGCTGTACCTCTTCTGCTCTCGTCTACAGACCTTCTAGGGTCTATTGACGTACCTTCCCTGCTAGATCTCTGAGACCTTGCCCTTGGCAATGCAGGAGGACGAGCAGCTGTTCTCTCATTATCTGGTGGGACTCCAGTCAATCGAGCTGATCGACGAGTTCCTCTCATCTTTACTCTCTCTGGAAAACAACACATAATATAGCACTTTAGCACATAAACATCACATATCACTAATGCACATGCATAAATCCAGGCATTTCACAACATTAAACAGATAGGACTCAATACCCTATCCTAGTGGACATGATTTCCTATTATGCTTGACCACTTTTAACCTCTATGAGCCCGACATTGTCTCTATAGGTCCGATCATGTGAACCGAGGGCTCTGATACCAATCTGTAACGACCCCAAAATGGACTGTCACCGGCGCTAGGATTCAGGTCGGCTTAAGGCTGCCAGAACCCGTAGCAAGCCTGCTATACTCTCTGTGTACCTGTAAATCTCATACATGATCATACATTTTCTGTGAAAATAAAAATTTTTTTCTGAACCAAGGCTTAGCCTGTGCATGCACTATCTCTGTACTCTGTACTCTGTACTATGTACTCTGTACCCCTGACTAGAGTTTACTCTAGATGGGTTAACTCATACCTGTTAAGCCTGTTTTTTCACATACTTTGTAAAACATATACATATACAGATCATGTATATAACAACAGATTTACAACACAAACTAAGTCAAGCACATCTGTAACTAAAAACACAACTAGTACATCTCTTTATATTACATGTCCACTCTAAACTATTACATATCTCTTTTCTCTTTCTGCACTTAGCTGACCCTTCCTTGTACACTGTACACTGAACCTGCAAAACTGGGGTTACGGGAGTGGGATGAGCTCTATAGTCTAGTGAGTAGAACAGTAAAACATCTCAGTAAAATATGATCTCATGGAATGCACTGTAACGACTCGAAAATCGAACCGCTACAGGCGCTAGGATCCGGGTCGACTTAAGGCCGCCGGGACCTGTAGCAAGCCAAACATACATCCTGGAAACCTGTTTAATCCCATACATGATCAAGAAAATACATAAAAATTTAAAACTTTTCTTTCATTCATATACCAATCTCAACCTGTGCATGCACTGTTCATAAACATAATCATAATCATGACCCCTCTGTGGGATCTCAACAATGCTCCAATGGGCGATACATCATACGTTGAGTTGGTTAGCATCATCATCATAAAGTATTTAAGATCATGTATTAAAAGGGATATCTTATACATATAGTCAAGCACAACCTCTAATCCTCAAAGTCATTACATACCTAAAACTGTACTTTTACATAACATTAATACATTTATCATGTCCACACTATCTATTACATACACATGACTTCATTACTCTTACGGACCTCCTGGTCTACACTGTACCTGCAATCCTGGGGAAAATGGGAGAGGGGTGAGCTACTAGAGCAGAGTGAGCAGAATAATAAAAACATTTAAAACATATGATAACATGAAATGCATCACATCACAGCTAATCACATCAAGGATGAACTTTTCACCATTAGCCCTCTGCATGGTCCAACTGTGCCAGAACGTAGAATGGGTCCTGGTCTTTCCCTTACATATCATAACATAACAGTGTCCAACTGTGCCAGAACGTAGAATGGGTCCTAGTCTTTCCCTTACATAGTGCCAGCGAACGTAGAATGGGTCCCACTAGTCTTACATTCCGTACGGTACATATCACATCGTCATATCATAGATCGAGGGCTATGGATCATCCAACATTCATCCACATCAACATTAAAATGTGCAATGCAACATATTTGTGGATTCTAATGCAAATAACCTAAAACATCACATGGCATTCATGATGCATGAACATGCTCAAAACTATACGATTAATTTGCTTAAAAACATAAAGGTTTATTCCACTCACCTCTGGGTAGCTCTGACCAGACACTGGAGCAGCTGACTCACTGCTGGGGTCCTCGGTTCCTCGGGTCCGAACCTACACAGGTGGACTCAAATGAGGGACCAAACAAACATGGACATAACTCTAAACTACTCCCCAAAAACCCCTAAAACATCATGAAACAATCATAGAGAAACATGCAAGAGAGGGCTGGACAGGGCACTTTCGGCGGCAGGTTCGGCGGCCGAAAGTCCCTCCAGAGCCGAAAGTCGGGCAGGTTCGGCGACACCTTCGGCGGTCGAAACTCCCAGACAGAGGCGAAACTCATGCATGTTCGGCGGCACTTTCGGCGGCCGAAACTCCCAGACAGAGACGAAAGTCTCCTTTCGGGGGCAAGCTTCGGCAGCCGAAGGCTGCCTCCACAAGCACGTTCGGCGGCCGAAAGTTCCTTCGGCTGCCGAACCTGGTTTCTCCCAGAATGGCAGAAACTCAACTCCCTTATGCATTTGTGCCTCCACTCTCATCCAAACATGAATAAACCTATTCTACAACACTCATACACAAGCATACAAGTTCCTAGGGGCATCAACTAACAAAAACCCCAACTACAACACAACAAGCAACTCACATTGTTCATAATCACATATAAAACCCATAAACCTAACTATGAGCTAAACATGCATTCTACCCCATAGATCTACTTAAAACTTACTTAAAACATGCAATGAGCTTAAGATCGGCTCTTACCTCGTGGAGATCGAGAGAGAGACGTCCTAAACTCGGAAATGGGAGGGGTTGAGTTCCTTTGAACCTCAAAGCTCCAAAACGAGATGAAAACTAGTGAGAAACTCGAAAGATCTGAAGGAAAAGACTCAAGATCGGTGAGGGGTGGCGGAGAACTCACCTTGGCCGGAAATGGGGAAAAAGCTCGCCCGTTTTCGGCTAAGGGACCCTTTTATAGTGGCTGGCCAGGCCACGTTCGGGGGCCGAACGTGCCTCCGCATGCATGCCATGTTCGGCGGCCGAACTTGAGGTTCGACGGCCGAACCTGGACTTTCCTCACTTATGCTTTCGGGGGCCTAAAGGCGCTCCCGAAGGCATGCATGTTCGGCGGCCGAACTTGAGGTTCGGCGGCCGAACCTGAGTTTTCCTCCAAGGTTGTTTTCATGCAAAAACTCATTTCCATTTTACTTAAAACCATGAAATACCTTAAAACATTTTATGAAAACATGATTCTACCCTACTAGAGGCTTCCTACATCCGAGATTCCACCGGACAGTAGGAATTCCGATACCAGAGTCTAGCCGGGTATTACATTCTCCCCCCCTTAAGAACATTCGTCCCCGAATGTTCCTCAACTAGTACATAGCATGGCATAAAACATAACATACATACATAGCACATAAACACATAGAGATCTAACCTTAAAAGAGATGAGGGTACTGCTGGAGCATAGACTCCTGTGTCTCCCAAGTGCATTCTTCCAAATTGTGGTGGTTCCACAGGACTTTCACCATCGGGATTTCCTTGTTCCTTAGCTTTCTGATCTGGGTGTCTATGATACGTACTGGCTGTTCAACATAGGTGAGATCCTCTTGGACCTCCACATCAGGCTCACTAAGAACCTTGCTCGGATCTGACACAAACTTCCTCAACATTGAAACATGGAAAACCGGATGGATTCTTTCCATTGAAGCAGGTAAATCCAGCTTGTACAACACATTCCCAATCTTTTGCAAGATTTCAAAGGGTCCGATGTATCGTGGGGCTAGTTTACCTTTCTTCCCGAAGCGAACCACTCCCTTCATAGGAGACACCTTGAGCAATACCAGATCCCCCTCCTGAAACTCTAACTGCCTTCTGCGGATGTCTGCATAACTCTTCTGTCTGCTTGCAGCAGTCTTGATCCTTTCTCTGATTATGGGTACTACCCTGCTGGTAATCTCTACTAGCTCAGGCCCTGCCAAGGTCTTTTCTCCAACCTCTTCCCAGCAAACAGGTGATCTGCACTTCCTTCCATATAAAGCTTCATATGGAGCCATCCCGATGCTAGCATGATGGCTGTTATTGTAGGCAAACTCTACCAAAGGTAGATGCTGCCTCCAAGAACCGCCAAAGTCCAGCACACACATTCTGAGCATATCTTCTAAGGTCTGGATGGTCCTTTCTGATTGTCCGTCTATCTGTGGGTGGAAAGCAGTGCTAAAATCCAACCTAGTACCCATGGCATTCTGCAGACTCTGCCAAAATCTGGAGGTAAACTGGGGCCCTCTATCTGACACTATCGAAACAGGAACCCCATGCAGCCTGACGATCTCATCAACATACACCTGCGCCAACTTGTCCACAGAATAGCCACTCTTGACAGGGATGAAGTGAGCAGATTTGGTGAGTCTGTCCACGATCACCCATATGGAGTCCAATCTGTTGGACGTCGCCGGTAACCCCACTACGAAGTCCATAGCTATATTTTCCCATTTCCACTCTGGAATAGGTAGCGGGTTAAGCATTCCAGCCGGCTTCTGATGTTCCAGCTTCACCCTCTGACACACTTCGCAGGCTGACACAAACTGTGCCACTTCTTTCTTCATAGCTGGCCACCAATAAACCTTCTTCAGATCTTGATACATCTTGGTGGCTCCGGGGTGAATGCTGTATCTTGCATTATGAGCCTTTCTCATAATGTCTCCTTTTAGCCCTATGTCATCTGGTACACATAGTCTGCTCCCATAGCGGAGGATCCCCTTGCTGTCGAATCTGAACTCACTATCATTGCCTGACTGAACAGTCCTGGCAATCTTCACTAACTCCGGGTCCTCATGCTGTTTCTGAGCCACCTGCTCCAGAAACACGGGTGCCACTCTCATCTGGGCTACCAAAGCACCTGTTCCAGACAACTCCAACTGAAGACCTTCCTCAACGAGCTTGTAAAACTCCTTCACCACTGGCCTCCTCTCTGCCGATATGTGGGATAAACTGCCGAGTGATTTCCGGCTTAAGGCGTCTGCCACAACATTCGCCTTACCCGGATGGTACTGAATCTTGCAATCATAGTCACTCAGCAGCTCCACCCATCTTTTCTGTCTCAAATTCAAATCTCTTTGACTCAGGATGTACTGCAGGCTTTTATGATCTGTGAAGATCTCACATTTTACCCCATAGAGGTAGTGTCTCCACATCTTGAGTGCAAAGATTACTGCTGCCATCTCAAGGTCATGTGTGGGGTAATTCAACTCATGCTTCTTCAGCTACCTAGAAGCATAAGCAATCACCCTCTCATTCTGCATTAGTACACAACCCAGTCCCACACGGGACGCATCACAAAAGACGGTAAAGTCCTCATCACTAGATGGCAGAGCTAAAACTGGTGCTGAAGTCAACCTCTTCTTAAGCTCTTCGAAACTCTCTTCACACTGGTCGGTCCACAAAAACTTCTGATTCTTCCTGGTTAGTCTGGTCAGAGGAGCTGCTATCTTTAAGAAGTCCTGAACGAACCTCCTGTAGTAACCTGCCAAACCCAAGAAACTCCTGATCTTCGTCACTGAAGTGGGTCTAGGCCAGTTAGCCACAGTTTCTGTCTTCTTGGGGTCCACCTCTATCCCACTCTCTGACACTACATGCCCCAAGAACGAAATGCTCCTCAGCCAGAACTCACACTTAGAGAACTTGGCATACAAGCCATGTTCCCTCAAGGTCTGCAGAACCAACCTCAGATGATGGGCATGCTCCTCTGCGTTCCTGGAATACACTAAGATATCATCTATGAAGACAATAACAAAGTGATCCAGGTATTGGCTAAATACTCTGTTCATGAGATCCATGAATGCTGCAGGGGCATTTGTTAACCCGAACGGCATCACAAGGAACTCATAATGCCCATATCTGGTCCTGAAAGCTGTCTTTGGCACATCTTCATCCCTTATCCTTAGCTGATGGTACTCCGATCTTAGATCTATTTTGGAAAAACAACCCGCTCCTGCTAGCTGGTTGAATAGATCATCGATCCTTGGCAGAGGGTACCTATTTTTAGTAGTGACTTTGTTCAACTGCCTGTAGTCGATACAAAGTCTGAGGGACCCATCCTTCTTTCTCACAAACAAGACCGGAGCACCCCAAGGTGAGGTACTCTGTCGGATGAAGCCCTTTTCTACCAGCTCCTGCAACTGCTCTTTCAACTCCTTCAACTCGGCTGGGGCCATCCTGTAGGGAGGGATAGAGATCGGTCTAGTTCCAGGCACCAACTCTATCTCAAACTCTATCTCCCTAGCAGGTGGTAAACCTGGGAGCTCGTCTGGAAAGACATCCTGAAATTCTCTGACAACTGGCATCGAGGCTGGTTCCCTGATCTGACTACTAAGCTCTCTCACATGAGCCAAATACCCCTGACATCCCTTCCTAAGCAACCTACGAGCCTGAAGAGCTGATATCAGACCTCTAGGTGTGCCCCTCTTGTCTCCTCTGAAGACGACCTCTGACCCGTTCTGATCTCTGAACCTGACTACCTTGTCCCTGCAGTCCAAGGTAGCACTATGGGTAGATAGCCAATCCATCCCTAGAATGACGTCAAAGTCTGTCAAATCTAGAACCACAAGGTCGGCGGAGAGGCATCTTCCCTCAACAAAAACTGGAGTATACTGGCAGACTGACTCTGCCACTGACAGGTCACACTTGGGTCCACTGACCCATAGGGGACACTCTAACCCAGAGACTATCAGACCCAACCTCTCAACGGCTCTCGGAGCAATAAATGAATGAGATGCACCCGGGTCCATTAAAGCATACACATCAGAACACCCAATGACGAGATTACCTGACACCACGGTGTTGGATGTGTTAGCCTCCTGCTGAGTCATGGTGAAGATCCTGGCTGGAGCTGATGGACCTTCACCTCGGGAACCAGAAGAAGAGGCTGTCCCTCTCCCTCTACCTCTGCCACTGCCCTGAGTTGTGGCTGGAGCTGCTGGCTGTGCCACACTACCAGAAGCTGTCTGCTGGGGCTGGCCCATAAAAGGTGCTCTAGGACACTCCCGAGCTATGTGTCCCTCCTGTCCACATCTGAAACATGTATTAGTCCCAGCTCGACACACTCCCCTGTGCGGCCTTCCACATCTCTGGCATTCTGTACCATCTGAGCCTGAGCTCGAGCCACCGCCAAATCCCAGACCGGATTTCAACTTATTCCAAAACTTATTCTTCTTCGGCTTCTTGGTGGTGTTATCCCACCTCTTCTTACTTGAGCTCTGAGAAGAGAGACCTGGCCCTCCTCTGCCTGGGGTCTTAACCCCTGAAGACTGGGTCACTGACTGCTTCACTGACCCCTCAACTACAGCACTCGCCTCCATCCTTCGAGCCATATCCACCACAGTGTGGAAACTTTCCCTCTCAACTGACTGGATCAAAGAGGAGTACCTGGAATGCAGCTTCATAACATATCTCTTGGCTTTCTTCGAATCTGTATCTAGAGCTTGCCCTGAAAAAGGCAATAGCTCTAAGAATTTATCCGTGAACTCCTCCACACTCATGTGTTCTGTCTGCCTCAACTGTTCAAACTCAATCATCTTCAGTTCTCTGGAACTGTCTGGAAAAGCCCATCCAGCGAACTCATTCTCAAATTCTTCCCATGTCATGCCGTCTAGTCTCGGGTCCACATAACACTTGAACCATTCCCGTGCCTTCTTGCACTTTAAAGTGAACCCTGCCATCTGAATGGCCCTGCTATCATCCGCCCCTAGCTCATCAGTTATTGTCTTCACTACTCTCAGATACTCAAAGGGGTCATCCCCTGACTTGTATTTGGGAGCATCCAGCTTAAGGTAATATGTCATCTTTACCTTGCTCCCACCGGCTGAGCTAGGTCTAGAAGGTTGAGTAACTGGGGCTGCTGGTTCTGTAGGTGGTGGAGGTGGGGGTGCAGCATTCCCCGAGGTGGGGTTTGCCGGGTTTGGATAGAAGGGTGAGGGTGGATAAGCTGGATACTGCGTGTAAGGTGGATAGAAAGGTGGATAAGGCATATAGGTAGGGTAGGGGTTAAAGCTGGAGTAATCCGATGTACCTCCCATCGGATACCCTGAACCCTGTGGGAAGGGTGGATAATGGGGTGGAAAACCATACCCCGAGGCCTGAACGCCTCCCTGAGACTCCCCTGTCCCCTCTTCCTCCATGCCCACCTCCAGGTTCCCATCCCTCCTCTGATCCTCTTCCGTAACCTCCCTCACACCTGAAGAACTTCCTCCTCTATCTGTCCCCCTTCTGCTAGCATCAAAAGACCTTCTAGGGTCCCTTGACACTCTTTCTCTGTTTGCTCTACATGACATTGCCCTAGGCAATGTAGGAGGACGGGCGCTCGTGCCCTCATCCTCAGGTGGCACTCCAGTCAATCGTGCAGATCAACGAGTTCCTCTCATCCTGTTTTCTGAAAAACAGCACACATCACATAAACATTAGCATCATATGGTTCATGTGGGCACACATGAACCCTCATCACATACATCACATATCATTAATTCACATGCATATAATCATGGCATTTCACATTATCATACAAGACAGGACTCCATATCCTATCCTAGTGGACATGATCTTTCCTATTGTGCTTGACCTTCTATAACATCTATGAGCCCGACACTCTAGGTCCGATCCTATGAACCTAGGGCTCTGATACCATTCTGTAACGACCCGAAAATCGGACCGCTACCGGCGCTAGGATCCGGGTCGACTTAAGGCCGCCGGGACCCGTAGCAAGCCAAACATACATCCTGGAAACCTGTTTAATCCCATACATGATCAAGAAAATACATAAAAATTTAAAACTTTTCTTTCATTCATATACCAAACTCAACCTGTGCATGCACTGTTCATAAACATAATCATAATCATGACCCCTCTGTGGGATCTCAACAATGCCCCAATGGGCGATACATCATACGTTGAGTTGGTTAGCATCATCATCATAAAGTATTTAAGATCATGTATTAAAAGGGATATCTTATACATATAGTCAAGCACAACCTCTAATCCTCAAAGTCATTACATACCTAAAACTGTACTTTTACATAACATTAATACATTTATCATGTCCACACTATCTATTACATACACATGACTTCATCACTCTTACGGACCTCCTGGTCTACCCTGTACCTGCAATCCTGGGGAAAATGGGAGAGGGATGAGCTACTAGAGCCCAGTGAGCAGAATAATAAAAACATTTAAAACATATGATAACATGAAATGCATCACATCACAGCTAATCACATCAAGGATGAACTTGTCACCATTAGCCCTCTGCATGGTCCAACTGTGCCAGAACGTAGAATGGGTCCTGGTCTTTCCCTTACATATCATAACATAACAGTGTCCAACTGTGCCAGAACGTAGAATGGGTCCTGGTCTTTCCCTTACATAGTGCCAGCGAACGTAGAATGGGTCCCACTGGTCTTACATTCCGTACCGTACATATCACATCGTCATATCATAGATCGAGGGCTATGGATCATCCAACATTCATCCACATCAACATTAAAATGTGCAATGCAACATATTCGTGGATTCTAATGCAAACAACCTAAAACATCACATGGCATTCATGATGCATGAACATGCTCAAAACTATACGATTAATTTGCTTAAAAACATAAAGGTTTATTCCACTCACCTCTGGGTAGCTCTGACCAGACACTGGAGCAGCTGACTCACTGCTGGGGTCCTCGGTTCCTCGGGTCCGAACCTACACAGGTGGACTCAAATGAGGGACCAAACAAACATGGACATAACTCTAAACTACTCCCCAAAAACCCCTAAAACATCATGAAACAATCATAGAGAAACATGCAAGAGAGGGCTGGACAGGGCACTTTCGGCGGCAGGTTCGGCGGCCGAAAGTCCCTCCAGAGCCGAAAGTCAGGCAGGTTCGGCGGCACCTTCGACGGCCGAAACTCCCAGACAGAGGCGAAACTCATGCATGTTCGGCGGCACTTTCGGCGGCCGAAACTCCCAGACAGAGACGAAAGTCTCCTTTCGGGGGCAAGCTTCGGCAGCCGAAGGCTGCCTCCACAAGCACGTTCGGCGGCCGAAAGTACCTTCGGCTGCCGAACCTGGTTTCTCCCAGAATGGCAGAAACTCAGCTCCCTTATGCATTTGTGCCTCCACTCTCATCCAAACATGCATAAACCTATTCTACAATACTCATACACAAGCATACAAGTTCCTAGGGGCATCAACTAACAAAAACCCCAACTACAACACAACAAGCAACTCACATTGTTCATAATCACATATAAAACCCATAAACCTAACTATGAGCTAAACATGCATTCTACCCCATAGATCTACTTAAAACTTACTTAAAACATGCAATGAGCTTAAGATCGGCTCTTACCTCATGGAGATCGAGAGAGAGACGTCCTAAACTCGGAAATGGGAGGGGTTGAGTTCCTTTGAACCTCAAAGCTCCAAAACTTTGCTCAAAGCTTGAAAATCTTCAAAACGAGATGAAAACTAGTGAGAAACTCAAAAGATCTGAAGGAAAAGACTCAAGATCGGTGAGGGGTGGCGGAGAACTCACCTTGGCCGGAAATGGGGAAAAAGCTCGCCCGTTTTCGGCTAAGGGACCCTTTTATAGTGGCTGGCCAGGCCACGTTCGGGGGCCGAACGTGCCTCCGCATGCATGCCATGTTCGGCGGCCGAACTTGAGGTTCGGCGGCCGAACCTGGACTTTCCTCACTTATGCTTTCGGGGGCCTAAAGGCGCTCCCGATGGCATGCATGTTCGGCGGCCGAACTTGAGGTTCGGCGGCCGAACTTGAGGTTCGGCGGCCGAACCTGAGTTTTCCTCCAAGGTTGTTTTCATGCAAAAACTCATTTCCATTTTACTTAAAACCATGAAATACCTTAAAACATTTTATGAAAACATGATTCTACCCTACTAGAGGCTTCCTACATCCGAGATTCCACCGGACAGTAGGAATTCCGATACCGGAGTCTAGCCGGGTATTACATGCACCATATCACAGACAATCCACATCAAGAGTAAACCTTTCACCACATAGTCCCAGTAACTCTGTGCCAGGGCGTAGAATCGAGCATCTGGTCTTCCTGTCATATATGTATATGTGTATATAACACCTCTGTACTTACCATTGCCAGGGCGTAGTCAAAGGCTCCTGGTCTTTACTATACCTGCCAGGGCGTAGTCAAAGGCTCCTGGACTTTACTATACCTGCCAGGGCGTAGTCAAAGGCTCCTGGACTTCCTGTCTGAGACTATTGGATCATTCAGCATTCACTCACATCACCAAATAACGATGCAATGCAACATATTCGTGGATACTAATGCAATCAACCTAGTGCATAATCATGATGCATGAGATATGCTAAAACATTTCATTGGTCAATTAAAAGAGTTCAGTTTAGTTCCACTCACATCTGGCTAACTGGACTGACTCTGCAGGCTCTGAACACTCTGGAGCAGAACTCACTGCTGCTCCCTCTGGTTCCTCTGGTCTGTAAGATAAATGCAAATGAGGGACCAAACTAGCTTATAAACACCTCTATTTAACTCCCCAAGAATCCCCTTAAACTCACTCAAACATCCATGCAAAGCATGCAAAGGAAAGCTGGACAGGACACTTTCGGCGGCACGTTCGGCGGCCGAAAGTCCTCTCCAGAGACGAAACTCAAGCACCTTCGGCGGCCGAATCTCTACTTTCGGCAGCCGAACCCTTTCAAGGGCAAGTTTCGGAGACCAAAAGGCACTCTAGAGATGAAAGTCTCTAACCTTCGGCAGCACCTTCGGCGGCCGAACTTCCCTCCAGAGCCGAAAGTCCAAAAGCTCGGGGCAAGCTTGGGCAGCCGAAGCTACCTCCTCATGGGTTCGGCGGCCGAACCTGAGTTCATCAGCAGAGCAGAAACTTGCCCTGCCTATCGCCAAATGCACCAAACTCCTCTCCAACTTCACACCTCACTTCCTCAACTTGCATACACTCATGTATATGCTCAAAGGGGTCAGAAACTATCTAAACACCCCAAACACACAACATGAACAACACAGAAACAAGCTTTATGCACACAATCATCAAAAACCTCAAAAATAACCCTATTCATACAACTCTCTCCATAAACCCCATAAAACCTTCAGAAAACATAAACACAAGCTCAGGATCTTCACTTACCTCTTGAAATCAAGAAGATGAACGATCCTAACGTGGAGTTTTGGAGCAACTTGCCTTCTAACTCTCCAAACTTCAAAACTTGAGTGTTTAGCTTAAAACCTTCCAAAAACCATAAAAACTAATCAAATCTTTGCATGATTCAATAAAAACTTGAAGAAATACTCACAAAGGACAGGGTTTCACCTCATAAGACAAAAGAAACGGTGCTTGCACCGCTTCAACCGACTGAGGGCCATTTATAGGTGGCTGGCCAGACCACCTTCGGCGGCCACACGTGAAACCGAAAGCCATGCATGTTCGGCGGCCGAACCTCAACTTCGGCGGCCGAACTTGGCTTTTCTGCCTTGGTTCATTTCACTCAAAAACTCATTTCCTTAGGCTTAAAACTTGATAAACAGATCAAAACATGCTAGAAAAACATAAATCTAACCCTTCTAGAGACTTCCGACATCCCGGACTCCACCGGAAAGTAGAATTCCGATGCCGGACTCTAGCCGGGTATTACAACAATCATATCACATCAAGGATGAAGTTGTCACCAATAGTCCTCTACATGGTCCAACTGTGCCAGGGGCGTAGAATGGGCCTCACTGGTCTTTCTCTTACATAACATAGCATAACATAACAGTCCAACTGTGCTAGGGGCGTAGAATGGGCCTCACTGGTCTTTCTCTTACATGGTGCCAGGGGCGTAGAATGGGCCTCACTGGTCTTCCGTACCGTATCATCATCATCATAACATACGAGGACTAAAGGATCATTCAACATTCATCCGCATCATCAACATATTATGCAATGCAACATATTCATGAGTTCTAATGCAAACACCCTATTATATCTCATGGCATTCATGATGCGTGAATCATGCTAAAACTGATTTATTTATTTTAAAGCATAAGAGTTATTCCACTCACCTCTGGCTAGCTCTGACAGACACGGAAACAGCTGAACTCACTGCTGAGGTCCTCGGTTCCTCGGGTCCGAACCTACACAGGTGGACTCAAATGAGGGACCAAACATACATGAGCATGACTCTGGGATACCCCCCAAAAACCCCCTAAAGACACCTCAAAACATTCATGGAATACATGCAAAGGAAGGCTGAACAGGGCACTTTCGACGGCAGGTTCGGCGGCCGAAAGTCCCTCCAGAGCCAAAAGTCAGGCAGGTTCGGGGGCACCTTCGGCGGCCGAAACTCCCAGACAGAGACAAAACTCATGCATGTTCGGCGGCACTTTCGGCGGCTAAAACTGCCCTCCAGAGATGAAAGTCCTCTTTCAGGGGCAGGCTTCGGCAGCCGAAGGCTGCTTCCACAAGCGGGTTCGGCGGCCGAAAGTTCCTTTGGCGGCTGAACCTGAGTTTCTCCAAAGTGGCAGAAACTCAGCTCTAACATGCACAAACGCCTCCCAAACTTTTCAAACATGCATAAACCTATTCTACAACACTCCCAAACATACACAAACAAGCATACAAGCTCATAGGGGTCTCAAACTAGCCTAAACCCCAACTACAACACATCAAACATACCCACATTGCTCAAAAACACATATTAAACCCATAAACTCAAAACAACCTAAACATGCATTTCTACTTCATGAAACAACTTATAACTTGTTTAAAACATAAAGTGAGCTCAAGATCGGCCCTTACCTCTTGAAGATCGAGAGGAAAACGACCCTAGCTCGGAGATGGGAGAGATTTGAGTTTCTTGAATCTCAAAGCTCCAAAACTTGCTTTATACTTGAAAAATCTTCAAAACAAAGTGAAAACTAGTGAAAACCGTGAAAGATTTGAAGGAAGAAACTCAAGATCGGTGAGGGACGGCGGAGAGCTCACCTTGGCCGAAAGTGGGGAGAAAAACTCGCCCATTTTCGGCTAAGGGACCCCTTTATAGGTGGCTGGCCAGGCCACATTCGGGAGCCGAACGTGCCTCCGCATGCATGCCATGTTCGGCGGCCGAACATAAGGTTCGGTGGCCGAACCTGGGCTTCCCTTACTTATGCTGTTGGGGGCCTAAAGCACTCCCGAAGTGCATGCATGTTCTGCGGCCGAACTTGAGGTTCGGCAGCCGAACCTGGGTCCTCCTCCAAGATTATTTTCATGCAAAAACTCATTTCCTTTTTACTTAAAACCATGAAATACATTGAAACATTTTATGAAAACATGTTTCTATCCTACTAGAGGCTTCCGACATCCGAGATTCCACCGGACGGTAGGAATTCTGATACCGGAGTCTAGCCGGGTATTACATTCTCCCCCCTTAAGAACATTCGTCCCCGAATGTTCACCAATCAACACATGCATAGCAATCAACATAACATACATACAAAGCACATAAAACTTACCTTAGAAAAGATGGGGATATTGTTGGAGCATGGACTCCCGTGTCTCCCAGGTACACTCCTCAATATTGTGGTGATTCCAAAGGACTTTCACCATCGAGATTTCCTTGTTCCTTAGCTTTCTGATCTGGGTGTCTAGGATCCGCACTGGCTGCTCAACATAGGTGAGATCCTCTTGGATCTCCACATCAGGCTCACTAAGAACCTTGCCCGGATCTGACACAAATTTCCTCAACATAGAAACATGAAAAACCGGATGGATTCTCTCCATTGAAGCAGGCAAGTCCAGCTTGTACGATACATTCCCAATCTTCTGCAAGATCTCAAAGGGTCCGATGTACCGTGGAGCTAGCTTACCTTTCTTCCCAAACCGAATCACCCCTTTCATTGGAGTCACCTTGAGCAATACCAAATCCCCCTCCTGAAACTCTACTTGCCTTCTGCGGATATCTGCATAACTCTTCTGTCTGCTTGCAGCAGTCTTGATCCTTTCTCTGATTATGGGTACCACCCTGCTGGTGATCTCTACTAGCTCAGGCCCTGCCAAGGCCTTTTCTCCAACCTCTTCCCAGCAAACAGGTGATCTGCACTTCCTCCCATACAAAGCTTCATATGGAGCCATCCCGATGCTAGCATGATGGCTGTTATTGTAGGCAAACTCCACCAAAGGTAGATGCTGCCTCCAAGAACCGCCAAAGTCCAGCACACACATTCTGAGCATATCCTCTATTGTCTGGATGGTCCTCTCTGACTGTCCGTCCGTCTGTGGGTGGAAAGCAGTGCTAAAATCCAACCTGGTACCCATGGCATTCTGCAGACTCCGCCAAAACCTGGAGGTGAACTGGGGCCCTCTATCGGACACTATTGAAACAGGAACCCCATGCAGTCTGATGATCTCATCATCATACACCTGCGCCAACTTGTCCACAGAATAGCCACTCCTGACAGGGATGAAGTGAGCAGATTTGGTGAGTCTGTCCACAATCACCCATATGGAGTCCAATCTGTTGGACGCTGCCGGTAACTCCACTACGAAGTCCATAGCTATATTCTCCCATTTCCACTCTGGAATAGGTAGTGGATTAAGCATTCCAGCCGGCTTCTGATGTTCCAGCTTCACCCTCTGACATACTTCGCAGGCTGACACAAACTGTGCCACTTCTCTCTTCATAGCTGGCCACCAATAGACTTTCTTCAGATCTTGGTACATCTTGGTGGCTCCGGGGTGAACGCTGTATCTTGCATTATGAGCCTCTCTCATAATGTCTCCTTTTAGCCCTATGTCATCTGGTACACATAATCGGCTCCCATAGCGGAGGATTCCCTTGTTGTCGAATCTGAATTCACAATCCTTGCCTGACTGAACAGTCCTGGCAATCTTCACTAACTCTGGGTCCTCATGCTGTTTCTGAGCCACCTGCTCTAGAAACACGGGTGCCACTCTCATCTGGGCTACTAAAGCACCTGTACCAGACAACTCCAACTGTAGACCTTCATTCATGAGCTCGAAGAACTCCCTCACTACTGACCTCCTCTCTGCCACGATGTGGGATAGACTGCCTAGTGACTTCCGGCTTAGGGCGTCTGCCACAACATTCGCCTTACCCGGATGGTACTGAATCTTGCAATCATAATCACTCAGCAGCTCTACCCACCTTCTCTGTCTCAAGTTCAGATCTCTTTGACTCAGGATGTACTGCAGGCTCTTATGATCTGTAAAGATCTCACATTTAACCCCATAAAGGTAGTGCCTCCACATCTTGAGTGCAAAGATTACTACTGCCATCTCAAGGTCATGTGTAGGGTAATTCAACTCGTGCTTCTTCAGCTGCCTAGAAGCATAAGCAATCACCCTTTCATTCTGCATTAGCACACAACCCAGTCCCACCCGGGATGCATCACAATAGACTGATAAGTCTTCATTACTAGATGGCAGAGCCAACACTGGTGCAGAAGTCAACCTCTTCTTAAGCTCTTCAAAACTCTCTTCGCATTGGTCGATCCACACAAACCTCTAATTCTTCCTGGTCAATCTGGTCAGAGGAGCTGCAATCTTTGAGAAGTCCTGAACGAACCTCCTATAGTAACCTGCCAAACCCAAGAAACTCCTGATTTCTGTCACTGAAGTGGGTTTAGGCTAGTTAGCCACAGCTTCTACCTTCTTGGGGTCCACCTCTATTCCATTTTCTGACACCACATGCCCCAAGAAAGAGATGCTCCTCAGCCAGAACTCACACTTGGAGAACTTGGCATACAAGCCATGTTCCCTCAAGGTCTACAGAACTAACCTCAGATGATGGGCATGCTCCTCTGCATTCCTGGAGTACACTAAGATATCATCTATGAAGACAATAACGAAGTGATCCAGGTATTGGCTAAACACTCTGTTCATGAGATCCATGAATGCTGCAGGGGCATTGGTTAACCCGAACGGCATCACAAGGAACTCATAATGCCCATATCTAGTCCTGAAGGCTGTCTTCGGCACATCCTCTTCCCTTATCCTTAGCTGATGGTACCCCGATCTCAGATCTATTTTGGAGAAACAACCTGCTCCTGCTAGCTGGTCGAATAGATCGTCGATCCTTGGCAACGGGTACTTATTCTTGGTAGTGACCTTGTTCAACTGTCTGTAGTCGATACAAAGTCTGAGAGATCCATCCTTCTTTTTCACAAATAGCACTGGAGCACCCCAAGGTGAGGTACTTGGTCGGATGAAACCCCTATCTACCAGCTCTTGTAACTGCTCTTTCAACTCTTTTAATTCTGCTGGTGCCATCCTGTAGGGAGGGATAGAGATCGGTCTAGTTCCAGGCATCAATTCAATTTCAAACTCTATCCCCCTAGCAGGTGGTAAACCTGGCAGCTCGTCTGGGAACACATCTAAAAGCTCACTGACCACGGGCACTGAGGCGGGCTCTTTGACATGACTATCTAGCTCTCTCACATGAGCTAGAAAACCCTGACAACCCCTCCTGAGCAGCCTACGAGCCTGTAGGGCTGATATCAAACCTCTAGGTGTACTCCCCCGGTCTCCTCTGAAGACCACTTCTGACCCATCCTGACATTTGAACTTGACTACCTTGTCTCTGCAGTCCAAGGTAGCACCATGGGTAGATAGCCAATCCATCCCTAGAATGACGTCAAAATCTGTCAAGTCTAGAACCACAAGGTCGGCAGACAGGTATCTTCCCTCCACAAAAACTGGACTATACTGGCAGACTGACTCTGCCACTGACGGGTCACACTTGGGTCCTCTGACCCATAGGGGACACTCTAACCCAGAGACCATCAATCCCAACCTCTCGACGGCCCTCAGAGCAATGAAAGAATGAGATGCACCAGGGTCCATTAATGCATACACATCAGAACAACCAATGATGAGATTACCTGACACCACGGTGTTGGATGTGTTTGCCTCCTGTTGAGTCATGGTGAAGATCCGCGCTGGAGCTGACGAACCCTCACCCCTGAAACCCGCTGAAGAAGAGGCTGCCCCTCTTCCTCTACCTCTGCCACTAGCCTGAGTCGCGGCTGGAGCTGCTGGCTGAGCCACACTACCAGAAGCTGTCTGCTGAGACTGTGCTCCAAAAGCTGTCCTAGGACACTCCCGAGCCATGTGTCCCTCCTGCCCACATCTAAAGCAGGCTGTCGTCCCAACCAGACATACTCCCTTGTGCGGCCTCCCACACTTCTTGCATACTGCATTATCTGCACCAGAGCTTGAGCCACTCCCTAATCCCAGACCTGACTTGATCTTATTCCAGAACTTGTTCTTCTTTGGCTTCTTGGTGGTACTGCTCCACCTCTTGCTGCCTGAAGCTACTGCACTTAAAGAAGAAGAGCCTGGGGTCTTAGAACCAGAAGGTTGTGCCACTGACTGCTAAACCGTCCCCTGAATGATGGCACTGGCCTCCATCTTCCGGGCCATATCCACTATGGCATGGAAGCTCTCTCTATCTGCTGACTGGATCAAGGAGGAATACCTGGAGTGGAGTTTCATGATATACCTCCTTGACTTCTTCTGGTCTGAGTCAAGATTTTGCCCTGCAAATGGCAACAGCTCCAAGAACCTGTCTGTGAACTCATCTACACTCATATCATCAGTCTGCCTCAACTGTTCAAACTCTATCATCTTCAATTCCCTTGAGCTATCAAGGAAAGCCCATCCTGCAAACTCGTTTGCAAACTCTTCCCAAGACATGCTGTCCACCCTCGGGTTCACATAATTCTTAAACCACTCTCGTGTCTTCTTGCACTTAAGCGTGAACCCAGCCATCTGAATGGCTCTACTGTCATCAGCCCCAATCTCATCTGTGATCACCTTGACCCTCTCAAGATACACAAACGGGTCATCCCCTTTTTCATACTGAGGAGCACCCAACTTCATGTAGTCGGTCATCTTGACCTTGCTCCCTCCAGATGAGCTAGGCTTAGGTACTTGGTTTTCTGGAACTGTGGGTTCTACTGGTGGAGGAGGAGTAGCACCCCCTGGGATAGGGTTTGCTGGATTTGGATAGTAGGGTGGAGGTGGGTACATGGGGTACTGTGGGTATGGTGGGTAGTAAGATGGGTATGGCATCTGTGTGGGATAAGGGTTAAAGCTATGGTAGTCCGATGTGCCTCCCATCGAATACCCGGGGTTTTGTGAGAAGGGTGGGTAGTAAGGTGGCTGAACAAATCCCGAGGCCTGGGTGCCTCCTTGGGACTCTCCCATACCTTCTTCTGACATGCTAACTCCCAGACTGCCATCCCTCCTCTGCTCTACATCCATATCATCCCCCATGTCCTCTGACATTCCTCCCTGAACTGTTCCCCTCACTGATCTGCTTCTACCCAGATCCAAAGACCTTATAGGGTCTCTTACTGCTCTTTCTCTGCTAGACCTGCTTGACATTGCCCTAGGCAATGCAGGAGGACGGGCGCTCGTGCCCTCATCCTCAGGTGGTACTCCAGTCAATCTTGCTGATTGACGACTTTCTCTCATTCTGTTTTCTGAAAAACAGTACACATCACATAAACATTAGCATCATATGGTTCATGTGAGCACACATGAACTCGCATCACATACATCACATATCATTAATGCACATGCATATAATCATGGCATTTCACATTATCATACAAGACAGGACTCCACATCCTATCCTAGTGGACATGATCTTCCTATTGTGCTTGACCTTCTATAACCTCTATGAGCTCGACACTCTAGGTCCAACCATATGAACCTAGGACTCTGATACCATTCTGTAACGACCCGAAAATTGGACCGCTACCGGCGCTAGGATCTAGGTCGGCTTAAGGCTGCCGGAACCCGTAGCAAGCCTGACATAAAACCTGAAAACCTGTTTAATCCCATACATGATCAAGAATATACATAAAAATTAAAACTTTTCTTTCATACATTCTCTCATACACCAAACTCAACCTGTGCATGCACTGAACATAAACATAAATATAAACAATGACCCCTCTTTGGGATCTCATCAATGCCCCAATGGGTGACATAACATGCGTTGAGTTGGTTCACATCTACATCATAAAACATCTGAGATCATGTATTAAAAGGGATAACAATACTCTATGGTCAAGCACACCTCTAACATCCATGAACATTTTTACATTACATTTCTATACTGTATTTATATGTAACATCTCAACATTTTTTCATGTCCACACTATCTACTACATAACCAAGACTTCATTACTCTTGCTGACCTCCTGGTCTACCTTGTACCTGCAAACCTGGGGGTTAAGGGAGAGGGGTGAGCTATAAAGCCCAGTGAGCAGAATAATAAAACATTTAAAACATATGGTAACATGGAATGCATCACATCACAATCATATCACATCAAGGATGAAGTTGTCACCAATAGTCCTCTACATGGTCCAACTGTGCCAAGGGCGTAGAATGGGCCTCACTGGTCTTTCTCTTACATAACATAGCATAACATAACAGTCCAACTGAGCTAGGGGCGTAGAATGGGCCTCACTGGTCTTTCTCTTACATGGTGCCAGGGGCGTAGACTGGGCTTCACTGGTCTTCCGTACCGTATCATCATCATCATAACATACGAGGACTAAAGGATCATTCAACATTCATCCGCATCGTCAACATATTATGCAATGCAACATATTCGTGAGTTCTAATGCAAACACCCTATTATATCTCATGGCATTCATGATGCGTGAATCATGCTAAAACTGATTTATTTATTTTAAAGCATAAGAGTTATTCCACTCACCTCTGGCTAGCTCTGACAGACACAGAAACAGCTGAACTCACTGCTGAGGTCCTCGGTTCCTCGGGTCCGAACCTACACAGGTGGACTCAAATAAGGGACCAAACATACATGAGCATGACTCTGGGATACTCCCCAAAACCCCCTAAAGACACCTCAAAACATTCATGGAATACATGCAAAGGAAGGCTGAACAGGGCACTTTCGGCGGCAGGTTCGGCGGCCGAAAGTCCCTCCAGAGCCGATAGTCAGTGTAATACCCGGCTAGACTCCGGTATCGGAATTCCTACCGTCCGGTGGAATCTCGGATGTCGGAAACCTCTAGAAGGGTAAAAGTATGTTTTTATGATATGTTTTCATGTTTTTAATAATTTTAAGTATGTTTTTACATGAGTTTTGTATGAAAAGTCCTTGGAGGAAAACCCAGGTTCGGCCGCCGAAAGTCAAGTTCGGCCGCCGAACATGCATGCGTTTTGGAGGCACGTTAGGCCCCCGAAAGCATGAGTGAGGGGAGTCCAGGTTCGGCCGCCGAAACTCAAGTTCGGCCGCCGAACATGGCATGCATGCGGAGGCACATTCGGCCCCCGAACGTGGCCTGGCCAGCCACCTATAAAAGGGGCACTTAGCCGAAATGGGGGAGCTTTCTCCCATTTTCGGCCACAGCTAGCTTCCGACCTCCCTCTCCCCAAATCTTGTGTTCTTTCTTCAAATCTCCTCCATTTTTCTTGAGTTTTAACCTCACATTGCAAGTTTTGAGCATTTTAAACAAGTTTGGAGCTTTGGAAACTCAGGAGCTCATTTGCTTGGATCTCCGAGTTTTGGTCGTCTCTTTCTCGATCTTCAAGAGGTAAGAGCCGATCTTAAGCTCAATGTATGTTTTAAACAAGTTTTATGAAGTTTTATGGGGTAGAAATGCATGTTTAAGTTAGTTGAGCTATGTTAGGTTTTATGTGATTTATGGACAATGTATGTTGTTGATGTGTGTTTGAAGTGTTGTAGTTGGGGTATATGCTAGTTTGAGACCCCTAGGTGTAATGTATGATATGTATGCATGTTTTAGAACAAGTTTATGCATGATTTGAGGCTTGGGGAGGCAAGAGGCTCGTTTGAGCCGAGTTTCTGTCCATTTGGGAGAAACCAGGTTCGGCAGCCGAAGGAACTTTCGGCCGCCGAACCCCCCTTGTGGAGGCAGCATTCGGCTGCCGAAGCTTGCCCCCGAAAGAGGACTTTCGGATCTGTCTGGGACTTTCGGCCGCCGAAGGTGCCGCCGAAAGTGCCTGACTTTCGGATCTGTCTGGGACTTTCGGCCGCCGAACCTGCCGCCGAAAGTGCCCTGTCCAGCCTTTCTTTGCATGTTTTGCATGGATGTTTTGAGATGTTTTAGGGGGTTTTTGGGGGATGTTTTTAGAGTTATGTTCTAGTATGTTTGGTCCCTCATTTGAGTCCACCTGTGTAGGTTCGGACCCGAGGAACCGAGGACCCCAGCAGTGAGTCTGCTGCCCCAGTGTCTGGTCAGAGCTACCCAGAGGTGAGTGGAATAACTCTTATGCTTTTAAATAAATAAATCAGTTTTAGCATGATTCACGCATCATGAATGCCATGAGATATAATAGGGTGCTTGCATTAGAATTCACGAATATGTTGCATTGCATATTATGTTGATGATGCGGATGAATGTTGAATGATCCTTTAGTCCTCCTATGTTATGATATGATGATGATACGGTACGGAAGACCAGTGAGGCCCATTCTACGCCCCTGGCACTATGTAAGAGAAAGACCAGTGAGGCCCATTCTACGCCCCTGGCACTATGGAATGTTATGTTATGTTATGTATGTAAGAGAAAGACCAGTGAGGCCCATTCTACGCCCCTGGCACTATTGGAATGTGTAGAGGACTATTGGTGACAAATTCATCCTTGATGTGATTAGCTGTGATGTGATGCATTTCATGTTATCATATGTTTTAAATGTTTTACTATTCTGCTCACTGGGCTTTGTAGCTCACCCCTCTCCCCTAACCCCAGATGTGCAGGTACAGGGTAGACCAGGAGGTTAGCCAGAGTTTTGAAGTATGTTTATGTAATAAGTTAGATTGTGGACATGATAATTGTACTATGATGTAATGTAAGAGATTATAGTATGTTATGTAATGAGGTATATTGAGGTTATAGTTGTGCTTGACCCTATGAGTATTGTAATCCCTTGTTGATACATGATCTTAATGTCTATTGATGTTTATGTTTTACCAACTCAACTTATGATGTATCGCCCATTGGGGCAATGATGAGATCCCACTGAGGGATTAATGTTTAAGTTATGCTATGATTAGTGAATGCACAGGTTGAGTATGGTGTATGATGAAAAGGAAAGTTTTAATTTTTATGTATGATTGTTGATCATGTATGGGATTGAACAGGTTTACAGGTTCTATGTCAGGCTTGCTACGGGTCCCGGCGGCCTTAAGCCGATCTGGATCCTAGCGCCGGTAGCGGGCCGATTTTCGGGTCGTTACAGAATGGTATCAGAGCCCTAGGTTCATATGGTCGGACCTAGAGTGTCGGGCTCATAGAGGTTATAGAAGGTCAAGCACAATAGGAAAGATCATGTCCACTAGGATAGGATGTGGAGTCCTGTCTTGTATGATGATGTGAAATGCCATGATAATAGGCATGTGCATTAATGATATGCTATGATATGTGATGTATGTGATGAGGGTTCATGTGTGCCCACATGAACCATATGATGCTAATGTTTATGTGATGTGTACTGTTTTCCAGAAAACAGGATGAGAGGAACTCGTCGATCTGCACGATTGACTGGAGTGCCACCTGAGGATGAGGGCATGAGTGCCCGTCCTCCTACATTGCCTAGGGCAATGTCTAGCAGGTCCAACAGGGACAGAGCAGTAAGGGACCCTAGAAGGTCTTTGGATCTGGGTAGAAGCAGATCAGTCAGAGGAACAGTTCAGGGAGGAGCATCAGAGGATATGGGGGATGATATGGATGTAGAGCAGAGGAGGGATGGCAGTTTGGGAGTTAGTATGTCAGAAGAAGGAATGGGAGAGTCCCAAGGAGGCACTCAGGCCTCGGGATTTGTTCAGCCACCCTACTACCCACACTTCTCACAAAATCCCGGGTATTCGATGGGAGGTACATCGGATTACCCTAGCTTCACCCCTTATCCCACACAGATGCCATACCCACCCTACTACCCACCATATTCACAGTACCCAATGTATCCACCTCCACCTTACTATCCAAATCCAGCAAACCCTACCCCAGGGGATGCTACACCTCCTCCTCCAGCAGAACCAGCAGCCCCAGTTACCCAACCTCCTAGACCTAGCTCAGCCAGTGGGAGCAAGGTCAAGATGACCGACTATATGAAGTTGGGTGCTCCCCAATATGAAAAAGGGGATGACCCGTTTGTGTATCTGGAGAGGGTCAAGGTGATTACAGATGAGATTGGGGCTGATGATAGTAGAGCCATTCAGATGGCTGGGTTCACACTTAAGTGCAAGAAGGCACGAGAATGGTTCAAGAATTATGTGAACCCGAAAGTGGATAGCATGTCTTGGGAAGAGTTCGCAAACGAGTTTGCGGGATGGGCTTTCCCCGATAGCTCGAGGGAGCTAAAAATGATTGAGTTTGAGCAGTTGAGGCAAACTGATGAGATGGGTGTAGAGGAGTTCACAGACAGATTTTTGGAGCTGTTGCCTTTTTCAGGGCAAAGCCTTGACACGGATCAGAAAAAGTCAAGGAGGTATATCATGAAACTCCACTCCAGATATTCCTCCTTGATCCAGTCAGCAGATAGGGAGAGCTTCCATGCCATAGTGGATATGGCCCGGAAAATGGAGGCCAGTGCCATCGTTCAGGGAACAGTTAAGCAGTCAGTGGCACAGCCTTCTGGTTCTAAGACCCCAGGCTCTTCTTCTTTTAGTGCAGCAGCTTCAGGCAGCAAGAGGTGGAGCAGTACCACCAAGAAGTCGAAGAAGAACAAGTTTTGGAACAAGGTTAAGTCCAGTCTGGGACTAGGGAGTGGCTCAAGCTCTGGTGCGGATAATGCAGTTTGTGCAAGGTGTGGTAAGCCACACAGGGGAGTATGTCGGTTTGGGACGACGGCCTGTTACAGATGTGGTCAGGAGGGGCATATGTCTCGAGATTGTCCAAGAGCAGCCCCGATGGCACAGTCCCAGCAGACAGCTTCAGGCAGTGTAGCGCAGCCAGCAGCTCCAGCCATGACGCAGGCCAGTGGCAGAGGCAGAGGGAGAGGGGCAGCCTCTTCTTCAGCGGGTTTCAGGGGTGAAGGTCCATCAGCTCCAGCACGGATCTTCACGATGACTCAACAGGAGGCAGATGCATCTAACACCGTGGTGGCAGGTAATTTAGTCATTGGTTGTTCAGATGTGTACGCCTTGATGGACCCTGGTGCATCTCATTCTTTTGTTACACCGAGAGCCGTCCAGAGGTTAGGGTTGATGATCTCTGAGTTAGAGTGTCCTCTCTGGGTCAGTGGACCCAAGTGTGATCCATCAGTGGCAGAGTCAGTCTGCCAGTGTAGTCCTGTGTTTGTTGAGGGAAGATGCATGTCCGCCGACCTTGTGGTTCTAGACTTGACAGATTTTGACGTCATTCTAGGGATGGACTGGTTATCTACCCATGGTGCTACCTTGGACTGCAGAGACAAGGTAGTCAGGTTCAGAGGTCAGGATGGGTCTGAGGTTGTCTTCAGAGGAGACAAGAGGGGTACACCTAGAGGTCTGATATCAGCTCTTCAGGCTCGTAGGTTGCTTAGGAGGGGATGTCAGGGGTATTTGGCTCATGTGAGAGAGCTTAACAGTCAGGTTAGAGAGCCCGCCTCGGTGCCAGTGGTTAGAGAGTTTCTAGACGTCTTCCCAGACGAGCTGCCAGGTTTACCACCTGCTAGGGAGATAGAGTTCGAGATAGAATTGATGCCTGGAACCCGACCGATCTCTATCCCTCCCTACAGGATGGCGCCAGCAGAATTGAAAGAGTTGAAGGAACAGTTGCAAGAGTTGGTAGAAAAGGGCTTCATCCGACCGAGTACCTCACCTTGGGGTGCTCCAGTTTTGTTTGTGAGAAAGAAGGATGGATCCCTTAGACTTTGTATCGACTACAGGCAGTTGAACAAAGTCACTACCAAGAACAAGTACCCTTTGCCAAGGATCGACGATCTATTCGACCAGCTAGCAGGAGCGGGTTGTTTCTCCAAAATAGATCTGAGATCTGGGTACCATCAGCTGAGGATCAGAGATGAGGATGTGCCAAAGACGGCTTTCAGGACCAGATATGGGCATTTTGAGTTCCTTGTAATGCCGTTCGGGTTAACCAACGCCCCTGCAGCATTCATGGATCTCATGAACAGAGTGTTTAGCCAGTACCTGGATCACTTCGTTATTGTCTTCATAGACGATATCTTAGTGTATTCCAGGAATGCAGAGGAGCATGCCCATCATCTGCGGTTGGTCTTGCAGACCTTGAGGGAACATGGCTTGTATGCCAAGTTCTCTAAATGTGAGTTCTGGCTGAGGAGCATTTCGTTCTTGGGGCATGTAGTGTCAGAGAATGGGATAGAGGTGGACCCCAAGAAGACAGAAACTGTGGCTAACTGGCCTAGACCCACTTCAGTGACGGAGATCAGGAGTTTCTTGGGTTTGGCAGGTTACTACAGGAGGTTCGTTCAGGACTTCTCGAAAATAGCAGCTCCTCTGACCAGACTAACCAGGAAGAATCAGAAGTTTCTGTGGACCGACCAGTGCGAAGAGAGTTTCGAAGAGCTTAAGAAGAGGTTGACTTCAGCACCAGTTTTAGCTCTGCCATCTAGTGATGAGGACTTTACAGTCTTTTGTGATGCGTCCCGTGTGGGACTGGGTTGTGTGCTAATGCAGAATGAGAGGGTGATTGCTTATGCTTCTAGGCAGCTGAAGAAGCATGAGTTGAATTACCCCACACATGACCTTGAGATGGCAGCAGTCATCTTTGCACTCAAGATGTGGAGGCACTACCTCTATGGGGTAAAATGTGAGATCTTTACGGATCATAAAAGCCTGCAGTACATCCTGAGTCAAAGAGATTTGAACTTGAGACAGAGAAGATGGGTAGAGTTGCTGAGTGACTATGATTGCAAGATTCAGTACCATCCGGGTAAGGCGAATGTCGTGGCAGACGCCCTAAGCCGGAAGTCACTAGGCAGTCTATCCCACATCACGGCAGAGAGGAGACCAGTGGTGAAGGAGTTTTACAAGCTCATTGATGAAGGCCTACAGTTGGAGTTGTCTGGTACCGGTGCTTTAGTGGCCCAGATGAGAGTGACACCCGTGTTTCTGGAGCAAGTGGCTCAGAAACAGCATGAGGACCCAGAGTTAGTGAAGATTGCCAGGACTGTTCAGTCAGGCAAGGACAGTGAGTTCAGATTTGACAGTAAGGGGATCCTCCGCTATGGGAGTCGACTGTGTGTACCAGATGACATAGGGCTAAAAGGAGACATTATGAGAGAGGCTCATAATGCAAGATACAGCATTCACCCCGGGGCCACCAAGATGTATCAAGATTTGAAGAAGGTGTATTGGTGGCCAGCGATGAAGAAAGAAGTGGCACAGTTTGTGTCCGCCTGCGAAGTATGTCAGAGGGTGAAGCTGGAACATCAGAAGCCGGCTGGAATGCTTAACCCGCTACCTATTCCAGAGTGGAAATGGGAGGATATAGCTATGGACTTCGTAGTGGGGTTACCGGCAACATCCAACAGATTAGACTCCATATGGGTGATTGTGGACAGACTCACTAAATCTGCTCACTTCATTCCTGTTAGGAGCAACTACTCTGTGGATAAACTAGCGCAGGTGTACGTTGATGAGGTTGTCAGGCTGCATGGGGTCCCAGTGTCTATAGTGTCAGACAGAGGGCCCCAGTTCACCTCCAGGTTTTGGCGGAGTCTGCAGAGTGCTATGGGTACCAGGTTAGATTTCAGTACTGCCTTCCATCCCCAGACTGATGGACAGTCAGAGAGGACCATCCAGACTATAGAGGATATGCTCAGAATGTGTGTGCTAGATTTTGGCGGTTCTTGGAGGCAACATCTACCCTTGGTGGAGTTCGCCTACAATAACAGCTATCATGCTAGCATCGGGATGGCTCCATATGAAGCTTTGTATGGGAGGAAGTGCAGATCACCCGTTTGTTGGGAAGAAGTAGGAGAGAAGGCCCTGGCAGGGCCTGAGTTAGTAGAGATCACCAGCAGGGTGGTGCCCATTATCAGAGAGAGAATCAAGACTGCTACAAGCAGGCAGAAGAGTTATGCAGACATCCGCAGGAAACAGGTAGAGTTTCAGGAGGGGGATCTAGTATTGCTCAAGGTGTCTCCAATGAAAGGGAGTGGTTCGGTTCGGGAAGAAAGGTAAGCTAGCTCCACGATACATCGGACCCTTCGAAATATTGCAAAAGGTCGGGAATGTGTCGTACAAGCTGGATTTACCTGCTTCAATGCAAAGAATCCATCCGGTTTTCCATGTTTCCATGTTGAGGAAATTTGTGTCAGATCCGGGCAAGGTTCTTAGTGAGCCTGATGTGGAGATCCAAGAGGATCTCACCTATGTTGAGCAGCCAGTACGGATCATAGACACCCAGATCAGAAAGCTAAGAAACAAGGAAATCCCGATGGTGAAAGTCCTTTGGAACCACCACAATATAGAAGAATGCACCTGGGAGACACGGGAGTCCATGCTCCAGCAATATCCCCATCTCTTTTAGAGGTTAGTATCCTTGTGTGCTATGTGTTATGTATGTATGTTATGTTGTTTTGCTATGCATGTACTAGTTGAGGAACATTCGGGGACGAATGTTCTTAAGGGGGGGAGAATGTAATACCCGGCTAGACTCCGGTATCGGAATTCCTACCGTCCGGTGGAATCTCGGATGTCGGAAACCTCTAGAAGGGTAAAAGTATGTTTTTATGATATGTTTTCATGTTTTTAATAATTTTAAGTATGTTTTTACATGAGTTTTGTATGAAAAGTCTTTGGAGGAAAACCCAGGTTCGGCCGCCGAAAGTCAAGTTCGGCCGCCGAACATGCATGCGTTTTGGAGGCACGTTAGGCCCCCGAAAGCATGAGAAAGGGGAGTCCAGGTTCGGCCGCCGAAACTCAAGTTCGGCCGCCGAACATGGCATGCATGCGGAGGCACTTTCGGCCCCCGAACGTGGCCTGGCCAGCCACCTATAAAAGGGGCACTTAGCCGAAATGGGGGAGCTTTCTCCCATTTTCGGCCACAGCTAGCTTCCGACCTCCCTCTCCCCAAATCTTGTGTTCTTTCTTCAAATCTCCTCCATTTTTCTTGAGTTTTAACCTCACATTGCAAGTTTTGAGCATTTTAAACAAGTTTGGAGCTTTGGAAACTCAGGAGCTCATTTGCTTGGATCTCCGAGTTTTGGTCGTCTCTTTCTCGATCTTCAAGAGGTAAGAGCCGATCTTAAGCTCAATGTATGTTTTAAACAAGTTTTATGAAGTTTTATGGGGTAGAAATGCATGTTTAAGTTAGTTGAGCTATGTTAGGTTTTATGTGATTTATGGACAATGTATGTTGTTGATGTGTGTTTGAAGTGTTGTAGTTGGGGTATATGCTAGTTTGAGACCCCTAGGTGTAATGTATGATATGTATGCATGTTTTAGAACAAGTTTATGCATGATTTGAGGCTTGGGGAGGCAAGAGGCTCGTTTGAGCCGAGTTTCTGTCCATTTGGGAGAAACCAGGTTCGGCAGCCGAAGGAACTTTCGGCCGCCGAACCCCCCTTGTGGAGGCAGCATTCGGCTGCCGAAGCTTGCCCCCGAAAGAGGACTTTCGGATCTGTCTGGGACTTTCGGCCGCCGAAGGTGCCGCCGAAAGTGCCTGACTTTCGGATCTGTCTGGGACTTTCGGCCGCCGAACCTGCCGCCGAAAGTGCCCTGTCCAGCCTTTCTTTGCATGTTTTGCATGGATGTTTTGAGATGTTTTAGGGGGTTTTTGGGGGATGTTTTTAGAGTTATGTTCTAGTATGTTTGGTCCCTCATTTGAGTCCACCTGTGTAGGTTCGGACCCGAGGAACCGAGGACCCCAGCAGTGAGTCTGCTGCCCCAGTGTCTGGTCAGAGCTACCCAGAGGTGAGTGGAATAACTCTTATGCTTTTAAATAAATAAATCAGTTTTAGCATGATTCACGCATCATGAATGCCATGAGATATAATAGGGTGCTTGCATTAGAATTCACGAATATGTTGCATTGCATATTATGTTGATGATGCGGATGAATGTTGAATGATCCTTTAGTCCTCCTATGTTATGATATGATGATGATACGGTACGGAAGACCAGTGAGGCCCATTCTACGCCCCTGGCACTATGGAATGTTATGTTATGTTATGTTATGTATGTAAGAGAAAGACCAGTGAGGCCCATTCTACGCCCCTGGCACTATTGGAATGTGTAGAGGACTATTGGTGACAAATTCATCCTTGATGTGATTAGCTGTGATGTGATGCATTTCATGTTATCATATGTTTTAAATGTTTTACTATTCTGCTCACTGGGCTTTGTAGCTCACCCCTCTCCCCTAACCCCAGATGTGCAGGTACAGGGTAGACCAGGAGGTTAGCCAGAGTTTTGAAGTATGTTTATGTAATAAGTTAGATTGTGGACATGATAATTGTACTATGATGTAATGTAAGAGATTATAGTATGTTATGTAATGAGGTATATTGAGGTTATAGTTGTGCTTGACCCTATGAGTATTGTAATCCCTTGTTGATACATGATCTTAATGTCTATTGATGTTTATGTTTTACCAACTCAACTTATGATGTATCGCCCATTGGGGCAATGATGAGATCCCACTGAGGGATTAATGTTTAAGTTATGCTATGATTAGTGAATGCACAGGTTGAGTATGGTGTATGATGAAAAGGAAAGTTTTAATTTTTATGTATGATTGTTGATCATGTATGGGATTGAACAGGTTTACAGGTTCTATGTCAGGCTTGCTACGGGTCCCGGCGGCCTTAAGCCGATCTGGATCCTAGCGCCGGTAGCGGGCCGATTTTCGGGTCGTTACAGTCAGGCAGGTTCGGCGGCCGAAACTCCCAGACAGAGACGAAACTCATGCATGTTCGGCGGCACTTTCGGCGGCCGAAACTGCCCTCCAGAGACGAAAGTCCTGTTTCGGGGGCAGGCTTCGGCAGCCGAAGGCTGCTTCCACAAGCGGGTTCGGCGGCCGAAAGTTCCTTTGGCGGCCGAACCTGAGTTTCTCCAAAGTGGCAGAAACTCAGCTCTAACATGCACAAACGCCTCCCAAACTTTTCAAACATGCATAAACCTATTCTACAACACTCCCAAACATACACAAACAAGCATACAAGCTCATAGGGGTCTCAAACTAGCCTAAACCCCAACTACAACACATTAAACATACCCACATTGCTCAAAAACACATATTAAACCCATAAACTCAAAACAACCTAAACATGCATTTCTACTTCATGAAATAACTTATAACTTGTTTAAAAATAAAGTGAGCTCAAGATCGGCCCTTACCTCTTGAAGATCGAGAGGAAAATGACCCTAGCTCGAAGATGGGAGAGATTTGAGTTTCTTGAATCTCAAAGCTCCAAAACTTGCTTTATACTTGAAAAATCTTCAAAACAAAGTGAAAACTAGTGAAAACCGTGAAAGATTTGAAGGAAGAAACTCAAGATCGGTGAGGGACGGCGGAGAGCTCACCTTGGCCGAAAGTGGAGAGAAAAACTCGCCCGTTTTCGGCTAAGAGACCCCTTTATAGGTGGCTGGCCAGGCCACATTCGGGAGCCGAACGTGCCTCCGCATGCATGCCATGTTCGGCGGCCGAACCTGGGCTTCCCTCACTTATGCTTTCGGGGGCCTAAAGCACTCCCGAAGTGCATGCATGTTCGGCGGCCGAACTTGAGGTTCGGCGGCCGAACCTGGGTCCTCCTCCAAGATTATTTTCATGCAAAAACTCATTTCCTTTTTACTTAAAACCATGAAATACATTGAAACATTTTATGAAAACATGTTTCTACCCTACTAGAGGCTTCCGACATCCGAGATTCCACCGAACGTTAGGAATTCCGATACCGGAGTCTAGCCGGGTATTACAGGCACTACTAGGATCGCTGAACTAGATGTAGAACTTCAAAAGATGGTGGCCCAGGGAGGGGAGATTTTTATCGAGGGCCAAGACTCGATCAAGAAGGAGCTGGTGAAGCGGTTTCCTTCTAAGAACTTTGCTTGGATAGATGACATCTTCCTAGAGAAAAAGCGCGAGGACGAGCGAGAGACAGAGAGGATTGAAGACATCGACCGAGTCTCTGTAGAAAATGTAATAGATGTAGAGAATGTAAATGTAACGGAGACTCGGGAGGAAGAAATTGAAGATATCTCTCCTCCTATGCAATCTTTTGTGATGTAATAAAAGTATGTCGTCTCATGTCTTGCCATTATCTTTTACCAAGTGCTTGTATGATCGGTACTCGACCATAACACTTGTCCAACTAAAAAAGGCTTTAAACAATCTCTAAAAAATTTCTAAGGGGTTAACAATCAGCCAAAAAGAACTTGGTAATCATTACCTTTGCTAGAAAATGACTAAAACAGGCTTTGCCAAATGGACAGAACACTCGGTCATTAGCCTAACTGGTGGTCATGAAATAAATGACTTGGAAAATCAACACTCGGACATGTGGCTTGGTGGACACCCACCTTGTGGCCTAGGCATATGCCTTAGAGAAATTTAAAACATTGGACTAACACCCGATTAGGTGGCCTAGCGAATACCTGCTTTGTGGCCTGAACATAAAATACCTTAGAAACTTTTTGTGAAGTGGAACTAACACCCGATTGCATGGCCTGGTGGATGCCCGCCTGGTGGATACCCGCCTTGTGGCTTGCGTGACAGTTACCCGCCTTGTAGCTTTGGCATAAAATGCCTTAGTTAGCAGGACTAACACCGGGATTATTAGCATGTAGATACTCTCCTTGTGGCTTGCCTAGGAGTTATCCGCCTTGTTGCTTTGGCATAAAATGTCATAGTTAGTGGGACTATCACTCGGGTTATTACCTGGCGAAACCCACCTTGTGGCTTTAGTATAAAATGCCTTGTTTAGCCGGAATAACACCCGGATTATGGTCTAGTGGAACCCGCCTTGTGGCATTAGCATGGAATGCCTTGTTTAGTGGGACTAACACTTGGATTATGGCCTGGCGGAACCCACCTTGTGGCTTTGGTATAGAATAACTTGTTTAGCGAGATTAACACTCGGATTATAGTCTGGCAGAATCCGTCTTATGGCCTTAGCATATAATGCCTTATTTAGTGGAACTAATACCCAAATTATAGCCTGGTGAAACTCACCTTGTGGCCTTGGCATAGAATGACTTGTTTAGTGGGACTAACACCCAGATTATGGCCTAGCGGAACCCGCCCTGTGGTCTTTGATGAATACTCTTTAATCGTTTTGAAGAAGGCAACCCTATCATTCCTTATCACTAAAGAACACAATACATGAAAAAATACGTTGTTACCTGTTATTGATAAAATTTTCTCACATTAGAAATATTCCAGGAATGGAAAATAACTCAGCCATCTAATTTGGCCAGCTTATAAGACCCTAGGTGAATTACCTTCGAGACCCTAAATGGTCCTTTTCAGTTTTTGCCTAACTTACTAGACCTGACACTACCCCCTGTTACATCCATTAATCTTTTAAAGACTAAATCCTCCACATTAAAAGCACGTGACTTGACTCTACTATTAAACATTCTAGACATTTTGTTCTTGTAAACCGCCATTTTAACTGCAGTATTTTCTCATAAAGATTCTGCTTGATCTAAATTGAATTGAATTTCTTTAGGACTTCATGAAATCTCAAGGTGTTGTATTCTGAAACTGCTTACTTGGATTTTCACGAGGATTACTACCTCAGCCCCATACACATGAGAGAAAGGTATTTCTCCTAAGGTGATTCTCGGGGTCATTCTGCACGCCCAAAGTATATGGGGCAATTCCTCAGGCTAGTTGCCCTTGACTTTATCGAGTTTTTTCTTTAGCCCTTGTAGGATAATCCTATTTATAATCTCGGTCATTTTATTGGTCTTTGGTGATAAGCCAAACTGAACCTTAAGTCAATCTCTCATTTTCTGTAAAAATCTTTAAACTTAGAACTCGCAAACTAAGTTCTGTTGTTAGTGATTACTACCTTTGGGATTCCAAATTGAGTAAAGATATTCTTGTTGACGAAAGAGATCGCTTGTTGGGTGGTAATGGACTGAACTGTCTCAGCCTCAGCCCACTTACTCAAATGATCCATTGCCACAATTATGAATTTTCTTGATCCAGTTGCTTTTGGGAATGGTCCAAGGATGTCTAGCCCCATTGAAAGAAAGGCCGGGGCTTCTAATTGCTGCTTGTATCTCTCCAGGAGTCCTTAGAATGCTTGCATATACTTGACATCGGTGACACCTTTGGACAAGTTCTTTTGCATCTTGTATTATCATTGGCTAGGAGTATTCTTATCTGAATACTTTCCGAGCGATCGTCTGAGCTCCTTCATGACTTCCATAATCACCTTCATGAATACCTTTAAGGATTTCTCGGACGTCATCTTTCGTTACGCAGCATAGCCATGGTTGAGTTGAGGATCTCCTGTATAACCAACCATTAATTAGTGCACATTTAGAGGATTTTCTTATTACTTGTTTGGCCAATAATTCATCGGCCGACAGTTCATCCTCTGTCAAAAACTTGTACACGAGTGTCATCTATGATTCTCCTTCCTCTATTAGGAAAGATTCTTCCTCGTTGGTTGCAGGATTGTGTAGCTCCTCAAACTGAAATGGTTGGGTTAGGTGTTGTTCACCTGCTGCCGCCATTTTTGCTAGAAAATCGGCTTTTTCGTTATCACCTCTAGCCACCTAGTAAAGCTCGTAGTTACCTTGTCTATCTTTGATCCTTGTCATTAAGAAGCGAACCTTCTCTTTGTATTTGATAAGATTCGGTTCTCGGATTTTAAACTGCCCATGGTACTGATTAATAACCAACTGTGAGTCACTAAAAATAATTAATTTATGTATACCTATTTCCATGATGATTTTTAGGGCCATAATCACAACTTCGTATTCGACTACATTGTTGGTAGCATTGAAGGCGAGTTTTGTCGCATAGTGAAGCTTTATCTCGGTTTGACTCTGTAGAAGGATTTCAATTCTAGAACCCCCAGCTCCGCAAGCACCATTTGCCCAAACCTTCCACTCGTCAATGGGGGATTCAGGCAATTATGAAGTCTCTAATGGAGGATTCATCTCTGCGATAAAATCGACTACCGCTTGGGACTTCATTACTTTTCTTAGGACATACCTGATATTGAAGGTTGATAGTATCACCGCCTAGGTGGATAGTCGCCCTGATAGTTTCGACCTATGTAATACCTTTTTCAAGGGATAATCTATTCCGACTTCTACGGTGTGTGCCTCAAAATAGGGACACAAATTCATTGTAGACATCAGAATTGCAAACACCAATTTTTCAAGAAGGGGATAATTCAACTCCGCCTCCTTCAAGACTTGGCTGGTGTAATAGACTGGGTTTTGCTCCCTTTTGTCCTCTCGAACGAGTATTAAACTTACAGTTGTCTACGTAACAAATAAATACAAATACTAGATCTCGCCTTCAATGGGCGAGCTTATCAAAAGAGGAGAAGATAAGAAAGTTTTTATAATTTTAAATGCCTCTATACACTCTTCTCTGCATACAAATTTATTTTTGCATTTTAAAGCTTTAAAGAATGGGAGGCACCTCCTGGCCGAGTATGATATAAACCGGTCAAGAGCTATAACCAGCCCATTCAAATTTTGCACATCATTTATGGTTTTTAGCGCCTCTATACTTTGGATAGCATTAATTTTTTGAGGGTTTACTTCTATGCCTCTTTTTAAGACTATATATCCTAAAAACTTTCTAACTTTTACCTCAAAGGTGTATTTTTTAGGGTTTAGTTTCATACCTGTCTTTTCCAATACATCAAAAACTTTCTGGATCTCATCTGGATGATCCTCTAAGGGTCGAATCTTTACCACCATATCATCCACGTTCACCTCGACTGTTGACCCCACCATGTATTTAACGATACCTGACATTAGCCTTTGGTAAGTCGTCTTTGCATTCTTTAGTCCAAATGGCATTACTTTGTAGAAGAAAACTCCTACATCGATAATGAACGCAATCTTTTATGTGTTTTCAATGTCCATCATGATATGGTAGTAACCTAAAATGGCATCAAAAAAGGAAATCACTAGATGACCTGAGGTCGAGTCCATTAACCTGTCGATAGATGGGAGTGGATAATGGTCATTTGGACATGCTTTGTTCAAGTTAATAAAATCCACGCACATCCTCCATTTCCCATTGGCATTCTTTAATAGTACTACATTGGCGAGCTATATAGGATACTGGACCTCCTTTATTAATCCTTCACCTAACAACTTATTAACCTCCTCCTTAATCACTCGCTGCCTTTCCAATGAAAACTTTCTTTTCTTTTGTTGTATTGGTTTTATTGTTTTATCAATAGATAGCTTAATGGGTGATAAGAGTCAGGTCCACTCCTGTCACATCTTTTGTAGACCAAGCGAAAGTGGTCACTCTACATTTTAGTAATTCTATTAAAAGATTCTTTATTTCACCAGTTAACGCAATACTGAATCGTACCTTTTGATCTCTACCTAATTAGACCTCTTCTACTGGGTCATCTGGCTCTAGTTTTATGTGTGAATCAGGCTTCTTTAGCAAGTCGATGGGCATCGTTGCTTTCTCAAGGATTTTTGTGGAGTGTTTATAACATTCTTGGATCGACTTCTAGTTATCTCGGACTACGACTAATCCTCCTAGAGCTGATAACTTAAGACACATAGTACCCATGTTAATAACTATATTGTGACAGTTTAGAACTGGACGACCGAGTATCACATTGTATGCAAGCAGGATATCTACCATCGCAAACTCCACATACAATTCCGGCTTATGCTTCTCATCACCCAGCATAAGGGGGAGGTTGATGGTGCTGAGTACTGCCACAGTCTTATCTCCTAATCCCACTAACAAATAGGAGGCTTTAACAAGGTTATTTTTATCCAAGTCTAATTTATTAAAAATATCTAAGGTGAGGAGATTAACAGAACTATCTGTATCCACCAAGACTCACCTCATCTCATACCTATTCAGATGGATGTTGATGACCAGCGGATCATTTTGAAAAAATCCTATCGCCTCGTCTGTAGGTCCGAACCTTACTTTCTATTTGGCCCATGGTTCTTTTTCAACTGATAAGACATCTTCTGCAATGTATTTATTTTTCTCCTTGCCATTGCTGGGTCCTCCTGCAATTACATGTATAACCCCTACAGGTTCACTGTCAGGGGTAGTTTCAAGAGTTTTACCTCGAGTTCAGGCATTCTCTCTTCTCTTTTTTTTTTTTTGCAAACTTTTGAAGTGTGTCGTTCCTTATTAATCTCTCGATCTCATCTTTCAACTGTCGAGATGTCACGACCCGGAAACCGATACCCTACCGTAACGGCCCGAACCGCCACCGGCGCTAGGATCCAGATCGGCTTAAGGCCGCCGGGACCCGTAGCAAGCCAAACATACATGCTATTACCTAGTAAAATCCCATGCATGAACAAAACTTTAACATACAAACTTGGACATAAAACCTGAAATCTGAACATACACCAAGCTTGATCCGTATGCTACAATATAACTGTGAACATAAACTTTCCCATGCTAGAGCCCTCATCAAATGCTCTGGCTGGGTCAACATTACAGACATCAAGCCTGGTTCTCATCTCAACATTAAAACGTTACATAACCATGCATCAACAGGGATTAACCAAGTCTCAGGGCCAAGCACAGTACTAATCCAATAAACATAACTCTACTATACTTTACATTACATTTCTCTTACAAATCCATATATCAATTTCAATACATGTCCACACTAAAAGTACTAATCTATTACTATTACAAAAACAAAGCCTTTTTACCCTTGACGTCTTCCCGATCAACCTCAAACCTGCAACACTGGGGTTAGGGGAGAGGGGTGAGCTAAAAAGCCCAGTGAGTAGAAACATAGAAAACAGTTCATTAATTACATGCTTTCATGAAATGCATCATAACACAGATAAATCACATAATCTTGTCCGCCTCGGGGCTTATGCAATATTTATTCCCCACGGACCCTGGTTTCTGAGAGTCTGTCTTTTTGCATGCATCTTTCCTCTCAGAGGATGGACATGACATCAAAAATCCCTCTGTCGGTGCCCGGCTCCCCCATAGGAGCTCACAAAGGCCTGTAACATACATGACATGGTGTCTGGTCCACAGAGAGCTCACATGGACTTTCCTACATGTACTTGTCCGGCTCTCAAAGGACTAAGACAAGACTCGTGACAGATATGGGCTATTGAAGTCGCCTCGGTCCACCCTTCCTCCATCAACATCAAATAATGCAATGCGTCATATTCGTGAAACTAGTGCAATCATCCTATTACATATAATCATGATGCATGAACATGCTTGAGGCATTTGATTTTCTTAAAATAAAAGATTAAGTTAGTTCTACTCACCTCCTAGCAGACGCTGACTGACTCTGCAACTGCTAACACTGATGGCCTCCTCGGTCTCTCGGGTCCGATCCTACACAGGTGGACTCGAATGAGGTGCCAAACACATTCTAACAACTCATAAACAACTCCCCAAAAACCCCTCTAAACAACACTTAAACATGCATGGAAAACGCCCAAGAAACGGCTGGACAGGGCACTTTCGGCGGCACCTTCGGCGGCCGAAAGTCCCTTCCAGAGACGAAACTCGGGTAAGTTCGGCGGCAAGTTCGGCGGCCGAAACCCTGGGACAGAAACGAAAGTCCCTCCTTCGGGGGCACATTCGGCAGCCTAAAGACTGCCTCCCATGCAGGTTCGGCGGCCGAAACTCCTTTCGGCGGCCGAACCTGGTCCCCTCTGGACGACAGGTCCGATTCTGCCAAGCCAAAAACCAAACTCAAATATACCCAAATCCTCACATACTCTCACCCAATCATGCATACTCACTCCCACAAGCATAAAGGAGCATAAACTAACATAAACTCCTCCACACAAACATCACATAACATACATTGGGCATAAAACCCACATGAACCTTAAACATGCATTTCTACCCAAACTCAACCATCAAACTCTATAAAACTTACTTAAAACTTCATTAGACATAAGGGAAAGCAAGGATCTACACTAACCTCTTAGAGATCGAGGGTTGGTGTGACCCAAACCTTGGAGATGTGGAGGAAACTAGCTCCGGGGTCTCCAAGCTCCAAATCCTTGATCCAAGCTTAAAACTCTTCAAAATAACCATGGAACTCATGAAAACATGAAGGAGATGAAGAAAGAACATGAAAACGGCCAAGGGAGGACAAAAACTCACCTGAGCTCGAGAATGGGGAGAAAACTCTCCCATTTCCGATCTGAGGGTCTTTTATAGGCGGCCTGGTCAAAGACCTTCGGCAGCCTAACGTGCCCCCTAAACTCATGCATGTTCGGCGGCCGAACTTGACTTTCGGCGGCTGAACCTTGGCTCGTTTAAACAAGACTTTCGGAGGCCAAAGGCGCTCCCGAAGCCTTTCCATGTTCGGCGGCCGAACTTCACTTTCGGCGGCCGAACCTGGCACTTGCCTCCTTGGTCTTTTCCTTTCAAAACTAAATTTATTTCCTTTTAAAACCATGAAATCATGTGAAAAACATTTTAGAAAACACATTTTTCCCCTTCTAGAGAGATCCAACACCCTAGATTCCGCCGGAAGGCAGGAATCCCGATGCCGGATTCTAGCCGGGTATTACATTCTACCCCCCTTACAAAAACATTCGTCCCCGAATGTTAAAACAACAAACACAAGCATGCAAGCAAGCAAGCGAATCCTAAAGCTTCTCTCCAAAGAGAGACACCAAACGCTGGAGTAAGAACTCCCAGGTTCCTAAACTCCACGAGCTTCTGCTGCGCTACTCTGATCCTTCTCTATCTTCCTCCTTCTCTGCTCTTACTCTTCTCTTCTCATCTTTACTAACTGGCTTCTTCTCACTACTAACCCAAAACTAACTCTAACTCTCACAGGTAGTACCCGAATTTCCGATCTATCTGGGAAAATAAACAGCTCCTACTAGCTGTCCCAATAGATCATCCATCCTACATGGGAATACCTGCCCTTGGTAGTGACCTTGTTTAACCGCTTACAGTCGTTACAAAGTCTCAAGGATTCATCCTTCGTTTCCCACAACCATACTGGAGCAATCCAGAGTGAGGTACTAGGTTGGACAAAACCCCTTGTCTACCAAGTCTCGCCTCTACTCTACTGCTACCTCTCTCTATGCAGGCGCCATCCTATAGGGAAGGGTGGAAATGGTTCTGCGTCCAGACACCACTCCTATACCAAACTCTAACTCCCTGAAAGGTGGTAAACCTGACAACTCGCCTGGGAAGACATCTAAGAACTCTCTCGAACAACTGGCACTGAGGCTGGTTCCCCGACCTGACTGCTGAACTCTCAAACAAGAGCTAGAACCCTCTGACAACCCCTCCTACGCACCCTACGAACCTTACAGGCTGACATCAAACCTCTAGGCATCCCTACTGTGTCCCCTCAGAAGAAAATCTTTGACCCATCCTGTCCTCTGAACCAGACTACCTTGTCTTTGCAGGCCAAGATAGCACCACGAGTAGAAAAACCAGTCCAACCCTAAACTGACGTCCAGACAGTCAAGTCTAGGACCTCAATGTTGGGTGGAAGGCATCTACCCTCAACTGTCATAGAACTGGACCGGCAGACTGACTCTGCCACAGATGAATCACACGAGAGTCTACTGACCAAAGAGAACACTCTATCCCAGAAGCTATCAACTCAACCTCTCGACGGCTCCTAGAGCAACTAAAGAAAGAGAAAAACACTAGGGTTCACAAAACATACACATCAGAACATTCAAAAGTGAGCATACCTGGCACCACCATGTTCGATGTGTCTGCCTCTTGCTAAGCTTGGGTGAAGATCCGAGCTGGAGCTGACGGACCTTCTCCACGGAAACCTTCAGAAGAAAAGGCTAACCCTCTTCCTCTGCCTCGACCACTAACCTGAACCACGGCTGGAGCTACTGACTGAGCCGCTCTACCTGAGGCTGCTTGCTGGGACTGAGCCAACCTGGGCGCAGTGGGACACTCACGTGCTATGTGCCCCTCCTGTCCGCACCTGAAACATGCTGTAGTCCCATAACGGCAGACTCCCTTGTGCGGCCTTCCGCACCTTATACATCTTGTAGTAGCTAAACCAGAGCTCGAACCAGCACCACAACCTAGACTATCCCTCAACCTCTTCCACAACCTGCCCTTCCTAGTTCTGCCCCATTGCTTAGGGGTTCTTCCCCACCTTTTATCTCTTGAGGCAGCTGTACTCAAAGTGGAGGGATCAATCCCTCCTGAACCTGAAATCCTGGAATCCTGAGTCTGAGCATCCTCCTGAGAATCTCCCATACCTTCTTCAGGTACTCTGATTCCCAAACTGACATCCCTTCTCTGAACATTCGACTCTACTTCTCTCATACTAGCTGACATCCTTCTTGGAGCCATTGCTTCTCTGCTTGCATCAAAAGACCTTCCAGGGTCCCTTGATGTTCCCCATCTGCTGACTCCCCACGACTGCGCTCTTGGCAGAGCAGGGGGAAAGGTATCCAAACCTTCCCTCTCAGATGGAACTCCAGTCGATTCCACAGATCGACAAGCACCTCGCATTCTGGCTCCTCTGAAGAACAACATACAAGCATACAATCAATCATTAGCATCATGCGGTTCATATGGAAACACATGAACCCACATACATATCATACATAACATATCATTAATGCACATGCATAATATCATGGCATTCCACATCATCAATCAAGACAGGACTCAACATCCTATCCTAGTGGACATGATTTTCCTATTGTGCTTGCCCTTCTATGACATCTAAACCAACCTCTTTCCGATGCGCAACACACCGTACTCTCGAGGCCCAAAGCTCTGATACCATTCTGTCACGACCCGGAAACCGATACCCTACCGTAACGGCCCGAACCGCCACCGGCGCTAGGATCCAGATCGGCTTAAGGCCGCCGGGACCCGTAGCAAGCCAAACATACATGCTATTACCTAGTAAAATCCCATGCATGAACAAAACTTTAACATACAAACTTGGACATAAAACCTGAAATCTGAACATACACCAAGCTTGATCCGTATGCTACAATATAACTGTGAACATAAACTTTCCCATGCTAGAGCCCTCATCAAATGCTCTGGCTGGGTCAACATTACAGACATCAAGCCTGGTTCTCATCTCAACATTAAAACGTTACATAACCATGCATCAACAGGGATTAACCAAGTCTCAGGGCCAAGCACAGTACTAATCCAATAAACATAACTCTACTATACTTTACATTACATTTCTCTTACAAATCCATATATCAATTTCAATACATGTCCACACTAAAAGTACTAATCTATTACTATTACAAAAACAAAGCCTTTTTACCCTTGACGTCTTCCCGATCAACCTCAAACCTGCAACACTGGGGTTAGGGGAGAGGGGTGAGCTAAAAAGCCCAGTGAGTAGAAACATAGAAAACAGTTCATTAATTACATGCTTTCATGAAATGCATCATAACACAGATAAATCACATAATCTTGTCCGCCTCGGGGCTTATGCAATATTTATTCCCCACGGACCCTGGTTTCTGAGAGTCTGTCTTTTTGCATGCATCTTTCCTCTCAGAGGATGGACATGACATCAAAAATCCCTCTGTCGGTGCCCGGCTCCCCCATAGGAGCTCACAAAGGCCTGTAACATACATGACATGGTGTCTGGTCCACAGAGAGCTCACATGGACTTTCCTACATGTACTTGTCCGGCTCTCAAAGGACTAAGACAAGACTCGTGATAGATATGGGCTATTGAAGTCGCCTCGGTCCACCCTTCCTCCATCAACATCAAATAATGCAATGCGTCATATTCGTGAAACTAGTGCAATCATCCTATTACATATAATCATGATGCATGAACATGCTTGAGGCATTTGATTTTCTTAAAATAAAAGATTAAGTTAGTTCTACTCACCTCCTAGCAGACGCTGACTGACTCTGCAACTGCTAACACTGATGGCCTCCTCGGTCTCTCGGGTCCGATCCTACACAGGTGGACTCGAATGAGGTGCCAAACACATTCTAACAACTCATAAACAACTCCCCAAAAACCCCTCTAAACAACACTTAAACATGCATGGAAAACGCCCAAGAAACGGCTGGACAGGGCACTTTCAGCGGCACCTTCGGCGGCCGAAAGTCCCTTCCAGAGACGAAACTCGGGTAAGTTCGGCGGCAAGTTCGGCGGCCGAAACCCTGGGACAGAAACGAAAGTCCCTCCTTCGGGGGCACATTCGGCAGCCTAAAGACTGCCTCCCATGCAGGTTCGGCGGCCGAAACTCCTTTCGGCGGCCGAACCTGGTCCCCTCTGGACGACAGGTCCGATTCTGCCAAGCCAAAAACCAAACTCAAATATACCCAAATCCTCACATACTCTCACCCAATCATGCATACTCACTCCCACAAGCATAAAGGAGCATAAACTAACATAAACTCCTCCACACAAACATCACATAACATACATTGGGCATAAAACCCACATGAACCTTAAACATGCATTTCTACCCAAACTCAACCATCAAACTCTATAAAACTTACTTAAAACTTCATTAGACATAAGGGAAAGCAAGGATCTACACTAACCTCTTAGAGATCGAGGGTTGGTGTGACCCAAACCTTGGAGATGTGGAGGAAACTAGCTCCGGGGTCTCCAAGCTCCAAATCCTTGATCCAAGCTTAAAACTCTTCAAAATAACCATGGAACTCATGAAAACATGAAGGAGATGAAGAAAGAACATGAAAACGGCCAAGGGAGGACAAAAACTCACCTGAGCTCGAGAATGGGGAGAAAACTCTCCCATTTCCGATCTGAGGGTCTTTTATAGGCGGCCTGGTCAAAGACCTTCGGCAGCCTAACGTGCCCCCTAAACTCATGCATGTTCGGCGGCCGAACTTGACTTTCGGCGGCCGAACCTTGGCTCGTTTAAACAAGACTTTCGGAGGCCAAAGGCGCTCCCGAAGCCTTTCCATGTTCGGCGGCCGAACTTCACTTTCGGCAGCCGAACCTGGCACTTGCCTCCTTGGTCTTTTCCTTTCAAAACTAAATTTATTTCCTTTTAAAACCATGAAATCATGTGAAAAACATTTTAGAAAACACATTTTTCCCCTTCTAGAGAGATCCAACACCCTAGATTCCGCCGGAAGGCAGGAATCCCGATGCCGGATTCTAGCCGGGTATTACATTCTACCCCCCTTACAAAAACATTCGTCCCCGAATGTTAAAACAACAAACACAAGCATGCAAGCAAGCAAGCGAATCCTAAAGCTTCTCTCCAAAGAGAGACACCAAACGCTGGAGTAAGAACTCCCAGGTTCCTAAACTCCACGAGCTTCTGCTGCGCTACTCTGATCCTTCTCTATCTTCCTCCTTCTCTGCTCTTACTCTTCTCTTCTCATCTTTACTAACTGGCTTCTTCTCACTACTAACCCAAAACTAACTCTAACTCTCACAGGTAGTACCCGAATTTCCGATCTATCTGGGAAAATAAACAGCTCCTACTAGCTGTCCCAATAGATCATCCATCCTACATGGGAATACCTGCCCTTGGTAGTGACCTTGTTTAACCGTTTACAGTCGTTACAAAGTCTCAAGGATTCATCCTTCGTTTCCCACAACCATACTGGAGCAATCCAGAGTGAGGTACTAGGTTGGACAAAACCCCTTGTCTACCAAGTCTCGCCTCTACTCTACTGCTACCTCTCTCTATGCAGGCGCCATCCTATAGGGAAGGGTGGAAATGGTTCTGCGTCCAGACACCACTCCTATACCAAACTCTAACTCCCTGAAAGGTGGTAAACCTGACAACTCGCCTGGGAAGACATCTAAGAACTCTCTCGAACAACTGGCACTGAGGCTGGTTCCCCGACCTGACTGCTGAACTCTCAAACAAGAGCTAGAACCCTCTGACAACCCCTCCTACGCACCCTACGAACCTTACAGGCTGACATCAAACCTCTAGGCATCCCTACTGTGTCCCCTCAGAAGAAAATCTTTGACCCATCCTGTCCTCTGAACCAGACTACCTTGTCTTTGCAGGCCAAGATAGCACCACGAGTAGAAAAACCAGTCCAACCCTAAACTGACGTCCAGACAGTCAAGTCTAGGACCTCAATGTTGGGTGGAAGGCATCTACCCTCAACTGTCATAGAACTGGACCGGCAGACTGACTCTGCCACAGATGAATCACACGAGAGTCTACTGACCAAAGAGAACACTCTATCCCAGAAGCTATCAACTCAACCTCTCGACGGCTCCTAGAGCAACTAAAGAAAGAGAAAAACACTAGGGTTCACAAAACATACACATCAGAACATTCAAAAGTGAGCATACCTGGCACCACCATGTTCGATGTGTCTGCCTCTTGCTAAGCTTGGGTGAAGATCCGAGCTGGAGCTGACGGACCTTCTCCACGGAAACCTTCAGAAGAAAAGGCTAACCCTCTTCCTCTGCCTCGACCACTAACCTGAACCACGGCTGGAGCTACTGACTGAGCCGCTCTACCTGAGGCTGCTTGCTGGGACTGAGCCAACCTGGGCGCAGTGGGACACTCACGTGCTATGTGCCCCTCCTGTCCGCACCTGAAACATGCTGTAGTCCCATAACGGCAGACTCCCTTGTGCGGCCTTCCGCACCTTATACATCTTGTAGTAGCTAAACCAGAGCTCGAACCAGCACCACAACCTAGACTATCCCTCAACCTCTTCCACAACCTGCCCTTCCTAGTTCTGCCCCATTGCTTAGGGGTTCTTCCCCACCTTTTATCTCTTGAGGCAGCTGTACTCAAAGTGGAGGGATCAATCCCTCCTGAACCTGAAATCCTGGAATCCTGAGTCTGAGCATCCTCCTGAGAATCTCCCATACCTTCTTCAGGTACTCTGATTCCCAAACTGACATCCCTTCTCTGAACATCCGACTCTACTTCTCTCATACTAGCTGACATCCTTCTTGGAGCCATTGCTTCTCTGCTTGCATCAAAAGACCTTCCAGGGTCCCTTGATGTTCCCCATCTGCTGACTCCCCACGACTGCGCTCTTGGCAGAGCAGGGGGAAAGGTATCCAAACCTTCCCTCTCAGATGGAACTCCAGTCGATTCCACAGATCGACGAGCACCTCGCATTCTGGCTCCTCTGAAGAACAACATACAAGCATACAATCAATCATTAGCATCATGCGGTTCATATGGAAACACATGAACCCACATACATATCATACATAACATATCATTAATGCACATGCATAATATCATGGCATTCCACATCATCAATCAAGACAGGACTCAACATCCTATCCTAGTGGACATGATTTTCCTATTGTGCTTGCCCTTCTATGACATCTAAACCAACCTCTTTCCGATGCGCAACACACCGTACTCTCGAGGCCCAAAGCTCTGATACCATTCTGTCACGACCCGGAAATCGATACCCTACCGTAACGGCCCGAACCGCCACCGGCGCTAGGATCCAGATCGGCTTAAGGCCGCCGGGACCCGTAGCAAGCCAAACATACATGCTATTACCTAGTAAAATCCCATGCATGAACAAAACTTTAACATACAAACTTGGACATAAAACCTGAAATCTGAACATACACCAAGCTTGATCCGTATGCTACAATATAACTGTGAACATAAACTTTCCCATGCTAGAGCCCTCATCAAATGCTCTGGCTGGGTCAACATTACAGACATCAAGCCTGGTTCTCATCTCAACATTAAAACGTTACATAACCATGCATCAACAGGGATTAACCAAGTCTCAGGGCCAAGCACAGTACTAATCCAATAAACATAACTCTACTATACTTTACATTACATTTCTCTTACAAATCCATATATCAATTTCAATACATGTCCACACTAAAAGTACTAATCTATTACTATTACAAAAACAAAGCCTTTTTACCCTTGACGTCTTCCCGATCAACCTCAAACCTGCAACACTGGGGTTAGGGGAGAGGGGTGAGCTAAAAAGCCCAGTGAGTAGAAACATAGAAAACAGTTCATTAATTACATGCTTTCATGAAATGCATCATAACACAGAGAAATCACATAATCTTGTCCGCCTCGGGGCTTATGCAATATTTATTCCCCACGGACCCTGGTTTCTGAGAGTCTGTCTTTTTGCATGCATCTTTCCTCTCAGAGGATGGACATGACATCAAAAATCCCTCTGTCGGTGCCCGGCTCCCCCATAGGAGCTCACAAAGGCCTGTAACATACATGACATGGTGTCTGGTCCACAGAGAGCTCACATGGACTTTCCTACATGTACTTGTCCGGCTCTCAAAGGACTAAGACAAGACTCGTGACAGATATGGGCTATTGAAGTCGCCTCGGTCCACCCTTCCTCCATCAACATCAAATAATGCAATGCGTCATATTCGTGAAACTAGTGCAATCATCCTATTACATATAATCATGATGCATGAACATGCTTGAGGCATTTGATTTTCTTAAAATAAAAGATTAAGTTAGTTCTACTCACCTCCTAGCAGACGCTGACTGACTCTGCAACTGCTAACACTGATGGCCTCCTCGGTCTCTCGGGTCCGATCCTACACAGGTGGACTCGAATGAGGTGCCAAACACATTCTAACAACTCATAAACAACTCCCCAAAAACCCCTCTAAACAACACTTAAACATGCATGGAAAACGCCCAAGAAACGGCTGGACAGGGCACTTTCGGCGGCACCTTCGGCGGCCGAAAGTCCCTTCCAGAGACGAAACTCGGGTAAGTTCGGCGGCAAGTTCGGCGGCCGAAACCCTGGGACAGAAACGAAAGTCCCTCCTTCGGGGGCACATTCGGCAGCCTAAAGACTGCCTCCCATGCAGGTTCGGCGGCCGAAACTCCTTTCGGCGGCCGAACCTGGTCCCCTCTGGACGACAGGTCCGATTCTGCCAAGCCAAAAACCAAACTCAAATATACCCAAATCCTCACATACTCTCACCCAATCATGCATACTCACTCCCACAAGCATAAAGGAGCATAAACTAACATAAACTCCTCCACACAAACATCACATAACATACATTGGGCATAAAACCCACATAAACCTTAAACATGCATTTCTACCCAAACTCAACCATCAAACTCTATAAAACTTACTTAAAACTTCATTAGACATAAGGGAAAGCAAGGATCTACACTAACCTCTTAGAGATCGAGGGTTGGTGTGACCCGAACCTTGGAGATGTGGAGGAAACTAGCTCCGGGGTCTCCAAGCTCCAAATCCTTGATCCAAGCTTAAAACTCTTCAAAATAACCATGGAACTCATGAAAACATGAAGGAGATGAAGAAAGAACATGAAAACGGCCAAGGGAGGACAAAAACTCACCTGAGCTCGAGAATGGGGAGAAAACTCTCCCATTTCCGATCTGAGGGCCTTTTATAGGCGGCCTGGTCAAAGACCTTCGGCAGCCTAACGTGCCCCCTAAACTCATGCATGTTCGGCGGCCGAACTTGACTTTTGGCGGCCGAACCTTGGCTCGTTTAAACAAGACTTTCGGAGGCCAAAGGCGCTCCCGAAGCCTTTCCATGTTCGGCGGCCGAACTTCACTTTCGGCGGCCGAACCTGGCACTTGCCTCCTTGGTCTTTTCCTTTCAAAACTAAATTTATTTCCTTTTAAAACCATGAAATCATGTGAAAAACATTTTAGAAAACACATTTTTCCCCTTCTAGAGAGATCCAACACCCTAGATTCCGCCGGAAGGCAGGAATCCCGATGCCGGATTCTAGCCGGGTATTACATCTTCTCCATTGTATGTCTATGGTCTTTGTAAAAATGACAGTACTTGATCCTATCTCGCCTTTCGGCTCTCTCAGGGTTGAGCTGGGGAAGCCACCTGACCTCCTTGTCATTTTTCCTGATCCATATTAGAATATGTGTTCGTGAGTCATTCAATAGAGTATAATTCATATACTTACTTGGTCATCCCTTCTTCGGAGACTAGGTAACTTCTGTGGTCTTCTTCATATCCTTACCTCTCTAGCTTTTAGTTTTGCTTTTAACTCGTCCTTTTGTCCTCTCTTAATGCTTGGAATTCATCATCTAGCCTAATGTACGTTTGGATTTTGTCTATTAGCTGTTGGTACATAGCGGTTGGGTTCTTGATTAGGGAATCCATGAACTTGACATTGCGTATTTCTTTCTTCAAGGCTTTACATGCCATCTCATGATTTAATCCCTCCATCTATATTGTTTCTAAATTAAAATGTGAGATAAAGCTCCTTCAAGACTTGCCTTTTCTTTGGCGAATCTTTCACAAGTCAGAGGAGAGCATTTTAGGAGGTATACAAGTAATAAACTAGAATTTAAATAACATGAAAAATTGTGTAAAGTTCTGAATTGAACCTAGACTCAGATATTGGTACCATTTCTAAGCCAAATCTATAAGTGTTGACAGAAACACTTGGCACAACACAAAGAAGCATTCAATAACAAGCAACCAAAACGTTCTCAATTCCTCTCTTTCCTATTCTTAAAATTCTCTTAATTCACTTAAAAGAGAAACTAAAAATTACTGCTCTCCTCTAACCATAATGGTTGCCCCTCTCTCTATCTCCTCTCTTTCTTTCTTATTTTCTTTATTTAATCAAAAGTAAATAGTCTAAAAAATAATTAATCATGGCATAAAATCATCTTTTTGCATGCTCTTTATTTTATTTTAGTGTATTGGTCATGTCCTCCATCAATTTTGATGTGAAATTTGAGGATATTACAATTTTTGTGATCAATCTCGAATGGCAGGTTTTATGGCTCTAAAAATATTTTTATTGTATTATTTATAAAATTCTCATAATTTTCATAAATTATTTGCATTAATCTAAGTTTTTTGCAATTAATTATGAAGTTTCAAAATTAAAGGAGACAATCAGGTGACACTAGTCAATATCAACAAGTGGAATGATTTCAAGGATCTGTGACTTCACCTTTCACCAAATCATGTGATTCTCAAGTCTAAAGTCATGTTTGAGAAATGAGCTAAATTTCTTCTTGTGTAAGCTTTTCATGTCCAAATCTTTAAGTAAGTGCTCTACGGCATATAGCATCAGTGTCTAGAATTTGCTAATTTCTGGAACAATAATGTTATGAGAGCTATAACTCGAGTTTTACCGATACTTTTGAGTTGCTTCTTTTTCTATTGTTTTAATTTTATATTTTAGTTGATTCATGTACAATTTTAGATTTTTAAAAAATTAATTTATTATTTTTTCCAAAATTTTAAAACTTGGTGCCAAAGTCTGTTATGATCAGGTATGCTTGTTTTCGACAGGGCAATTTCAATTCCTTTTGTGTACTTTTAATTTTAATTCTATGATTTATTATTTTAATCTTTATTTTTGTGTTGCTAAAATGTTGCTTTGTCTTAAAATAGGAACTAGACGGAGGTTAAGGTTTTCCTTACATTCTAAGGCCGGCTCTTCTTGTCCTTTCCTCACTTGTTACCCTTGGTTGATCAATGGGCTAGCCCAAGGAGATCTTGGAGACCAATTTCTTTTGAAAGTCCAAGAAAGCATCTTTAAAGACTATCTACAAAGGGTTTTGAGACTAAAGGCCTTGTACTAGGAATTAGATTTTATTTTTATTATTTTTATTATTTTAAATATGTAATTAATTCTTTTCTATTTCATCTTTTTTTTACTTATAGGATCAATAGTAACTCTTTTTCTCCTCCCTCCCTTGGATATTTTAAATTTTACACCTCACCTTAATGTGCATGAAATTGAGATTAGTAAGCTTAAGAATTTAATTGGTAACCTTAAAAGAAATTTTGAAACTTATTTATAGGTTGAAAAATATTAAAAATATAAGGGAAGTTCTTCTTTGCTTGAATTATGAATAGTAAAATTTCATGCATATTGATTTAACACAATAATTGCCTAAATATAGGCCGTGAACTATCACCATAAAACAATGCCACGTGATAAGGGTCTGATAAGCTGATACGCAGTTCCAGCCATGGAAAGAAAGACCCGAATACCATAGCACCCGATTCTTCATCAAAACTTATCTTCTACTGTATAGATTGAATTTTCATATAAAGTTACTGTTAGCAGATACAATCCAATATATCTCTATTACGCATGTAATCACAGAATCTCCTAACAATTAGCTGGTACCAATCGGATTTCTAGAAGATGCGATAATTAACTCTATCTTCTTACAGTATAAAACCTAATGATCGCAAAGATAAAAATACGCATTGTTACTCAACTATTTTTGAATTCTAAGCAATTTTTTACATTCGCTTTTTTTTCAGTTTACTGATTTGAGCATTAGAGTGGCCGTCATAAACGCCAACCTCCTCACATTCTCTTCCTAGCAAAGTGACTAATCGCGGCGTATCATTTCGGTCATATTCACATTCACATATAATATCAAATGAGGATTTTTAAGAGAATAAATTAAATTTTGCAACCAAAGGTTTTTTCAATTAAGTGGTTTTATCTAATCTCTAAATATGGTCCTTTCTTCACTATTTAAAATGCATACTCAATAAATTAAAATATTTTTAAAAAATTATAAGTGATTTTAAAAATAACCAATAAATAATAAAATGTTTTTATGAGTTTTAACATAGCATGTGATAACACCGGCCTAGTTCTTCCTTAGATTAGGGATGTCATATATAAAGTGATCACCAAGATTATGGCTAGCAGGATGGACAATGTCCAATCAACATTCATTCCAAGAATAAGAACTGTAGATAATGTTCTGCTAGCGCATGAGTTGGTTAAAAATTATCATAGGAGGAGTGGCAGGCCCAGGTGTGCAATGAAAGTAGAATTAAGAATGGCATATGATTCAGTTAATTGAGACTGTAGAAAGATGCTTCTGGAGTTGAACTTCCCAAACAAATTCATAAATTGGACTATGCAATGTGTTAGAACCCCAATGTATACTACTATGGTGAATCACAGTATGGAAGGATTTTTCCCTGATTAGAAAGGGCTGCAATGGGACTTTATGTTCCCTTTGCTTTTTTGTTGTGGCAATGGAGTACCTACATACTGGGGTGAGAATTCGGTTGGTTCGGTTTAAAATCAAACTGAATCGAATAAATCAAAAACTGAAATTTTGGTATTTATGAAATGCGAATCGAATCGATTTGATCGGTTTGAATTTTTAATAATTTTTTTATTTTTTACCTTATTTTAAAATTTAATTGAAATATTTTAATTTTAATATGATCTAATCTCTCTATATTATTAAAAATAATATATTATTATCACTAATCGGTTTGATTTGATTTTTTTGATTTTTTTATCAAAATCGAATCGAATTAAAATAACTGAAATTTTTGAAATTAAAATCGAATCGAACTAAAATAAATAAAAAACAAAACCGAATTTTTAAATAATTCAATTCGGTCGGTTTTTTACTACTCGCCCTTACCTATTTAGGTATTTGAAAGCACATGTGCCCCTTCTTTCAAATATCATAGAAGCTACATATTGATTATACTAAATCATCTCTTGTAATTCGGCCAAGGAGATTTAGCTTCTGTGGGGTTCCTGTCTAATGCTTTAATAGATTTTGAAAGTTTTATGGTCTGTAGATTAATGAAGATAAGTGTGCTATGTACTTTACTTGTGTGGAGAATTATTTTAAAGGATAGATCTTTGAGCTTTTACGATTTAAGGAAAGGAGCCTGCCTGTTAAATACTTGGGCTTAAGTAGCACTGTCAATGGTAAGTTGATAAGATAACTTCAAGGATCACAAGATGGACTGTTAAGCACTTGTCACATGTTGGGACAATACAACTAGTTAATTCAATTTTGAGATGTATGTATATTTATTAGTGTTATGTGTTCATTTTTCCAAAAGCTTTCATTGAAGAGATTGATAAAAGTTATAAAATTTTTCTGTGGAATGGTAGTCTTAAACGTAGAAGTAGAAGAGGTGGAAGTGTCGAAACAGTTCAGTCCAAATTGACCCAAATAAACGTCATCGTCGGATACAATTGCAGCGAAACAAGCAGCTGGATCTCATATTCTCTCCTGCTTAACCCAAGTAATTTAATAGTTTCGTGCTAGTTCTCTGTTAAATTTGCGACGTCCTCGTCGCAACTGAATCGAATACAATTGCTAAGTTAGGATCGAATCCTTGGTTATTGTGGTTCGCTAGTATCTCGAGCTGCTAAGTCAGGACCGAACCTTTGGATATTGTGGTTTGCTAGTACCTCGGGCGACTCCATCTCATTTCACACTAGCTCTTTTCTTGCACGTGCACTAACTCTGCATAATTTTTATGACTAACCCAAATTATTTAATAGTTTCGTACTAACTATTATATAAAATTTGATTTTTCGTATTTTTGCCGATATGGGAGGAGGAGCCGGATCTCACAAGTTTAGCTTGGGACAGTGTTTGCAAATTCAAGTGTGAGAATGGTTTGAGCATAAAAGAGCTCTTATCTTAGAATAAAGCTGTCGTGAGAAAATTAATATGGCATTTGGTTACCTGTAAACGAACTATAGGGGCTAGTTGGGTTACTAAAAGCAAGATAAGATAATTGAGTTTCTAAGGGATCAACAACCATTTAGAAGCAAGCTAGCTTGAAGGCATATAGTGAATTAAGCTTAGGATACTTTCAAAGGGATATTTGCATACAAACTAGGGAAAGGAGATCTGTCTTTTTAGTTTGATCCATAGATGGATGGAAAGTGTGATGGAAAGGAGGGGAAGGTATAGTTGTTGGTGTATGTGGTTTTAACTCTATTTTATTTGTATGTTGGCTTATATACTTTTCATTCTTTCTGGTTGAGTCATTGCTTGATTGATCAAAAAATATGTTTCTTGGTCTCACTAGGGTTCAATTTAAATTTTTTTTTCTCGTATGGTTTTGAGTTCGATTCTTGATAAAATACCAAAATAAAGCTAAAATAGTTAACTTTTTAGTCGGAGAGCATGGAGAAGCATAATGCAAAAATGCTCTATCAACATACCAAATCACGAGTAGAAGGGAAGAGTGCACTTGCTTTTGGCACAAGGGTGGCCTTCAAAATAAATTACATACAGCCAGAAAGAAACCAGGTCATCACTCATCAGGTCATCTTCCAGTGGGATGTCCCAAAAGTTGGTAAAAAGTGATACAGAAGATTGTGTCTTGCGTCAAACTGGGATTAATGTCCATATGTAGTTGACTGGGGAGTGTGGGTTTGAGGGTATTTGTTGCTAGTGTCTGTGGTTTTAATTCTGTTTTATTTGCATGTTGGCTTTGTACATACATTTTTCATTTTTTTGATTGATTAAATAAAAATTGCTTGATTGACAAAAAAAAATCTATCTTCAGATTCCAATTAAGTCGCGATTTAGAATTTATTTCGGTTTCTTACACAATTCGAATTGATAAAGTATCAAAACTGAACTAAAACACAGTAAAACTTTGGTGGGTTCAGCAACAGTTTCTCTTTAGTTCTGTACGTTTCCCTTCTTTTTTTTTTTAAATTCCAAACCTAAGTAACTGTGCATAGCCCAAACTAATTGTAATACAAGAGAAATGGGGAAAACGCAAGACAATTTGTCAATTTGGCACTTTTTCTCTTTTCGACTAACCACACCCAATCTTTTTTTTTTTTTTTTTTTTTTTTGCATTTGCACATCATTAAAGAAAAAGTTTATAATACCTGTGATTCAATAGATCCCCAGGTGATTGCTTCCAAATTTTGGGTATTATGTACAAGGTGCCTCTGGACAATGCAGTTCCTCGTTTACTCTATCTCTATCTCTCACTCACATTCAATGCAGTTCCACGCTCACTCTCTCTCCCTCTCAATAAATAGTGCCACAACAGCACAATGTAGGCACCTCAGGAATTGATAGACCAATCATAGTTTTGGTACACAATGTTGACAGGGCCACCATCTCCCAAAAGATGAGTAAGAAGACCCGCTTTAGTTGCATCCAGGTAGTTGATACTCCACTTGAGAATTTCTCTCTCTTGTCCAAAATCTACGCTGAACCTGCACAATTATACAAATTTCATAAATCAAATGCTGCAATGGACTTTTAGCTAATGATACTGTACATATTATTTTTCTGGACTTTTACGTCTGGAGTTCCAAGACAGAAGAAAAAGGTTGACATTGCTTATATGGAACCATTCAAGTTGAGAACTCATTACTTACCACTTGATTATCCGTGTGAGATGGACTGTCCTCTTTTCCAAGTCAACTTCCATTCCACTTCTTTGGAAGAACTCCCTTGCAGCGTATTTTAATTCAGCTTCAACTCCTTGGGCTGTGAAAAACCTTACTGTGGGACTTGACCTTGTCCCATTGCAGAGACCAAAATGGATTAATGGATTCACTTTAGGAAGAGCCATCTGCCATTTGATCCAAGAACAGTTTAATAATAATTTATGCAGTCCTAGGCTTCTAAAATAATCGCATACGTTTCTTTGCAATTTAAACAAGTAATTTAGGCATTGCATTTGTTTTGATGAACTATCAAGTTCCTTATTTATGCTCTGGATTGCCTAGAATGACATCCAAGTGTTTGTCACTTCACATTCATTCTGCCAATAACTGATAACCATACTAGCAGATATATGATTTGAATGGCCTCGGATTTATCCCGAAAAGAAAAAACTGAAAACCATTTACCTGCAGCCGTTTGTCTCCAGCACCTAACGGCTTGACCAATGAGTAAGGAGATCTTCGATTGTTTCTGAGAATTCCATTCTTTATGGTATTGAGCGAGTAAGCAGAACCTCCTACAATGTATTGGAAGTCTGAATTGAAGGAACTTCTATCAATTACGCCTTCAGGGCAACCCAATCTAATTACAGCATGGATGGCCATGGCATTATACAGGTTCAGAAAGAAGCTCAGTTTCTCATCTGTTGAGAGTTCCAGTAGATCCACCCTGTGAAGATCTTCAACCAAATTTACATATCTACGATCATAATAAAGGTGAACTCAGAAAAGGTAACAACGGGAATAGGTGTCTATTTTTCAGTCTAAAGAGTTGTACTGAAGCTGATTCAATTGCAATTTAATTCAAAGATTAAATGCTTAAGCAGGAAATATCTTGGTTTTTGAAGGAAATAACTATGATAATAGGAACTGCTGGTGACAATATTAGTTAGCAGCAATAAACCAGTAAAAAATGAGCAGTAAATTAAAAGAGGCATTTTATTTTTGGGCTGCCTTTCAAAGGAAGATTACATATTCATAATATGAAGCGTTCAAAAAGAAACATGTTCAAAGTTAATGGCCAATTCTACTATATCTTTAAATTCAAAGAAAGAAAGAATCCTTGTGCAAGCATGCACGGAAAGCAACGAGCAGATGTCCTAATGCTGATATATGTGTCATTGGCCAAAGGCTGCAAGAAAACATGATTTGGCAGTCTAGTGCAGTGTGGGACCTTTATGGTACTATATGGACTTTTCAGAATTTGTCCTGATGCATCTTTCTAGCAGTTCTGGGACAATTTATCATACTTTTTGATAAGTTTAAAGAAATCATGTCTACAAAAACATTGGTTCGACAGCCCAACAATGAAATGAAAGAAATAATGAAAATACCAAGACATCTTTAGACACGAATCCATGATCTATATGTCAAACTGAAAAGAAAATGAACCCACATTCAAAGAAAATAAAAATGAAAAATGAATTCTTAACCAATGGCGTTAAATGTAGAAATTATTTTCGCCTCTTATAATCAATTAATTACCTAACAATTTTTTCTGTCCATCTCTGCAGTTCTGCATTATATTAGACTGCCATATATAGTTAAACCTTAACTTACAGTGTACTCTTTGCAACTAAAAGAAGCCTCAATTTACATTGAAAATCTATCTTTCATAACAATGATATTCTGCTTCTATCATAATTAGACCTAATACTTATGCCATCAATCTCTTTCTACAGTCAGAATGTCAAACAACATAAGGTGATAATAGTTTCCGCCTTTAAATGATAATTCCTTGATTTAATTGATCAAGCCTTTTCTTTGCAGCAATTTAGTCAAGTTATTAAAGAACAAAATGTCCATAAACAGCTTACCACTATGTTTGTCTCGTAAATTATGCAACATTACAGATAGCAGGTGCTCACTGTTCTACTAGATCTGATTTTGAATAAAAAGCAAAATAAATGATAGCTATTGCCTTTTCTCAATTGAATGAACAAGATTAGTTTGGTTTGGTTAGGCTAACAAGATCAGCAAACATAATTTCCTGGTAGAAAATTAAAAATCTGTACTCTCATTTACTTCATGCTGTCATGTGTAGTTAGACAAATTCATGTAAATGTAATTTGGTTCTGTCAAATTGGGTTTCTCAGATAGTAAAGAATAACACAGTGCACTTTCAATGGAATGCCTACCAACTAGACAACTACCTGAACTTAATAGGTGCTAGCATAAGCCATAAACGAATTATAAAGAAGCCAGTCTCTTAACTAAAGGATTTCAATACCCTTCCCATTTCTAGGAGAATTGAGGAAAGGTGAAAAACTCATTTGGAGAAGATGTGATTGGAATAAAAAATTGATGACGTAAAGCAACATAGGTAAATTCAGAGGCAACAGCAACCAATAATTTACCTTCTGAATTCCTCACTTCTGCTAATGCTAGCGTAATCAACATGAAACCTGTCATCGGAGGCATAGAACTCAAGTATTGCGGACATTATTTTGTTTAACTTTTGGCCAATCTTTATTGCTGACTTGGGTTCACTGTCATTTGTAGATCCTCGAAAGTTGTAGCATTTGGGAATGAATGGTTGGTGCTCAAGAAAACGATAGAAGTGGTTTCCATCTTCAAAATCATTATCCCTGTTAAAATTAAACAAACTTACCATATGGAAAAGCCACATATTTACGTGTATATAAATATATTCAACGCATGTATAAATATTCATACCCAAAGACATGATGGATAAAGTGCTTCCTTGCCAGCCGCTTGCCAATTTCAACAGCCTACATTGCATGGCAAATGAAAATTCATTAGCATCTATACAAGGAAGAAAGATACTCGATTTATGCATGACTTCAAAGGATCAACAACAATAATAGTGAAAAAATAGAACCCTGCCTTTATATTACATAAAAAATAACAACAATAATAATAATATATTATAGAGGTTTATTTTGAGTCTGGGTAATGTAATCTTACTCTTTTTATACTCTGTTAATAAATAATAATTATATTTATGTTTTTGTAGAAATACCAATATTTAATTTTTTGAATTAATTGAAAAGTTACAAATCTTACCTTATATTAATAAATTAACAATGACTTTACTCTATTGTTCATCATTAATATTTTTTGAAATAATAATTTAATAAAAATATATTAATATATTTATTATTTTTGGGAATAAATTTCTTTTTGAAATAATTCTTTGCGTTTTGCGTTGGCAATTGTTTGAAACAATAAATATATTAATTTTATATTATTAAATAATTATTTTAAAAAATTAATGGTAAATAATAGATTTATTTTTCATTTAATTCAAAATTAATTTTTTGAATTTTTACAAAATTAATATACATAAATATATTTGTCATTTTAATTTTAAAAATAAGTACACAAATATAATTTTTTATAAAATTATGCCTCATTCAGTCAACATAATAATAATAATAATAATAATAATAATATCTCAAGACTGTTTATTTACACAACGGCGGAAAGCACATTCGCATCACATATGTGAAATGTCCTACTTGTACCACTTACTTTTAGCATTGAATTTTTCATTCATATTTTAAAGATCATTATCCTCAGATATCAACAATTTATGCACCTAAAAATATAAAAATTTAATAAAAAAATTTGAGAAATATGAATATTGGTTAAATTTTATAATGTATTTTTACTTGAAAGTAAGTAATATGTATTTGTAAAATATAAAATATGAAAATATAACTTGAATAGAAAAGAATTATCAGAACTTTTCTTTTGTGAAATAAATAAATAAATGACTGTTAAGTCAGTTTACTTAGAATGTCTTTTGTCAATTTCTGTGCATATCAGAGTCAGATACCAAATCAACACTTGAAAAGAAAACAAGTAAAAGAATAAGGGGAGGAGCAGATGAACCTTCAACCTTGTCCTCGCACTATTGTATTGTATTACACTATAATAAATTACCATTGGTGTTTATGAGATTTTGTTTTCATTATATTTGCAGTAAATACTAGTGGTATCGCTTATCATGATGACATTGATTAGTGACTTGTAAATTTAAGATTATTTCAGCAGTCCAATGATTAAACCACTAATTCTTTTCATTAAGGAATAATATACGTACAGTATATTTATACATTAAAAATTATGTTTAATTTCAAAAAAAAAATGTTATTTCTAATGAATAAAGCTACAATAACTTCAACCTTATATAATATGAATCTAACAATTTTTTGTTTTAAAATGATTTATTTGTTATTTTAATTAATTTTATAAAAATCTAAATAGAAATATTTAATTAAACATAATTAAACTTAATTTTGTGTAAAAATTCAACTTATATTGCTAATAATAATAATAATTTTCCCCAACAACTAGCTTACTATTATCCATTGACAAAGAAATAAAGCAGAAATTGGGACCGCAGCATTGCAGCAACGAAATGAAAGGCACAAAAAAAGTCAAAACCAATGCGCGTCTGCCTAATCACGGCGAAGGCATTGCGGGGTAGCGTCCCACTCTGTTCCTCTTGTTAATTTTCTGAACGATCATTTTGACACGTATGGTGATCCACTCACTGGAAGGAAATGATTCGAATATCCCGATCTCATAATAATAATTTGATTATTTGAATAATTCTTAATATAAAATTTTATTTGAAAATTAATTAAATTCATTTTTATACTATATTAAATTTAAATTAAATGAAAGAAAAAAAAGAAAAAAAAAAAAAAAGCATTTTCCTATGTTTTCCCATCTCAATGGCATCCTCCTTTACACGCTTATTTCTTTATTTTCGATCTTTCAACGACCGAGGTGGTTATCATGCCAACTGCGTGTTCCTCATCATTAATGTTTTCTCCACCCGAAGTTTTAACACGAAGCACTAGACGGTATTATAATCTTATTAACAGTTGAATCATTAATTCATCAAATTTTTATATAATTATTTTTATAAAAAATATACTCTATTAAGTATATAATTTAATCAATAATATATGTAATAAATATTATTAATTAAAATTTAATTGTAATATAAAACAATGAACTTTTGTATAAGCTTAAATAAATTGTGCTGGTTTTACAATTTCTAACATAATTATTTTTTAAATTTTATAACTTAAAGCTAAGAGTGATTGAAATAAATTAAATGATAAAATTAATAAAATTGAAAATAAAATTAGTAACGTGTATCGCTAATCGATTAATTAGAACATTAAAAATATGGGAATATAACAGTATAATGTTGTTTCGAAAAAAAAGTATAATGCAATAAATTAAAGATTTTTATTCTTTAAGAAAAAGTGGTTGTGAAAAGAAAATAAATAAATAATTTTTAATAAATAAAAAATAATTTGTATTCTCTATGCTATATTTTCCTTTCCCTCTGTCTCCTCTCTCCGTCAAGAATTTCCCACATGCAAGAAGTATGATTATCATGAAGGATTTAGCAGAATAAGCTAACGGCCATCAGCGCCGGTGTATCAACACAAGTGAAAAACGAATAAAGAACCTATGGTTACGAGTATGGAAGAAGCGAGTCATGTACCTTCTTTCTGCCGCAGTCCAATTGTTGTATCAGCACTTCCACCATCTGAGACCCAGCAAAGCAATTCTTTACAATCTTCAACTTCATCACACGGTCCTGAATAGGCAATCTTTGTCTCAAAACCCTTACGATCTCCACCATCTCGTCCATCGATTCCTCCTCCGGATCATCAAACCCGTACACTGGAGCTGCCGGCGCATCACCCGAGCATTTACTTCCCAGCATCTCCTTCAACCTCTGGTCGAAAATTCCACTGTTCCTCAAGGAATTCAATGCTACTAATCCCCCAAATAGCTTGTCGTTGAAGAAAATTTGGGGAACCTGTGAGCTCCCTGTTCTCTCTATAAGCTCCTGTTCTCTCTGAGGGAACACATCGATGTTAATCTCTACGAATTTCAATCCTTTCTGCCTGAAAAATGATCGGACTGCCGTACAATCCCTGCAATTTGACCTCGAGAAGAAGCTTATCCGTCCCTTAAATTCGTCCTCGTTTTTAAGCCTCACTATGACTTTGAGCCCCGATATGTTGAATTCCGTAACATCCGAGTCCCCAGTCTTCATCTTATTTTTAGTCTCCTCGTCATCTTCATGGCTGTTGCTGCCATTTCTCAGAGATGATAATCGATTCGCAATCGACGCGGATAAGCTATTGCTTCTCTCTTTAATGAATTTCCCGATCGACGGCATATCGACTGCTAAACTCTCCGATAACGATTTCGACCGATTTAAAACAACTCCGTCCTCTTTAGGCGTCGGAGAAGGTGCCAGCCCTGGTGGTGCCTCTGGCTTTGGGAGTTGAGACAGAGGTTTGATTATTTGTAGATGACCGTCGCTTGTAACGGCTATTTTTTCCTCATTTTGCACGTGACTGCTTTGGGGCGAGATTTCAGTATTATCCGATATCTCAGGCATGTGAGTATCGGGCGAGAGAATTTGAATATTTTCTGGTATTTCGGCAGTGGAGTCTTCGTTATCTGCTATTTGTCCGTCCTTGATCTCATTTTCGGAGCATTGTTCCAGTTCTCCTTGATCATCGGGTTTGTTTTCCGAATCCAATCTTATCGGAATCTCTTCTTCATCTTTCCCTTTTATATTTGTGCCATCATCAGCTCCATTCTTGGGTAGGTTCCCCTCGACAGAATCATTGGTTTCCCCATTAGATAGCTTCATTCTTTCAAAGAAAATTAAATGGAAAGAACTCAGAGACGCATGAAAGAGAGAAAGAAAGAGAGGGGGGGAAATTGGCAACGGAGAAAAAGAGGAAAAGATGAGAAATGGGATAGTTAACAGTTGAGGAGAGAACGATGAAATCGAGAGGGTTTAACGGAGGAGAATGTATATTTATATGGATAGGATGAGAGGTTTAACGAACAAACCTCCTAAAAACAAAGAAGAGGTCAAATGCGTAGAGACAATTACCATCTTTTGAGATTCCCATTTGTTTATAATTTGGAAAGCCATTAAAAATAAATAAACTATTAATTATGGTTCACCTTTTTTTATTTTTAAAAGTTGCTTTGTATGATAGTTATGCTTTAAAAACTAGATTTATTTTTTTATTTGATATAAAATTATAGATTACATTCTTTTTATAATAATAATAATTAATTATTGTTAATAGTACAATAAAATTTAATAGGTATTAAAATATTATATATGTTAATTTTAAAAACAATCTTAATCTTTAATTTAACAATAATGAACACTAGAAATTTAGAAAAGTTTAGAATCAAAATTATCTAACAAAGCAAGAGAAATAAATTTGAATGTCTGTAATTAAAAGAAAAAACTCCGAATATTTTCAGTTGGGCCTTGTGATTTTCGCATGATGCTAGCCCGCCGGCGTATGACGATAGCCTTCCCCGCGTGAGCGTATTTAACGGAGAAATTTTTGTTATAGGTTAAGTTACTAAAATACCCCCTATTGTCCATATCATGTCAACATCTGACTGGCTAACTCTGACTAGGCTTGCTTTGGAAGTCCTTCTCTTTTAAAATAGAAAAGATGGAATTCTATTTTTGCCCCGATATTTAACTTTAGTCAAAATTAAGTCTTGAATTCAATTAATCCAGATTTTTAATATAAAATTTAAATTTGTCTTTTAAAAAATAAAATAATATATTTTTTCAAAAAATTTATTAATAAATAATAATTATATATTTGTAAATACTAAAAAAAATTATATTTACTAAAGTAAAAATAAAATAATTTCTTCTATATGACTCTTTTCGTCAAAATATTTTTCTTAATTAAAACCCTAATCTATAATTAAAAAAAAACCCTAATCATCCCTCTCAATCATTTTAATAATAATATCAATAACATTCAATCCCGTCCTCGCTGTATTTTTTCCTCCACGTAGTATTATTATTTTTTTCTTTTTTTAATTATCATCCAAACCCTATATTTACATCTATACTACAATCTTGTTAAAAATCATTTTTCTTTTTTTTTTTTTCATTTTCTTCAAAGATAGAAAATTGCATGATCATCACTATGTTATTAAAGAGTGAAATTCGATTGGTTGAGTTTAAAATCAAATTGATCAGAATAAATTAAAAATTAAAATTTTAATATTTATAAAAATCAAATCAAATTGATTTTAATTATAAATCAAATCGGTATAATTCAGTTTGATTCGAATTGATTTGATCGGTTTAAATTTTTAATAAATTTTTTTAATTTTTTATACTTTATTTTTAACATTTTAAAATTTAATTAAAATATTTTAACTTTAGTGATTTAATTTCTCAATATTATTAAAATTAATATAATATTATTAATCGATTTAATTTAATTTTTTTATTTTTTAAATTAAAATCGAACCGAATCGAAATAACTAAAATTTTTAAAATTAAAAATTAAATTAAATTAAAATAAATAAAAAATTAAATTAAAATTTTAAAATAATTCGATTCATCTAATTTTCTCAATTTTAACTTAATATTGTTCACCTTTGATGACAAAAGCTAATATAAAAAATATGATGATGTAATATCGAAAGCAGAGAAAAAGACACCACAACTCTCTAAGACCTTATGATTTTAATGGCAGCTCTCTTTCAATTGATGCTCTATTAATTCTTCTTTACCGCAATCTAATTAATCCAGCCACCTATTTTTAACCTTTCTTTTAGAATAAAAAATGTTGCACTAATTCAATCTAATTCATTTATTTTTTTAATGATTTTCTTGTTTTAAATTAAAAATTTTAATTTCTTTTCTTGAAAGTTTTTATTTAAAAAAAAAAATCTTACATGATTTTTATAAACATTTATTTATTTATTTATTTTTATAAAATGAATGTTAATATACTTCTACTATATCTTTTTTGGGCTTAAGTTTGTTTTTTTGGGTGAAATTTGTTATATTTTGGGTTGATTTTTGAGTTAATTGTATATTTCATTTTATGTTCTTTTATAGTGATTTGCAGCAATTGTGAAAAATTTTGGATTTGTATATTTCATTTACTGGGGTTGGATTGTAATTTTTGGATATTTTAATTTGTTTTTATAAATTTAGATTTTATTTATTTTAGGGAATATATTTTCTACATTCTAAATATTTAATTAATAAAAAATAATTTTTAGTTAATAAAAAATATTTTTTCTGATTAAAAAATTAAATTATTTCAAAGAAATATTTTATTAAAATTTTTATTTATAAATTTGTTAATATATTTTATTTTTTAAATTAAAAATAAATAATAAAAATAAGTTATTTTGTTAAAAAAATATTTTTTATTGAAAATATTTTTCACAAATAATTTTTTTATGGATAATATTTTTTAAATATAAATTATTTTTGACAAACAAATAAATATAATTTTTGTTAGAAAATAATCGTATTTAAAAATATTTTTTCTTCAAAAATATTTTATATTTACAAAAACAATTCACAATAAAAATTGAACCCATCAATTAAAAAAATAAATTAAATGGGTTCACTTTGATTTTTCAAATTAAAGCGGTTTATTGTTCACACCTAGCTGTTTCAGTTTTCTTTTATATATAATTTTTAATATAACATTATAATATTTTAATGCATAAATTTTTATAATAAAATAAATATCAAAATTAAAAAAAAATTAAATATTAATATTATATAACATGCACGTAAAAAAGTTGTGAACTCTTATCACACAATAAATCCAGAAGACAAAAATTTGATGGGTAAAAAATACCATCTTATTATAGAAAAAGAAAATTCAGACATTTTAACACTTTAAATATCGTTAAAATTCAACTTGAACAAACCGAATCTTCTAATAAAATTATTATTATTAGACATATTCTCATTTTATTAAAAATCGCGAGATTATCAATTTAAATTGGTTAATGATTGATGATATCCATTATTGAACAGCCGACCACATCACTAAATTTTTAAAAAATATTATATTTATATTTATCTCTTCACATTATAAAAAAAATAATGATTTCAAAAGTAAAGAGATATTATTTTTAACACAAGAATTATAAACAATTCGTTGTATTTTCTCCTCGTCATGATCCTGATTTGAATATTAAAATAACTGCCGTAAACACTCACCATCACCTCATTTTTTTTTTCTTAGAGAATTTAATCAATTACAACTCTATTTTACTTTGACCACGTCATCAATCTAATCTCACCAACATTAAATACAATATTAATAATTTTATGATTCCAACTTAATAATAAAATAGCTTGATAACATGGACAATTTTAATACTTATAAACTTAATCTGGTGGTAAGTGTATCTGAGTAAATTTTAGAGATTTTAAGTTCTATTTCTTCGATCTCTAATTCTCATTTTAAAAAAAAATATATAAAAAATTTTATTTTGATGAGTACAGTTAATTGAGTAGATAATTTACATATAATAAGGAGAGATAAGAGACGCTATCTATAATTTAGACCTTACTTTAGCAATGGCAGTTGTTTTAGTTGCCACTGCTAACTGTTGTGATAGTAGAGTAGTTAATTAAATTTTATAAAAAATAATTTTTTGTAATTTAATAATTATTAAAATTAATATAATAATAATATAAATAATATTTTACAATACAATAATATTCAATTACTTTAATAAAAAATAACATTTTTCCATTATATAGAAATTAAAAATTTTTTATTGACTAAATTAAACTTAAATTTGATACTGTTAAATTCTTTTTAAAAAAAAGCAATATTATTAATTCCATCCATATAGATGGAAAATAAAATCACAATCTGTCTCACCCAAAATTCGAATTAAATTTAGAATTAATTTAAATGAGTTGGTCTCTAAATTGATTTCAATTCATGGTCGACTCTTTTTTTTCTCCCAAAGATGGTCAACAATTTTTTTCTCCCCCAAACATGGTCAACTCAATTGACGGTTCTCAATTTTAATCTTACTATGTGACTAAATTATTAATTTAAGAGAAATTTACTTCTTAATTTCTATAATATATGAAAATTTATTAATTATTTCTTTAATTTTAAAAAAAATATTAAAATATTTTTAATATTTTAAAAATTTTACTAATTAATTATTTCATTAATTTTAGTTGTTAAATATTTTACTATTTAATTTCTATACTATTTAGTTTTTATAGTTTTAAAAAATTTATTAATTGATTCTTTAAATTTTTAAAAAATTTACAAATTAGCCTCTTTATATCAAAATCATTTTAAACTTTTTTACAATATCTAATAGTTAAATTAACAGAGAGATTAACTGATAAATTTTTTAAAACGCTAGAAATATTTTAATATATTTTTCAAAATTAAAAGACTAACCAGTGAATTTTTCTATATTACAGAGATTAAATAGTAATTTTTTTCTAATTTAATTTATATAAATAATATAAATTTGATAAAAAAAATTAGTCTACTGACCTGGTTTGGATCTTTTCTTGTTTGACACATAAATTAATTTCCAATTGGCTAAGAAAGACGTAAGTGGTTAATCACCTAATAAGATCATAAGGTAAGCTTTGATTTCCATGCTCTTTTATTTGAAAGATTCAATTGAATTGAACCCGTCAAAAACAAAATGATGCATACGCCATTTGCCCAACTCTTAACTAGTCAACTTATTTATATATGAATCAATCAATTTATAGCTTGGTAGAAGGAAAGATCCTGCTGCCTACTACATATGAACTGGCCAAACGCTCAAAGATTGATCCAGTGAAGAGGTCTAATGTAAAGTCATTAATTTATAGTGAATTAATAATTTATTAAGAATTAATTATTATATAAAATTAATTAATTAAGTTTTATCTTTATTTTAATGGTGTTTTCAAAATTTTATATAAAAATAATAATTTTTTAATATTTAAGAAAAATTATTAATTTTTTCTGAAATATAGCACAATTAATGAATTCATCTCTCTAATTTTAGAACTCAATACTTTCGTGTATCTGAGGTTTAATTCCGTTAAAATTAGAGATTCCTCTATAAAAAATACTGTTAATGACAGGAAAAATGAACGAACTACCTTTTCTAGAACCCAATACTTTAGTCCCTAAAATTTAATTCCTACAATGTATAGGTTCTCTCTCAAAGAATTGAAAAAAAAAATACGTTTGCATCCCTAAGATAATACATAATTAACAGATTTATCCCTTTATTTTTTGAATTCAACACTTTAGTCCATGAAGTTTAATTTCGTCAAAATTCAAGAAATAAAATCTCAAACTTAATATCTATAAACAAATAAAAAATTCAATAAATTTAAAATTCAAATTCAGCAAAGATAATAAAAAATCAAAATATATCTCAATAGAAATTGTTTTTGGAATACCGCTTGTTGTTAATCACTGTTTGCCATTTGAAAAATTTATTAAAATATCTTTAACATTTTAAAAAGTCTACTAGTTAGTATTTTCATTAATTTTTATCGTTAAATATTATAAAAAAATCTAAAATACTCATGACATGGAGAGATTAATTAATAAACTTTTTAATAATTTAAAGAACCAACTAATAATTTTTTCTAAACTATAGGTACTAAATAATAAAATATTTAATGATAAAATTAATAGAGAAACTAACTAATATACTTTTTAAAATGTCAGGGACATTTTAATATATTTTTTAAATTTGAGAGATTAAGTAGTGAATTTTTTCATATTATAGGAATTAAATAGTAATTTTTCATTTTATTATTAATAAGGATAATTTTGAGATTATATTTATTCCCTTTTCTTTTAATTAAGCGAAAATCATTAATTTCACATAAATTTTTTACGGAGAGATTTTGGATTTTGACGGAATTAAATCTTAAGAACGAAAGTGTTGGGTTCTAAAAATAGAAGGACAAATCCATTAATTATGCTATATCTTAGGGATTAAAAAATATATTTTTTTAATATTTATAAGCAATATATAAATAAATTAGATGCATATATAATTATTTTGAAATAGCAGTTTCATTGGAAAAATGAAGAAATTTGATTTTTTTTAAAACCATAAGTGATTATCTTTCCACTTTATTATGAAATAAAACGTTTTTTTCCTAAGTTGATTCTGATGTTGAATTGTCCCTTAGATGAGAGAATTCTTATATTAATTAAGTTATTTTAATAACAAACTATTAAATAGTATAAAAAATAAATACTATATATATATTTTAGTAAATTATTTAAAATTTCGCTAAAGATTTAAAATTTAAATTTTACAAATTTTATCTTAAAAATAAAACAATTTTAAATATATATACACACTCATGTTTTGATTGTTTATATGTAATTTTATATTATAGTTTTATGTAATATAATTTTTAAATAATAATATGAGAAGGTAATTAATAAAATATAAGAATAAATATAAATTAATGTAAAGTTGTTAATATATATAGTCCCTACTAAAATACTAAAAACACATGTTGGTTACTTAAAGCTTAAAGATCTATAATCGAAATTTAATATGTCTGGTGTTACATAATAATCGCTCAAAATGAGTTATGAGTGTCACTATAAAACAAGATTACGTGACAAATGTCTAATAAGTTGATACGCAATCTCACCTAAGAAAATGAAGATCCAAATACTGTTATACCTGATTTTTCACTAAAATTCACCTTATCCTGAAGAGGTCGAATTTCAGCATAAAGTTACCGTTAGTAGACACAAGCTAGCAGATTTCCATTACGCCTGTAATAGCAGGATCACTGACCAATTAATTGGCAAGATCCCTTATCAAGTACCGGCCACATTATTGCCAGATTTTCAGGAAATGCTATATTTAACTCCATCTTCTTATAACATAAAAACTAACGATCACAGAAACAAAAGTACGCAATTCTTACACTACTCTTGAGGTCTAAGTAATTCTTTACATTCACTCTATTCTTTAGTTTACTGACTTAAGCGTCGGAGTGACTGCCATAGGCGCCAACTACCTCACGTTTTATTTTCCTGCAAGATTGACCAATCACAACATAGCTCTATTTTCGGTTACATCATTTGGTTTCATTATGGGAAAATCCATTAAATTTTCTTTGTTCATTTGGATTAAAACTGTCTCTAATTTTCTTTTCTCTTAAAGATAGATCTCTCTCCTTTCTTGAAATGGCCAGCAATTCGCGTGCTGCTGCTAGGATTGCTATCAATGAGGGTGCTATCATTTCTCCCACTCCTGTTAGTGGACAAAACACACCCACTATGGTAAACAAAGTAGATCTCAATAATCTGGACAATGAGCAAATGCTCCAATATAACAAAAGGTTGCAGGCTACTATCGAGTAATACAAAGCTCGGGAGGAGGCATCATGCATGGCTTCCAGAGGAAGGGAGGAAGCCTGCGTTGATATCCTAAGGCCTCAAACAGAGGCGATCCAAATGCGACCCAAAGAGAAGACCAAGTTTTGAAAAGAAAAAGTCACCAGATGATGCTCCGAAAGACATCGATTGAAAGCTGGTACGGGTTGTTCAAAGGTACCAAAAGGATCAAGAGGAGGACCTTGCCCCTGTCAGAAGAGATTTTAGCAGAAACTTTCCCAAGCAAGTTCAAGCTCTTGAGCTTGAGCAAATATGACAGAACATGAGACCTTAGAAGTCACCTGGCGATCTATAGGATGATCATGCAACTTTAAGATGTCAACAACTTCATGTTGTGCCAAGTTTTTCCATTGACACCCACAGTTTTGGCTCAGAAATAGTACCAACATCTAAGACCAGGTTTAATTTAGAACTTTATACAATTTACTATGTTATTTAAATCCAAGTTTATTACTTGTATACCTCCTAAAAAGCTCTCTTCTAACTTGCGAAAGATCCTCCAAGGAGAGAGCAAGTCTTTAAGTAGCTTTATCTCACGGTTTAATGCAGAAGCAACACAAGTGAAGGAGTTAAATCATGAGACAACATGTGAAGCATTGAAGAAAGGGACATACAAGTTCATGGATTCCCTAATAAAAAATCCAGCCGCTACGTACCAACAGCTAATGGACAAAATTCAAAAGTACATCAAGCTAGATGATGAAGTCCAAGCATTGAGAGAACGCAAAAGGACGAGGAAAAAACAAAACTAAAAGCTAGATAGGCGAGACTATGAAGGAGACCACAGAAGTTACACAGTCTCTTGAAGGAGGGATGATTAAAGTAAGTATAAAGATTATACTCCACCGAATGACTCACGAACACACATTCTAATGTGGATCAAGAAGAACGATAAGAAAGTCAGTGGCCTCCAAAGCTCAATCTAGAGAAAGCCAAAATGCAAGACATGACTAAGTACTGTTGTTTCTATGAAGAGCACGAACATACAACAGAGAAGTGTCGACAATTGAAAGACAAGATCGAGAGGTTAATAAGGGATGGCACACTTCAGAGATTTGCCAGAAAAAATAAGGAAGAAAGGAGGCTCAAACCTGAGGTAACAACCCCTGAAACTCTACCCGATAGTGAACCTATAGGGGTTATACATGTAATTACAGGAGGACCCATCAATAGCAAGGAAAAAAATAAACACGTCAGAGGACGTTTTGTTAGTCGAGCAGGAACCATGGGCCAAACATGAGGTAAGGTTCGGACCTGCAAACAAGGCAATAAGATTTTTTCAAAACGATCGGTTGGTTGTCAATATCCATCTAAACAAGTATGAGGGAATCTTGATGGATACATGTAGTTCCGTTAATCTCCTCACCTTAAATGTTTTTAATAAATTAGGCTTGGATAAAAATAATCTTGTTAAAGTCTCCTACTCGTCAATGGGACTATGAAATAAGACCGTGGCAGTATTGGGCAATATCAATCTTCCCCTGGTGTTGGGTGATGAAAAGTATAAGCGGGAGTTATACATAGAGTTTTTGATGATAGACATCCCGCCCGCACACAATGTGATACTCGGTCGCCTAGTTCTAAACTGTCATGGTGTAGTTATTAACATGAGTACTATATGTCTCAACTTATCAGCTCTAGGGGGACTAGCTGTAGTCTGAGGCAACCGTAAGTCAACTCAGGAATGTTACAGACACTCTACAAAAAATCTCAGGAAGGCAACGATGCCCATTGACTTATTAGAAAAGCCTAATTCTCATATAAAACCAAAGCCAGCAGACCCAGTAGAAGAGGTCCAATTAGGTAAGGATCAAAAGGTACAGTTTGGTACTGCGTTGACTGGTGAAACAAAAAATTATTTGACAGAACTACTAAGATGCAGAGTGGCCACTTTTGTCTGGTCTCCCGAAGATGTGATAGGGGTGGATCCGACTCTTCTCACCCATAAGTTGTCTATCGATAAAAAATTGAAACCGGTACAATAAAAGAAAAGAAAGTTTGCTCTGGAGAGACAACAGGTGATTAAGGAGGAGGTCAATAAGTTGTTAAGTGCAGGGTTAATAAAGGTGGTCCATTATCCTACACTGCTTGCTAATGTGGTGCTTGTAAAGAAGGCCAACAGGGAATGGAGGATGTGTGTGGATTTTACCGACTTGAACAAAGCATGTCCAAAGGAAAAATACCCACTCCCATCTATCGGTAGGTTAGTAGACTCGACCTTGGGTCATGCAGTGGTTTCCTTTCTTGATGCTATTTTAGGTTACCACCAGATCATAATGTATATTGAAGACAGAAAAGACTGTGTTCATTACCTACGTAGGAGTTTTCTACTGCAAAGTGATGCCGCTCGGGCTAAAGAATGCGGTTCAGGTATCTTCAAAGACTTGGTGGGGTCAACAGTCTAGGTGTATGTGGATGACAAGGTAGTAAAGAGGCGATCCTTAAAAGATTATCTAGACGATATCCGAAAAGTTTTTATGTACTAGATAAGGCAGGTATGAAACTAAACCTTGAAGGTAAAAGCTGGAAAGCTTTTGCGATATATAGTTTCATAAAGAGGTATAGAAGCAAACCCTGAAAGGATTAGTGCCATCCAAAATATGAAAGCACCTAAAACTATTAATGAAATACAAAAATTGAATGGGCGAGTCACAACCCTTAGCCGGTTTATATCATACTCGGTTAGAAGGTGTCTGCCATTTTGTTAAAGCCTTAAAGGGCAAAAATAAATTTGTGTGCGTAGGGGGGGAGTAGGGGAATGTTGTCCCTTGAGGCAACCCAAGAGGGGGGGTGAATTGGGTTTATAAAAAATTTAATGGCAAAGACAAGAAATTAGAAGAGAATAGGGAAGAGAAAAATCAACACAATGATTTATAGAGGTTCAGCTATCCAAGCCTACGTCCTCTCCTCAAGGTCCACTTGAGAGTTCAACTCCACTATCAAATCTTCTTTGGGTGAAGATCAAAACCCTTACAATCTTAGAGCAAACCTTTGCTCTTTACAAATCTCCTTTTTCACTCAAGAGCAATTCTTTGCTCAATGCCACACTCACAACAACAGAATCTCTCAACAACCTTTTCTCACTCTGAAAAGCCAATCAATTACAACACAAATCAAGCTTTCAAGAAATCAATGCTTTGGCTCAAGGTTTTGAGAGAGAGAGAGAATGATAAAGCTGTAATCTCAATAAATATTTGCTTAGTTGGTTGTTGTAACCTCACAACAACAAAAACAAGTTGTATTTATAGTTCTATCATAAATATGGCCGTTGGGGGTGCATTAAATGCAAATAGAGCCGTTTATGTTCAGAAATAACCGTTATACTGTGCCCAGAAAAACTCAGGTTCGGCGGCCTAAGCTTAGAGTTCGGCGGCCGAACCATTTGGGGCGAAGAAACTATTCCTTTAAAACTGAACTTTCGGCGGCCTAAACTACATGTTCGGCGGCCGAACATGGTGGACTTTCATTTCTGTTCCTCACTTTCGGAAGCCAAACTTTAGGCTTCGGAGGCAGACCCAAAACACACTTTCGGCGGCCGAAGGTTAAATGTTCGGCGGCCGAAGGTGTGGGACTTTCGTCTCTGTCCCTCACTTTCGGAAGCCGAAGGTTACACTTAGGGGGCTGGTTGAAAACCCACTTTCGGCGGCCGAAAGTCAATGTTCGGCGGCCGAACATATGGGACTTTCGTTTCTGTCCCTGACTTTCGGAAGCCGAAAGATGACTTTAGGGGGGCAAAAAATAATTCTTTAAATCTTTGAAAAATCATAACTTAGGCTGTAAAAATCCTTTTTTCAAACCGTTTGAACTTTTGCAACCTATATTTTTAGATCTTTCATTTTGATGAAAAATAATTTCAAAATCACTTCTTTTGGAAAATTTCATTTTGGTCCCTAAAAGTCAAGTACTTAAAAATATGGCCATATCTAAAAGAACTTTTAGAAATGAAAGAACCCTTGAGCCATCACAATTAATTACTTGAAATTCACAATGAATAAAATGACAAGCATAATAAATAAAAATACTTTATGATCCCTTTCTCGTAGTATGCTTCCAAAATTGGCACTTTTCACTTTTGTGATTAAAGCAATATCATTTGTTTCAATAAGGGACCTGCAAGCTCAATACAAACACTCTTGGAAATAATTAGTAGCACACCAATTGTTTATTAATCATCAAAACAAGGATTAGGACATTTAGGTCCAACAATCTCCCCCTTTTTGATGATGACAAACAATTGGTAAACATTAGGATAATAATCATAAGTGTAGTGTGTGCATTTTAAAAAAGAATTCTCCCCCTTAATGTGCTCCCCCTTTTAAAAATACTCTATGCCATATTTAAAAAGTGAGAAGGCACATAAGGGAGGTTTTGACTCAATGCAATGCCATGAGATGTAATGGATCCTATATGAATGAATGAGTCCCAACAAAAATGCATCTCAAATGAATACACACAATATCCACAAACCAAGAGAGAAAAATATTTAATCCAAACGAGTCAAATAAAAATAGCCAATATCCATAAAAATTATCAAATGTATACATAAGTAATACCATCTCTCCCCCTTTTGACATCATCAAAAAAATATCACAATAACAAAAGGGGAAAACAAAAGTAACCAAATAAACAAACAGATCACTGAGGAGGCTGAGGAGGTGGCACTCCAGATGACTGCTGAAGAAGGTGCAAAATCTGGCTCTGCTGCTCGATCAGGGTCTGCTGCTGGTCTGTAAGTCGTGCTAACTGCTGCTCCATCTGAGTCTGGCGATAAGATATCTGAGTCTGGTGATCAGACATCTGAGCCTGGCGATCAAACATCTGAGCAACCTGCAGCTCCAGACGACCCATGGCATCATACAGATCAGATGCAGTCCGTGAAGATGTACCCTGCTCGGTGGACCGCCCGGTACTAGCATCGCCTCTGGGAGCTCGCTCTGTCTCAAGATCAGTAGGAGAAGCATCATCTGACTCCTCATCAGAACCATCATGTGCCTGTGCTGCTGCATGTGCTGCTCTGCGAGCTGCAAAATCTCTCCTAGAATTATAAAATTCATTGCCTCTCCTAGTCAAACCCATGTGGTGGAGGGTAGCCTCAGTATAGGGGGTGTACTCACTAGACAAAGGTAAGGCCGACTCGGTACCGGGGTCAACACCTAGGGCTCGGAGAAGAAGAGTAAGATGACGACCAAAAGGGAGACAGCCTCGACTCAGCCTAAGGGAGTCTGCTATAGAGTGAATCATAATATGTGGCAGGTTAAGGGCTCGACCCTCTAGCAGACAAGACACTACAAACATATCAGAGTACGAGAGTGCAGTCCTATGACCCGATCTAGGGAGAATCTCATAGGTGACTATGTGGTGAACCACTTTAGGGAGAGTGTTGAGATCACAGGACTTAAGTCTAGAGGGCTCCTCAACACTATTATCATGGATTATTCTCCCAGGATGAACAAACCTGAGAGAAAAAGGCTCAAAAGCTGGATCCTGCTCTCTAACTACAGGGAACTCAAAGGGTGGTGAGGCAGGACGGTCGGGGGAGGTAGACCTGAGAGGCTGCCTACTAGTCTGACCTCTAAAGTATGGGTGTCTGCGGGCTGTGGATTTTCTACCCATTTTACCTAAACAACAGCTACAGAGGCATATGAAGAAAAAGAGAAAAGAAAAAAAAGCAACATTGCCACAAAAACTCAACCCATAATCAATACAAAAACCCAATCAGTAAGCATTACAGTCATGCATTGATATATACAGTCCCAGCTAACAAGATAACACAGCTAATCACAACAACCCAGCTAATCAAGATAACACAGCTAATCAAGATAACACAGCTAATCAAGATAACACAGCTAATCACAACAACTCAGCTAATCAGTAACTGCACCAATGCCATATTCAGAGCCAAGGTCATGTTCAAAACCAGAGAAAAATTCTGATGCTCCATCGTTTACAAAAACATAAACAAGTATCTAATACAAAACCAACCAACTCAATCCAGCTAACAAAATGCATTATAAAGAGAGCAAAAGGAATATTATATGTATGTATATGTATATAACCAGCTAATTGTTGTTCAGCCAACAGAGAGCAACAAAACAGAGCAAGAATAGGCAGTTTAAAAAATATAGCTATCAATTAACCCAGCTAATCAGTTACTGAAAAAAAATACCTACATTCAAAAACCAAAAAAAAACTGATGCTTCATAATTTGCAGAACCAAAAAAAAATTGTAAACCAAATATATATAAAAATAGATATACTCAGCAGATTCTTAATACCCATATCAACAAAACATAATAAAATCACAACCCTAAAGATCAAATCAACAGAAAAAAAATAAACAAAAATAAAGAAAAATAGAGAGAGAAAACAAAACTTACCCAAATGAAAAAGTTCGAAATGGGTTCCGTGGGAAGAAACGAAGCTGATTTTTGGTGTTGCAGAGAGAAAAACAGAGTAAAAAAAGGAAGTTTTTGAAGAAAATGGGGCTCAAAACGGGCGATTTGGGACAGGGAGATGAGGAGAGCTACGGGGAAGAGAGGGAAAGCTTCGGGGAGAGAGAGAGTCGCGCGAGGAAGATGATGAGCTGTCGCGGGGGTTTTTAAGGAACGCGCAGTTTCGGCGGCCGAACTAATCTTCGGCGGCCGAAGCTGGGCAAGTTTAGGAGGCCGAAAAAAACTTCGGCGGCCGAACTTTATAATGTTCGGCGGCCGAATAAAATGTTAGGCGGCCGAAAAGAAAGAAAAGAAAACAGAAAAAAAAATTCCCGCTTTTCATATTGCCCTTGAAATTGAAGGTTAGGGGGCCGAAAGTGCCTCCGAACCTGGAATTTTTGGGCTTCCCCTCCCCCCTTTTTGTTTTAAAAAAAAAAAAAAATATAACAAACAATTTTGACATGCTTTCAAAAAGATACACAAAAAAAAAAATACACTCAACAACTACCATCTAGCATTCCCAATTCCCTTTTAATGAAGTTAAATCTTTCTTCATTCAAAGGTTTAGTGAAAATATCAGCTAGTTGGTTGTTTGTATCCACAAACTCAAGAACAACATCACCATTTAACACATGATCACGAATGAAATGATGTCTAATGTCAATATGCTTAGTTCTAGAATGTTGAATGGGATTCTTGGTTAGATTGATTGCACTTGTATTATCACATTTAATAGGAATGTGATCAAGAGATACTTCAAAATCTCTTAATTGTTGTTTAATCCAAAGGATTTGACTACAACAAAGACCCGCCGCCACATATTCGGCTTCGGCGGTTGATAGTGCAACCAAATTTTGTTTCTTGCTACACCAAGAAACAAGAGATTGTCCTAGAAGTTGACAAGTACCCGAGGTACTCTTCCTATCAAGAATGCTTCCAGCAAAGTCGGCATCCGAGTAGGAACATAAAGTAAAGGATGAACTTCTAGGATACCATAACCCCAAATGCAATGAGCCATGTAAATATCTAAGAATGCGTTTAACGGCATGCAAATGAGACTCTTTAGGACATGATTGAAAACGTGCACATAAACATACGGAAAACATGATATCCGGTCTAGATGCAGTGAGATATAAAAGGCTTCCGATCATACCTCTATAGAGCTTTTCATCAATAGGCTTACCCTTTTCATCCTTGTCAAGCTTGGTGCTTGTGCTCATTGGAGTTCTACTTGGCTTGCTATTCTCCATTCCAAACCTTTTGATTAGCTCCTTTGTGTATTTGGCTTGGTTGATGAAGATGCCATCCTTAGCTTGTTTGATTTGAAGCCCAAGGAAGAATTTGAGTTCTCCCATCATGCTCATCTCAAACTCACTTTTCATAACTTTTGAAAACTCTTCACACAAACACACATTAGTAGCACCAAATATAATATCATCAACATATATTTGTACCACAAAGATGTCATTTTCATGATTTTTGACAAAAAGAGTTGTATCCACTTTGCCTTTTGAAAAACCATTTTGCAAAAGAAAATTACTTAGTCTTTCATACCAAGCTCTAGGAGCTTGTTTTAAACCATATAAGGCTTTGGACAATTTAAAAACATGATTTGAAAATTCATGATTTTCAAACCCCGGAGGTTGCTCAACATAAACCTCCTCCTCAATAAAACCATTTAAAAAGGCACTTTTCACATCCATTTGAAAGAGGTTAAAATTCATGTATGATGCATATGCAAGCAAGATTCTAATGGCTTCTAATCTAGCTACGGGGGCAAAAGTTTCATCATAGTCTATGCCCTCCTCTTGGTTATAGCCTTTAGCTACCAACCTAGCTTTGTTTCTAATGATATTGCCATCTTCATCAAGCTTATTTCTAAACACCCATTTGGTGCCTATGATGGGGTGATGTTTTGGTCTAGATACTAAGGTCCAAACCTTGTTCCTTTCAAATTGGTTGAGTTCTTCTTGCATAGCAAGAACCCAACTCTCATCACCAATAGCCTCATCTATAGAATTAGGCTCTATATGAGATATGAATGCAATATTATTACATACATGTCTAATAGAAGATCTAGTAGTTACCCCTTGTGATGTATCACCAATAATTTGATCCTTGGGGTGATCCTTCTTGTAGGCCCAATCCTTTGGCAAGTCATGTTGGACTCCTTGACTTTGTGTAATTTGCATTTGTTGCTCTTGAGGTCCAACTTCATCTTCCTTTGCCTCTATTGAATTCTCCTTGGGTTGACTTTGATCTCCATGAGGTTGAGGATCTTCAAAGGTCAACTCATCAAGGTTACCTACAAGATCATCATCACAAGAGACTTCCTTTCTAGGAGCAAAGGGATTAGATTCATCAAAAACAACATGCATTGACTCTTCAACTATCAAGGTTCTTTTATTGAATACTCTATATGATTTACTAGAGATAGAGTATCCCAAGAAGATGCCTTCATCGGTTTTGGAGTCAAATTTGCCTAGATTATCCTTATTGTTTAATATGAAGCATTTACAACCAAAAACTCTAAAATAACTAACTCTAGGTTTCCTTCCATTCCAAAGCTCATAAGGAGTCTTATTTAAGAGAGGTCTAATTAAAACTCTATTTGAAACATAACAAGCCGTATTTATGGCTTCCGCCCAAAAATAAGTAGGTAAATTATATTCTCTTAACATAGTCCTCCCCATATCTAAAAGAGTTCTATTTTTTCTTTCAACAACACCATTTTGTTGGGGAGTCCTAGGAGATGAAAAATTATGAGTGATCCCTAACTTATTACAAAAGACTTCAAATTTTTCATTTTCAAATTCTCTACCATGATCACTTCTTATTGAAGAAATTTGAAAATCCTTTTCATTTTGAACTTTCTTTGTAAAACTTTTAAAAGCATCAAAACAATCATCCTTATGAGCAAGGAACACAACCCAAGTATACCTAGAGTAGTCATCAACTATAACAAACCCATAATGCATGCCACCAAGACTAGCTACTCTAGTTGGACCAAATAAATCCATATGCAAGAGTTGCAAAGGTCTAGAAGAGATTACCTTATTAATAGCTTTAAAGGAGCTCTTAACTTGCTTACCCATTTGACATGCATCACATACCTTGTCCTTTTCATATTTGATCTTTGGAAGACCATCAACTAGCTCATCTTTGCTCAAATTTTTGAGGAGATCCATGCTAGCATGAGAAAGCCTTCTATGCCAAATCCAAGAGTTATCACTAATAGACACAAAGCACTTCATATCTTGGTTAGTCATAGCTTGTAAGTCAATAAGATAAATATTCTCAACTCTTTCACCAACAAACAATATTTTGTTATCCGACATTCTAGACACAAAACATGATTTTGGCTCAAAGATAACTCTACAACCTTTATCACATAATTGACTCACACTTAACAAATTATGTTTCAAACCATCAACTAATAGAACTTTATCAAGAATAGGAGAGTTTTCCTTACCGACTTTACCTATACCAACAATTTTACCTTTTCCATTGTCTCCAAAGGTTACTTGTCCACTTCCGTCTTTCTTTTCAAGAGAGATGAAGTGATTTGAGTTTCTGGTCATGTGCCTTGAACATCCACTATCTAGATACCATTTGCTTTCAATTTTTGAGGATTTCAAGCACACCTAAAAGAAAGAATTCAAACACTTTTAGGTACCCAAATGTACTTGGGTCCTTGGGGGTTAGTCATTCCACTATCCAATTTCCATATGCTACCATATCCAAGATGCAATTTTCTAATAGAGCACTTATAGTTGGTGTGACCAAACTTGCCACAATAGTGACAATGACCATTGAACCTTCTTACTCTAGGTCCATAGGTGAGTGAGTGTGTTTGAGTTCTCATGTGGCCATTTCTCCTTTGCTTATTAAAAGCGTGTGAGCAAGAGATATGATTAGAGTGGTGATTTTGTGAACTAGAAGTGTGTGTTCTATAATGATCATTTCTCTTATATGCAAATTGCCTAGGTGTGTGTCTTATATGAGTGTTGTAACTAGTGGATTGGTGTACATGTGCATTCCTTGTAGGTGCATTCCTCATAGACATATTGCTACTAGAAACTTTAGGCATATTTCCATTTGAGCTAGAAACCTTAGATTCATGTGAGTTGGTAGCTTTAACAAAAACGGTTTTAGAAAAATTTGCTTGAGTTGATTTATCATAGCCAAGGCCATACTTGATGCTTGGAGACCTTTGAGAGTCTAAAATCTCATCAAGTTTGTCCTTGCCTTTTAAAAATTTTGAAAGAGAATTTTTCAACTCATGGATTTCATTTTTCAAATTTTTATTTTCTAGTGAGAGCTCATCTAAGGATTTTTGTAAAGAATCATTTGAGGGTAAAGGTTCCTTAAGTGAGTTCTCACTTTCCTTTTTAAAGCTAGCTAACTCACATTTCAAAATTTTATTTTTCCTATGACTCTTTTCAAGCTCATCATTCATCAATTTTAAAGCACCTACAAGTTCATCATATGAAAACTCAACATCATCATCATTTAAAGTAAAGTCATCAAGAGTAGTTACCTCATCGGAGCTTTCCTCTAGAGCCATGAAGCACATGTTGGCAATTTCATCACCAACTTCCTCTTCTTCGGAATCACTTGACTCATCCCATGTTGCTTTGAAGGCCTTCTTCTTGAACTTCTTGATAGGCTTCTTCAACTTGGGACAATCCACTTTGTAGTGACCCGGCTTATTACATTCATAGCAAATGACTACTTCTTTTTTGCTTGATTCACCCTTTTCCTTTCTAAAATTCTTCCTTGGGATGAACCTTTTATTTTGGAGAAGCAACTTCCTTATTCTCCTAGTTACCAATGCCAATTCTTCCTCACTTATCTCTTCTTCTTCCTCACTAGTATCTTCGGAGGCTACCCTTAGAGCAATGTTCTTTTTCATCTTGCTAGGTTCCTCCACTTGCTCTCTCTTTAGAGTCATCTCATAGTCAATGAGATTCCCCAAGAGTTCATCCAATTGCACTTTGGTCAAGTCTTTGGCATCCTTTAAGGAAGTTACCTTTGGTAGCCATTCTTTAGGTAGACATCTTAGGATTTTCTTCACCAACTCTTCATTTGTGAATGTCTTCCCAAGAGATTTCATCCCTCCAATGATCTCAATGAACCTATCATACATTTGGCTAATAGTTTCATCGGATTTCATCTTGAACAACTCATATTGATAGATGAGGGATTCCATCTTGTTTTCCTTGACTTGATTGGTACCTTCATGAGTGACAACCAAAGCATCCCAAATTTCCTTGGCGGTGGACTTCATGCATACTTTGTTGTACTCACTTCTACTAAGAGCACAAAACAAGATGTGAATGGCTTTGTCATTGAGGGCTACCCTTCTCTTCTCTAGCTCACTCCATTCACTCTTAGGTTTTTGCTCTTGGTTTTCATCAATGAATCTTGTGGGAAAGAAAGGCCCATTCTCTACAATGTCCCACAAATCAACTCCTTCCGATTTAAGGAAATAATACATTCTATTTTTCCAATATAGAAAGTCATTTCCATCAAAGAAAGGTGGTCTCACAACCGATTGACCTTCTTGAGAATTGAGGGCTGCCATTTGATCTTTACTCCAAGATAATTATATCTTCAAGAAAGGGAGACTTAGCTCTGATACCACTTGTTGTCCCTTGAGGCAACCCAAGAGGGGGGGTGAATTGGGTTTATAAAAAATTTAATGGCAAAGACAAGAAATTAGAAGAGAATAGGGAAGAGAAAAATCAACACAATGATTTATAGAGGTTCAGCTATCCAAGCCTACGTCCTCTCCTCAAGGTCCACTTGAGAGTTCAACTCCACTATCAAATCTTCTTTGGGTGAAGATCAAAACCCTTACAATCTTAGAGCAAACCTTTGCTCTTTACAAATCTCCTTTTTCACTCAAGAGCAATTCTTTGCTCAATGCCACACTCACAACAACAGAATCTCTCAACAACCTTTTCTCACTCTGAAAAGCCAATCAATTACAACACAAATCAAGCTTTCAAGAAATCAATGCTTTGGCTCAAGGTTTTGAGAGAGAGAGAGAATGATAAAGCTGTAATCTCAATAAATATTTGCTTAGTTGGTTGTTGTAACCTCACAACAACAAAAACAAGTTGTATTTATAGTTCTATCATAAATATGGCCGTTGGGGGTGCATTAAATGCAAATAGAGCCGTTTATGTTCAGAAATAACCGTTATACTGTGCCCAGAAAAACTCAGGTTCGGCGGCCTAAGCTTAGAGTTCGGCGGCCGAACCATTTGGGGCGAAGAAACTATTCCTTTAAAACTGAACTTTCGGCGGCCTAAACTCCATGTTCGGCGGCCGAACATGGTGGACTTTTGTTTCTGTTCCTCACTTTCGGAAGCCAAACTTTAGGCTTCGGAGGCAGACCCAAAACACACTTTCGGCGGCCGAAGGTTAAATGTTCGGCGGCCGAAGGTGTGGGACTTTCGTCTCTGTCCCTCACTTTCGGAAGCCGAAGGTTACACTTAGGGGGCTGGTTGAAAACCCACTTTCGGCGGCCGAAAGTCAATGTTCGGCGGCCGAATATATGGGACTTTCGTTTCTGTCCCTGACTTTCGGAAGCCGAAAGATGACTTTAAGGGGGCAAAAAATAATTCTTTAAATCTTTGAAAAATCATAACTTAGGCTGTAAAAATCCTTTTTTCAAACCGTTTGAACTTTTGCAACCTATATTTTTAGATCTTTCATTTTGATGAAAAATAATTTCAAAATCACTTCTTTTGGAAAATTTCATTTTGGTCCCTAAAAGTCAAGTACTTAAAAATATGGCCATATCTAAAAGAACTTTTAGAAATGAAAGAACCCTTGAGCCATCACAATTAATTACTTGAAATTCACAATGAATAAAATGACAAGCATAATAAATAAAAATACTTTATGATCCCTTTCTCGTAGTATGCTTCCAAAATTGGCACTTTTCACTTTTGTGATTGAAGCAATATCATTTGTTTCAATAAGGGACCTGCAAGCTCAATACAAACACTCTTGGAAATAATTAGTAGCACACCAATTGTTTATTAATCATCAAAACAAGGATTAGGACATTTAGGTCCAACAGGGAAGAATGCGCATAAGCTTTTGAAAGTTTAAAAACCTTTTTATCATCTCCCCCATTGCTAAGCTCACCCGTCGAAGGTAAAGTTTTATTTTTATACTTGTCTACAACGCAGGAAACAGTAAGCTTAGTACTCGTTTATGAGAACACTGGAGAGTAAAGCCCAGTTTATTACGCTAACCAAGTCTTAAAGGAGGTAGAATTGAATTATCCTCCTCTCGAAAATTTAGCATTTGCAGTCTTAATATCAACCACGAATTTATGTCCATACTTCGAGTCACACACCATAGAAGTCAGGACAGATTATTCTCTGCAAAAGGTTTTACACAAGGTGGAGCTTTCAGGGCGGCTATCGACCTAGGCAATAATATTGTCAGCCTTTGATATAAGGTATGTCCCAAGAAAGGCCATGAAAGTTCAAGCAGTAGTCCATTTTATTGCAGAAATGACTCTGCTGTTAAAGCCTTTAGAATCTCTTGAATCAACTGTAGAGGAGTGAAAGGTTTGGGCAGATGGAGCTTGTGGAGCCAGGAGTTCTAGAATTGGGATCCCTTTGCAGAGTCAAACTGGGATAAGGCTTCGGTATGCGGCAAAACTCGCTTTCAACACTACCAAAATTGTAGCTGAGTACGAGACTATAATAATGACCCTAAAGATCATTAAGGAATTAGGTGTATAGAAATCTACTATTTTTAGTGACTCACAGTTGGTTGTTAATAAGTGCTAGGAAAAATTTAAAGTTTGAGAACCTAACCTTATTAAATACGAGGAAAAGGTTATCTCCTTAATGGAGATGATAAAAGACAAGCACGGCACTGCGAGCTTTACCAGGTGGCTAGAGGTGACAATAAAGATGCCGATTTTCTTGCCAAAATGGCGGTGGCAGATGAACAATACTTGAAGTCAACCATTTCAGTTTGAGGAGCTGCACATTTTAGCAACTGAGACGGAAGAGTCTTTTCCCATAGAGAAAGGGGAATCATGGATGAAGCCTGTATACAAGTTTTTGACACAATGATCCGTCGGTCAATGAATTGTCGACCAAAAGGTAATAAGAAAATCCTCTAAATATGCATTAATTGATAGTTGGTTGTACAGGAGGTCCTCAACTCAACTATGGATGCATTGTGTTACGGAAGAGGAGGGTTAGGAAATCCTAAAGGACATTCATGAAGGTGATTGTGGGAGCCATGAAGGAGCTTGAATGATCCCTCGGAAAGTGTTCAGACAAGGGTACTAATGGCCAATGACAATGCAAGATGCGAAGTAGCTTGTCTAGAAGTGTCGAAGATGTCAAGTATATGCAAACAACCCTAGGACCCCGGGAGAGATGCAAGTGGCAATTGGAAACCCTTGGCCTTTCTTTCAGTGGGGATAGACATCCTTAGCCTATTCTCGAAGATAGCCGGGTCAAGGAAATTCGTAATTGTGGTAGTGGATCATTTCAGTAAGTGGGATGAGGCTGAGGCTAAGGCGGTTCAGTCCATCACCATCCAACAAGCGATCTCTTTTCTCAGCAAAAACATCTTCACTTTGTTTGGAATCCCAAAGGTTGTAACGACCCAGAAACCAGACCGCTACCGGCGCTAGGATCCAGATCGGCTTAAGGCCGCCGGGACCCGTAGCAAGCCTAACATACATCCTATCACCTGGTCAAATCCCATACATGATCAAAACATAAACATAAAAACTTAAACATCTGATGTATATACCGAGCTTGACCTGTATGTTGCATAACTGAAAACATAAAAGAACCCCATACTAGAGCCCTCATCAATTGCTCTAGCTGGGTCAACATAACATACATCAAGCTTGGATCACATCCGATGAACCAAAACCTAACATGTGCATGCATCAAAACCATAAGCATAAAACCTCCACTAGAGTCCTCATCAAATACCCTAGCGTGATAAACATCACATGCCACAAGTTTGGTTCACACACAACTCAACATTAAACCATTACATACATCATGTACTAAAAAGGGACTAACCAAGCCTTAGGGCCAAGCACAACACTAATCCATAAACATAACTCTACTTTACGTTACATTACATTACCTTATCTTACAATACATTATATCAATTTACATTACATGTCCACACTAAAGCACTAATCTATTACATAAGTATATCATTACTCTTGACGACTTCCCGATCGACCTCAAACCTGCAAACCTGGGGGTTAGGGGAAAGGGGTGAGCTAAAAAGCCCAGTGAGCAGAACATGGAAAAAAATAATAAATCATGCTTTCATGGAATGCGTCACAGCACAAACATTTCACATCACGGATGGACATGACCACCAAAACTCCCTCTGTCTGTAACATATCATGGTGCTCGGCCCTCAAAGGAGCTCCTCAGGACTTCTGTAACATAACATAGTGCCGGCCCTTCGGGCTCCTCAGGACTTCATTATTGCCCGGCCCTTCGGGCTCCTCAGGACTTCTGTAACATAACATATTTAGGGCTATTGGTGTCGCCTTGGTCCATCCACATCAACAACAAATTATGCAATGCAACATCTTCGTGAAATCTAATGCAACAGCCTAATACATATACATGGTATTCATGATGCGTGAAACATGCTAAAAACATTTGAGTTAGTTCTACTCACCTCTGGCAGACGCTGGACTGACTCTGCAACAGCTAACTCTGCTGGCCTCCTCGGTCCCTCGGGTCCGATCCTACACAGGTGGACTCGAATAAGGTGCCAAACACACTCTAACAACTCATAAACAACTCCCCAAAAACCCCCTCAAACATCCTCAAAACATGCATAAGAAACAACCAAGAAAGGGCTGGACAGGGCACTTTCGGCGGCACCTTCGGCGGCCGAATGTCCCTTCCAGAGCCGAAAGCCATGCAGGTTCGGGGGCACTTTCGGCGGCCGAAAGTCTAGCACCTTTGGCGGCAGGTTCGGCGGCCGAAGCCTCGCATAGATCCGAAAGTCCTGGCCTTCGGGGGCACGTTAGGCGGCCAAAGCTGCCTTCCATGCAGGTTCGGTAGCCGAACATACCTTCGGCGGCCGAACCTGGTTCCCTCCGAACAGTAGGTCCGAATTCGACACAAGCAAAACCAACCTCCAAACCACCCAAAACCTCACATGCTCTCTCCCAAACATGCAAACACACTCCCACATGCATAAATGGGCATAAACTAACTTAAACCCCAACACAAACATCACATAAACACACATTGGGCATAAAACCCACATAAACCCTAACATGCATATCTACCCATACTCAAGCATTAAAACTTCTTTACACTTACTTAAAACTTTATTAAACATAAAGGAAAGTAAGGATCTACACTTACCTCTTGAAGATCGAGGGTTGGTGCGATCCCCTACTTGGAGATGGGAGGAAACAAACTCCTTGGGTCTCCAAGCTCCCAAAACTTGATTTAAGCCTTAAAACTTCAAAACCCAAAAGGAAACTCATGAGAACGTGAAGGATTTGAAGAAAGAACATGAAATCAGCCAAAGGAGGACATGAACACACCTAAGCTAGAGAATGGGGAGAAAACTCGCCCATTTTCGGTCTGAGGGCCTTTTTATAGGTGGCCAGTCAACCACCTTCGGCGGCCTAAGTTGCTTCCACAACTTCACTACCTTCGGCAGCCTAACTTGCCTCCTAAGCTGACCCATGTTCGGCGGCCGAACCTGGTTTCTACCCTCAAAGCCTTCGGAGGCCTAAAGCACTCCCGAAACAGCCCCATGTTCGGCGGCCGAACCTGGGTTCTTCCCTCCTTGGCCTATTCTTTTCAAAACTCCATTTCTTTTGCATTAAAACCATAAAATCATGTGAAAACATTTTAGAAACACATTTTACCCCTCTAGAAGACTCTGGCATCTTTAGAGTTCCAGATTCCAACGGAGATTCCGTCGAAAAGTAGGGATTCCGATGCCGGAATCTAGCCGGGTATTACAAAGGTAGTAATCACCGATAATGAAACTCAGTTTGTGAGTTCTAAGTTTAAAGATTTTTGCAGAAAATGTGAGATTGAGTTAAGGTTCAGTTCGGCCTATCATCCACAAGCCAATGGAATGACCAAGGTTACAAACAGGATTATCCTACTAGGGCTAAAGAAAAGACTCGATAAAGCTAAGGGCAACTGGCCTGAAGAATTGCCCCATATACTTTGGGCATACAGAACAACCCCGAGAACAGCCACAGGAGAAACACCCTTTTCTCTTGTATATGGAGCCGAGGCAGTTATCCTCATGGAAATCCAAGTAAGCAATTTCAGGACACAACACCCTGAGATTTCAAGAAATTCCAAAAAAATGCAATTCAATTTGGATCAAGTCGAATTTCTACAAGAAAAAGTAGCAATCAGAATGATAGTTTATAGAAACAAAATGTTTAGAATGTTCAATAGTAAAGTCAAACAACATGCTTTTAATATTGGGGACTTAGTCCTTAAAAGAATGAATGTAACAAGAGAAAATGCCAAGTCTGGTAAGTTGTGTGAAAACTGAAAAAGGACCACTTTGGGTCTCGAAGGCTATTCGTCTAGGATCTTCTATGTTGGCCAAGTTAGATAGCCGAGTCATTTTCCACTCCTGGAATATTTGTAATCTAAGGAAATTTTATTAATAAAAGTTAATGAGGTATTTTTTCATATGTTGTGCTCTTCAGTAACAAGGAGCGTTGAGATTGCCATCTTAAAAAAAGATTAAGGAGCATTCATTGAAGGCCACAAGGTGGATTTTGTCGGGCCATAATTCGGGTGTCAGTCCCGCCAATCAATGCACTCTATGCCGGGCCACAAAGTGGGTTTGCCAAGCCATAATCCGAGTATTAGTCCCGTTAATCAAGACACTCTATGTCAAGCCACAAAATAGGTTCTGCTAGGCTATAATCCGGGTGTTAGTCCCGCTAATCAAGGCACTCTATGCAAGACCATAGGCCGATTTCCACTAGGCCATAATCTGAGTGTCAATCCCACTAATCAAGACACTATATACCAAGCCACAAGATGGGTTTCACCAAGCCATAATCCGAGTGTCAGTCCCTCTAGTCAAGGCACTTTATGCAAGTCATAAGGCGAGTTTCGCCAAGCGACCTAGTCTGGGTGTTAGTTCCGCTAATTAAGGCATTCTATACCAGACCACAAAGCGGCAATTCGGGTGTTAGCCCCACTAGTAAAAGAATTCTGTGACAAACCATAAGGCGGGTGTCTGTCAGTCTTGACAGCCAGGTGATAATCCCATATTAATAAAAAATATTTAAAAGGCATTTTATGCCTAGGCCGCAAGGCGAATATTCACTAGGCTGAACATTCGAGTGTTGGAGCCATTTTGCAAAATTTTCAAGTTATTTATTTCAAGGCCAGTAGTTGGACCAATAACTAGGTGTCATAATTGGATGTTGACCCCTTAGCAATTTTTTCAAGAAGTTGCTCAAGTCTGGTTTCATAAAGGTTGGATATGTGTTTCGAACGAGTATGGAGCAGATAAACACTTAGTAAAAATGACAACAAGATATGAGAGAAAATATTTTCACAAAAGATTATATGGGAGGAAGGATGTCATCAATTTCCTCCTCTAGAGTCTTATTGCATCAATGATTTCTATATCTATTACATTATCTGTAGAGACCCGATGACTCGTGGTTGTCGAAGCCGGAAAAAAATAACCTTTCTGGTTATCAACAATTTACAACTGCAGATAGTGGTGAAAGGATCGAATCCACAGGGAATTGAATACTTACCTATTTTCCTTATCAAGACCAATAAAATAAACTGAAATAAAAATAAACTGAAAAAGAAATAAACTAAAAGAGAAATAAACTGAAACGAGATAAAACTGAAAGAGAAATAAAAATAAATTGCAGTAAAAGTAAAATGGGGGGTTTGAGATTGATTTGATTAATAAACTACTGAAAGCAATTAAATAAGCAAATAATAAAATAAAAGAGAAATAAGTAATAAGAAAGCTCTAGTTGAAGAATTGGATCTACTTCAGTTGTTGGTATTGATCATTGACACTAAGTTTCTTTTGATTGATTCAATAGATTAGTTATGGAGATGGAAGACGCTTCTCACCACCATGTCTCTCCTTATGATTAAACCAATTAGGGAACATCTTCTAATTAATTACTAATTAACAAATTGCCAAGGAACGTCCTTGGGCCTTAGGCATCAAACAATTGTTAATTGCATGAAGAAAGAGAGAGATCCAATCCTAACTACTCAAACGCATGAGATGTTGCTAGATCATACAATTTCCTTGGTTTTTACACCAAGTGTTCTTATGTTTGAATAATCCAAGCAATTACGGACTTAAATCACCCAAACTAACATATTATTACCTTGCAATCAAGAATCAATTGGCCATATTGATCAAAACAACAAAGCAACAATGAAATTAAGCATGAGATTGTATGAATATTGAATAACAAAAGATAAACAATGTTTGATCGAGTCTCCCAATCCATAAAACAACTAAAGCATCACCTAATCTTCAACTAGAAATAAGGTTTCAGCCACTCATGGCTGAACCAAAACAGAAAATTAAAGAAAAGAAGAAAGAAGAACCGAAATTGAGGGGAGAAGCCCCTTGGAGTGTGGCTGCCCTTGCTTGGCCGAATTTGGAGAGTTGAATTGTGTCTCTTCTTGTGTTCTTGAGGCCTTTAAATAGGTGTTGAGAGGCTGCCCAAGGTTTGGTAGCAATCCATGAGTCTTTTAGAGGCTGTCCAAAGTGCCCTTGGTCCCATATGTGCCTTCTTTGTGCATGGGTTAAGGCAAAAACGTGGAGCATGTTTTGAATTGCAAGTGGGGGCTCTTTGGTCTTTTAATTACTGCCCAAGATCTTCAAGATGTTGCCTAAAGAGTTAAGAGGCTGCCCATGCACTAATAAGGAAGGTGGAGCCTCCTTTTGAATTTTGAATTTTGAATGTGCATGGCATGAAATGGGAAACATGTGATCTTTAAGATTTGGCTTCTTGAATGAGCTGGATCTTGAAATCCAATATCTGAATATGAATCTTGGAGATTTGAATTTCAAAATACTTTCCTTCTTTGGCTTTTCAATTATGGCAACTTGAGATATGGCTTCTTGAAGAAGGAAAAGGCAACTTGCTGATTTGAAATTCGAATTTCAAATGGCTTTGGCTTAATGTTCTTTCCTTCTTTGCCACTTTCCTTATTTAGAACTTTTCATATTTAGCTTTACTTGATTTCAACTTGGCAGGCTTGCTCTCTTTTGCTCCAAATAAGGCAGTTTTAGGGGTATTTTCTCCAGAATGTCCTTTTACACCATTTTCTGCAAAATAATATTAAAAGCACTAAATTAAGCAGAAATCATGTAAATATTCATTAATAATATTAATATAAAATGGACTAAATTATGCTCTATCAAATACCCCCACACTTAGCCTTTTGCTTGTCCTCAAGCAAACAAACATAGTCAAATAAGCTTTCTTACTCTAGATCCTTATTACCACTTAAGCTCATACTCTAGACACTTATTTTGAAGCATTGCAGTGAAGAATATATGCATGAAGATTACTTACCCCTTTCCTTGTTTCTCTTTGCTTACCATGGCTAGGATTTGTTTTCCTCAAGAGAGACATGCACATTAATTTGTTAAGACTTTTTCTAGCTTTTGGATTGACTTGCCCTTACCTTGAAGTACTTTATTCAGGCTTTTGCACTTTAGATCTTGCTTGGAAAGGTCACCAACCTATTTTTGACGTCATGGTTTATATTTTTCAATTGGTCACCCAACCAGGTGGCTACTAGCCTTGTTCATAGTCTTTTGACCATTGGAACAGTTTTTGATTTTGTGCTTTTGAGGTCTTTGCCTTTGCTGAATTTTCTTTCTCTCAATGAATTGGGCAAATCAACACCAATTGCTAAATCAAGTCACATTAAGTTCATTCACACAATTTTCAATTTATTCTCAATCAATTGAGGGTCATCAATATATTTTTCACCATGGCAAACTCAAAGATTCAATTCAAAAGGCAATTCTCAAACATGAATACAACTCACTGCAATTGATTCAACATAAGTTTAAAGAGTTATCACATTAATGGGGTCATGGAAAGAAAAATTCATCCAACATAGTTCATCAGTTTGAGTAGAGCAAAACAAAAAAAGATGAAGAAGGTTGTGGTTGTGTGTGTTTTATTGAAAGCATAAACAACAAAAATGAAAAATTTTTCCTAATGCAAGCAAACTAGAGATTAAAGCAAAAATAAACTTAAAAGTAAAAATTCAGATATATGCACCCCCACACTTAAATCATGCATTGTCCTCAATGTATAAGAAACATAAAAGAACAAAGGAAACTGAGTACTCCCCTGGGTGTGGTGTGCATGGTGTGATCCACTTGATCAAGGCTCAAGTAATTGGAGAAGGGAAAAGAGTCCCAATTGCATTGAGCAAAAAGTGTAGCGCTCCTTTTGATTTGGTCATGAACCATCCTACTTTCTCCATGTACTCATGAAGTAACATGATTAGCCTCTCTCCTTTCAGATGAGGTGTGCCTCTAGCCTTTATGTTTGCATTTTTGAGATGATTGGGAAGAACTTTGAACTCCAATTCATGTTTCTCTATGGCTAGCTACAATTTAGTACTGAATTCAGGCAAAACAAACTCTACCTTATCCGGTGGTTTGGGCAGGCATTGATCTGCATGGTCCTTTGGTTTAGGTGCTTGGACTACCATTTGTTCCTTGTGAGCATGGACTGTTTGCATTGGCTCTATGGCTGAATTGGTTTCAGTTTGCTCCTTCTGCACAAGATTGGCTATTTCTCTCTTTATGACCGAAAATAAACTGAACAATAATAAACTTAAAAATGAGATAAAAACTGGAAGTGTTGCAGGACTGTCTTGCGCAAGGCTTTTGGCAGAACTGGGTCCAGGGGCCTCCTTTTCCACAAGGTCTGACTGAAAGGGAGGACTGGAGGAGCTTGACTGCGTTGGAAGTTGAAAGGATGCGATGGAGATGGTTTCAGTCTGCAATGAGAGCTGAGGTGAAGGGTTCGGCGGCCGAAAGATGGTGAAGTTCGGCGGCCGAAAAGTCATGGCTTCAGTTTGCGCAAGTCCTTCCTGAAGTGGTGCGACAGAGCTCTCTTCAGTCTGTGCTTGGTTGCAGTTCTCCTGTTGGATGCAACAGTCAGTTTCTTTTAATTCTGGCTCTTTCTGAGTCTCTTCCCTGCAAAGATCATCATTTAGTATATCATCTTGATTTACATAAAAAACATTTTCACTCAAACAATCAATGATATCTAAATTATCAACAGGCTCTGTTTGATCGGTTTGTTTGAGCAAATAGTTTTCTGGTTGTGTCTCTTCAGCAGCTTGTTCTTGAATTTGCCAACTTTCCTCATCTGTCTCATCAGCTTGAAGCTCTTCCTCTTTTCTTACCATGTCTGCTCTCCATTTGGCAGCTATTCGATCCACTTCCTGTTGGGCATTTTGCAAAGTTTCCAACATTTTATAAAGTTTAGTTCTGCAATCTTCAGGTATTGCTTGGGCTTGATAGTTTTTGTAGTAGCTATCCCTTACATAGTCATAATTTGGTTGGTCTCCCCAACATGGACGTACTTCAAGAGCTTGTTCAGCTTGGTCTATAATAAAACGTTTTGCAGCAGCGATTTGTTCATAAAGTTCCGCAAGGCGAAAAGGTGTACTTGCCTCGTCCATGATTTAAATTTGCGATGGTGACTGTGCCTTTGGTGAATTTCTCTTTTTTTTTTTTTTTTTTTTTTTTATGTTCAGATCTGGTCATGAAAGAAAAACAAATGAGTTAAATCAATTCCCCGGCAACGGCGCCAATTTTTGACTCGTGGTTGTCGAATCCGGTCAAAAATAACCTTTCTGGTTATCAACAATTTACAACTGCAGATAGTGGTGAAAGGATCGAATCCACAGGGAATTGAATACTTACCTATTTTCCTTATCAAGAACAATAAAATAAACTGAAATAAAAGTAAACTGAAAAAGAAATAAACTGAAAGAGAAATAAACTGAAACGAGATAAAACTGAAAGAGAAATAAAAATAAATTGCAGTAAAAGTAAAATGGGGGGTTTGAGATTGATTTGATTAATAAACTACTGAAAGCAATTAAATAAGCGAATAATAAAATAAAAAAGAAATAAGTAATATGAAAGCTCTAGTTGAAGAATTGGATCTACTTCAGTTGTTGGTATTGATCATTGACACTAAGTTTCTTTTGATTGATTCAATAGATTAGTTATGGAGATGGAAGACGCTTCTCACCACCATGTCTCTCCTTATGATTAAACCAATTAGGGAACGTCTTCTAATTAATTACTAATTAACAAATTGCCAAGGAACGTCCTTGGGCCTTAGGCATCAAACAATTGTTAATTGCATGAAGAAAGAGAGAGATCCAATCCTAACTACTCAAACGCATGAGATGTTGCTAGATCATACAATTTCCTTGGTTTTTACACCAAGTGTTCTTATGTTTGAATAATCCAAGCAATTACGGACTTAAATCACCCAAACTAACATATTATTACCTTGCAATCAAGAATCAATTGGCCATATTGATCAAAACAACAAAGCAACAATGAAATTAAGCATGAGATTGTATGAATATTGAATAACAAAAGATAAACAATGTTTGATCGAGTCTCCCAATCCATAAAACAACTAAAGCATCACCTAATCTTCAACTAGAAATAAGGTTTCAGCCACTCATGGCTGAACCAAAACAGAAAATTAAAGAAAAGAAGAAAGAAGAACCGAAATTGAGGGGAGAAGCCCCTTGGAGTGTGGCTGCCCTTGCTTGGCCGAATTTGGAGAGTTGAATTGTGTCTCTTCTTGTGTTCTTGAGGCCTTTAAATAGGTGTTGAGAGGCTGCCCAAGGTTTGGTAGCAATCCATGAGTCTTTTAGAGGCTGTCCAAAGTGCCCTTGGTCCCATATGTGCCTTCTTTGTGCATGGGTTAAGGCAAAAACGTGGAGCATGTTTTGAATTGCAAGTGGGGGCTCTTTGGTCTTTTAATTACTGCCCAAGATCTTCAAGATGTTGCCTAAAGAGTTAAGAGGCTGCCCATGCACTAATAAGGAAGGTGGAGCCTCCTTTTGAATTTTGAATTTTGAATGTGCATGGCATGAAATGGGAAACATGTGATCTTTAAGATTTGGCTTCTTGAATGAGCTGGATCTTGAAATCCAATATCTGAATATGAATCTTGGAGATTTGAATTTCAAAATACTTTCCTTCTTTGGCTTTTCAATTATGGCAACTTGAGATATGGCTTCTTGAATAAGGAAAAGGCAACTTGCTGATTTGAAATTCGAATTTCAAATGGCTTTGGCTTAATGTTCTTTCCTTCTTTGCCACTTTCCTTATTTAGAACTTTCCATATTTAGCTTTACTTGATTTCAACTTGGCAGGCTTGCTCTTTTTTGCTCCAAATAAGGCAGTTTTAGGGGTATTTTCTCCAGAATGTCCTTTTACACCATTTTCTGCAAAATAATATTAAAAGCACTAAATTAAGCAGAAATCATGTAAATATTCATTAATAATATTAATATAAAATGGACTAAATTATGCTCTATCAAATACCCCCACACTTAGCCTTTTGCTTGTCCTCAAGCAAACAAACATAGTCAAATAAGCTTTCTTACTCTAGATCCTTATTACCACTTAAGCTCATACTCTAGACACTTATTTTGAAGCATTGCAGTGAAGAATATATGCATGAAGATTACTTACCCCTTTCCTTGTTTCTCTTTGCTTACCATAGCTAGGATTTGTTTTCCTCAAGAGAGACATGCACATTAATTTGTTAAGACTTTTTCTAGCTTTTGTATTGACTTGCCCTTAACTTGAAGTACTTTATTCAGGCTTTTGCACTTTAGATCTTGCTTGGAAAGGTCACCAACCTATTTTTGATGTCATGGTTTATATTTTTCAATTGGTCACCCATCCAGGTGGCTACTAGCCTTGTTCATAGTCTTTTGACCATTGGAACAGTTTTTGATTTTGTGCTTTTGAGGTCTTTGCCTTTGCTGAATTTTCTTTCTCTCAATGAATTGGGCAAATCAACACCAATTGCTAAATCAAGTCACATTAAGTTCATTCACACAATTTGCAATTTATTCTCAATCAATTGAGGGTCATCAATATATTTTTCACCATGGCAAACTGAAAGATTCAATTCAAAAGGCAATTCTCAAACATGAATACAACTCACTGCAATTGATTCAACATAAGTTTAAAGAGTTATCACATTAATGGGGTCATGGAAAGAAAAACTCATCCAACATAGTTCATCAGTTTGAGTAGAGCAAAACAAAAAAAGATGAAGAAGGTTGTGGTTGTGTGTGTTTTATTGAAAGCATAAACAACAAAAGTGAAAAATTTTTCCTAATGCAAGCAAACTAGAGATTAAAGCAAAAATAAACTTAAAAGTAAAAATTCAGATATATGCACCCCCACACTTAAATCATGCATTGTCCTCAATGTATAAGAAACATAAAAGAACAAAGGAAACTGAGTACTCCCCTGGGTGTGGTGTGCATGGTGTGATCCACTTGATCAAGGCTCAAGTAATTGGAGAAGGGAAAAGAGTCCCAATTGCATTGAGCAAAAAGTGTAGCGCTCCTTTTGATTTGGTCATGAACCATCCTACTTTCTCCATGTACTCATGAAGTAACATGATTAGCCTCTCTCCTTTCAGATGAGGTGTGCCTCTAGCCTTTATGTTTGCATTTTTGAGATGATTGGGAAGAACTTTGAACTCCAATTCATGTTTCTCTATGGCTAGCTGCAATTTAGTACTGAATTCAGGCAAAACAAACTCTACCTTATCCGGTGGTTTGGGCAGGCATTGATCTGCATGGTCCTTTGGTTTAGGTGCTTGGACTACCATTTGTTCCTTGTGAGCATGGACTGTTTGCATTGGCTCTATGGCTGAATTGGTTTCAGTTTGCTCCTTCTGCACAAGATTGGCTATTTCTCTCTTTATGACCGAAAATAAACTGAACAATAATAAACTTAAAAATGAGATAAAAACTGGAAGTGTTGCAGGACTGTCTTGCGCAAGGCTTTTGGCAGAACTGGGTCCAGGGGCCTCCTTTTCCACAAGGTCTGACTGAAAGGGAGGACTGGAGGAGCTTGACTGCGTTGGAAGTTGAAAGGATGCGATGGAGATGGTTTCAGTCTGCAATGAGAGCTGAGGTGAAGGGTTCGGCGGCCGAAAGATGGTGAAGTTCGGCGGCCGAAAAGTCATGGCTTCAGTTTGCGCAAGTCCTTCCTGAAGTGGTGCGACAAAGCTCTCTTCAGTCTGTGCTTGGTTGCAGTTCTCCTGTTGGATGCAACAGTCAGTTTCTTTTAATTCTGGCTCTTTCTGAGTCTCTTCCCTGCAAAGATCATCATTTAGTATATCATCTTGATTTACATAAAAAACATTTTCACTCAAACAATCAATGATATCTAAATTATCAACAGGCTCTGTTTGATCGGTTTGTTTGAGCAAATAGTTTTCTGGTTGTGTCTCTTCAGCAGCTTGTTCTTGAATTTGCCAACTTTCCTCATCTGTCTCATCAGCTTGAAGCTCTTCCTCTTTTCTTACCATGTCTGCTCTCCATTTGGCAGCTATTCGATCCACTTCCTGTTGGGCATTTTGCAAAGTTTCCAACATTTTATAAAGTTTAGTTCTGCAATCTTCAGGTATTGCTTGGGCTTGATAGTTTTTGTAGTAGCTATCCCTTCCATAGTCATAATTTGGTTGGTCTCCCCAACATGGACGTACTTCAAGAGCTTGTTCAGCTTGGTCTATAATAAAACTTTTTGCAGCAGCGATTTGTTCATAAAGTTCCGCAAGGCGAAAAGGTGTACTTGCCTCGTCCATGATTTAAATCTGCGATGGTGACTGTGCCTTTGGTGAATTTCTCTTTTTTTTTTTTTATGTTCAGATCTGGTCCTGAAAGAAAAACAAATGAGTTAAATCAATTCCCCGGCAACGGCGCCAATTTTTGACTCGTGGTTGTCGAAGCCGGTCAAAAATAACCTTTCTGGTTATCAACAATTTACAAATGCAGATAGTGGTGAAAGGATCGAATCCACAGGGAATTGAATACTTACCTATTTTCCTTATCAAGAACAATAAAATAAACTGAAATAAAAGTAAACTGAAAAAGAAATAAACTGAAAGAGAAATAAACTGAAACGAGATAAAACTGAAAGAGAAATAAAAATAAATTGCAGTAAAAGTAAAATGGGGGGTTTGAGATTGATTTGATTAATAAACTACTGAAAGTAATTAAATAAGCGAATAATAAAATAAAAGAGAAATAAGTAATAAGAAAGCTCTAGTTGAAGAATTGGATCTACTTCAGTTGTTGGTATTGATCATTGACACTAAGTTTCTTTTGATTGATTCAATAGATTAGTTATGGAGATGGAAGACGCTTCTCACCACCATGTCTCTCCTTATGATTAAACCAATTAGGGAACGTCCTCTAATTAATTACTAATTAACAAATTGCCAAGGAACGTCCTTGGGCCTTAGGCATCAAACAATTGTTAATTGCATGAAGAAAGAGAGAGATCCAATCCTAACTACTCAAACGCATGAGATGTTGCTAGATCATACAATTTCCTTGGTTTTTACACCAAGTGTTCTTATGTTTGAATAATCCAAGCAATTACGGACTTAAATCACCCAAACTAACATATTATTACCTTGCAATCAAGAATCAATTGGCCATATTGATCAAAACAACAAAGCAACAATGAAATTAAGCATGAGATTGTATGAATATTGAATAACAAAAGATAAACAATGTTTGATCGAGTCTCCCAATCCATAAAACAACTAAAGCATCACCTAATCTTCAACTAGAAATAAGGTTTCAGCCACTCATGGCTGAACCAAAACAGAAAATTAAAGAAAAGAAGAAAGAAGAACCGAAATTGAGGGGAGAAGCCCCTTGGAGTGTGGCTGCCCTTGCTTGGCCGAATTTGGAGAGTTGAATTGTGTCTCTTCTTGTGTTCTTGAGGCCTTTAAATAGGTGTTGAGAGGCTGCCCAAGGTTTGGTAGCAATCCATGAGTCTTTTAGAGGCTGTCCAAAGTGCCCTTGGTCCCATATGTGCCTTCTTTGTGCATGGGTTAAGGCAACAACGTGGAGCATGTTTTGAATTGCAAGTGGGGGCTCTTTGGTCTTTTAATTACTGCCCAAGATCTTCAAGATGTTGCCTAAAGAGTTAAAAGGCTGCCCATGCACTAATAAGGAAGGTGGAGCCTCCTTTTGAATTTTGAATTTTGAATGTGCATGGCATGAAATGGGAAACATGTGATCTTTAAGATTTGGCTTCTTGAATGAGCTGGATCTTGAAATCCAATATGTGAATATGAATCTTGGAGATTTGAATTTCAAAATACTTTCCTTCTTTGGCTTTTCAATTATGGCAACTTGAGATATGGCTTCTTGAATAAGGAAAAGGCAACTTGCTGATTTGAAATTCGAATTTCAAATGGCTTTGGCTTAATGTTCTTTCCTTCTTTGCCACTTTCCTTATTTAGAACTTTCCATATTTAGCTTTACTTGATTTCAACTTGGCAGGCTTGCTCTCTTTTGCTCCAAATAAGGCAGTTTTAGGGGTATTTTCTCCAGAATGTCCTTTTACACCATTTTCTGCAAAATAATATTAAAAGCACTAAATTAAGCAGAAATCATGTAAATATTCATCAATAATATTAATATAAAATGGACTAAATTATGCTCTATCACCCAATCATTGAGATTTTTCTTCGCTTGTCCCTTTTTCTCTGGCTCATCCTCATCGCCCTCCTCCTCCTTTAGAAAGATGTCGTCTATCCAAATAAAATTTTTATAAGGGAGTCGCTTCTCCAACTACCTTTCCAAAATCAATCTTGCACAATCCAACCCACTCCCTAAGAGCCTCGGTATTGGGAGCCGCTAAAGAGACCATCACCATGGCCAACACAAGACCTTTTCATAAGTTTAAATGTAGTAAAGCAAATTGTAGTCTCCATCCAATTCACTGAGTTGGGCAACATATTTCTCGATCACTTTCTCACCTTCATGAAGATCTATCTTCAGCTGCTCTTCGTAGACCATGATAGTATCCTTCGCTTATATATGGTCATCCATAGGAAGCAAGAGAAGAAAAGGAAGTATCCCCATTAATTTTAAAAGAAGAAGAAAAAGTAAACAAGAATTATCTTGAAAACAAGGAAGTATGAAAGAAAAAGAAGAATGAAAGTTGAGGGCAGTGATATTTAGAGAAGAAGAAAGGGTTCTTATATGGCGGCTTCATCGAAAAATTTTTAAATGCAGCTCAAGAAACAAGGCAGTCATTATCGATGGACAACAGGCGAAGCGACGTGAGCAAGGATAGGCCAATTTATATTAGCCACGTGGTGGCTCAGATCTGAAAGACAACTATCACCTTCGAATTTGAAGAAACGAAGACTAGCGGGGAACATCTAATGTTACACAATGATTGTCCAAAGTGAGCTATGAGCTATTACCATAAAATAGGGCCACATGGTAAGAGTTTGATAAGTTGATACGTGGTCCCATCCAAGAAAAGGAAGACCTAGATATCATTATACCCTGTTCTTCACCAAGACTCACAGTATAAAGATTAACAATCACAGAGACAAAGGTACGCAATTCTTACACTACTCTTGAGTTCTAAGCAATTTCTTACATTCACCCTATTCTCAAGTTTATTGACTTGAGCGTCAGAGTGGCTGCCATAAGCACCAACCACCTCACGTTCTATTTTCTTACAGGATTAACTAATCATAACACAACTCTATTTTCGATTACATCAATGTCTAAACATATTCCATATGTTTTGTCACTATGTTTCAACAACAATTCTAGATTTCTTTTAACAAATTAGAATCCTAGAGCTAATAATACTCATGTCCTCGATGGACGTCTATACTTTAGTCAAATTACATCTTCTACCCGCCAAAAAACTCTAAGATTTAGAATGCTTTAGTCTCCCAATATAAACAAAACCAAACAAAACGAATCATAAGCCTAGCTAATAGGTGTATGCATGCATGTAGTGTCCATAAATAAAAAGCCTCTAGATATGGTTTCTTATCTTAACTCTTTACCTTAGTTACATATTAGAGCTATTTATTGACTTAAGTATCAAAAGTTTTTAACATACTAAACTGCTCGGTGTTCTCCTGTTTTGTATATTTATATCAATTGTTGTTTTAGTTCCTTATTTACAAAAGAAAAAAAAAAGAATTCTGATCCTGTTGATATAATAGATATTGATAAGTTAATAGAGCTGATAATCAACCAATGGCAATCTGAAGATCATTGAAACCCAGTAGATTGATGAATCAAAGACTTGTGAGCATATGTGGAAAAAGCTGAAGTTAATGCATGATGATTGAAAAAAAAGAGAGAAGGAGCTAGGGTTCTTCAAGAGAGTCAAAATCTGAATAATTAATTGTAAACTCCTAATTTTTATACTCTTCCCACCATGCATAAACAAGATAGTGTGGAGATGGATGATGAGAATCTTACCCAAATATAAGTGATAAGATGGATTAAAAAAATATTTAATAGATATTTTATGAAATGAAATATCAAATAAAAAATACAAATGTTAGAAAAAGCCAAAAAGATAACAAATAAGTGAAGTTTAGGACCCCTAATTGCTCTAACTATGAGGCATGGAGTTCCTTTTATAACTCCATCTATAACTTCCAAACTACTTTCAATCAATATTCAACTCAAACTCAAGTATTTCAAACATTTTTTCAACATTTCATTTATAGATTATTCAATCATTGGGATATTCATGAATAATTATATAATAGAGTTTAATTCATAGCATTCCAAAAAAATATTTTTGTTTAATTATACATGTGTGCACAAAATAGTGTATGCATCCATGAATGGCCAATGTACATGCTAATAATAGATAAAAAAATAATATACTTTTCTAAACCAGAAGTTCATCTATCTATCTAAATGTGAAAGTAAGTCTTCCGAACAAATCAAATCATTACACTCCTGCTGTAAAAAGGCCCTTCAAGCCACTATCTGTGAGCGAGTTAATTTGTTAAGAATAAGACCTAGTGGCACTAATTCTATTAGTATTTGTGCAAGCAAAGACAATATTAAATAAGAAATGAAAGCTGCAATAGTGTTAGATTAAAACTTTTGATTATAAATAATAATATCAAATCAAAATAAGAAAAATATCATAAAAATAAAATTTATTTACTATTCACGCCGCTCGAGCAAAAATCCAATTTCAAGTAAGTCACTATTTCCATTCTAGAATTAGTTGTGAGTTGAGCAATCAAATTGGCTTCTAATACTCCAACTTCACCCTTTGATACACCTCATAAGCAGACACAAAATGAGCCACTTTTCTCTTCATAAAAGGCCACCAGTACACTTTATTCAGATCCTAATATATTTTGGTAGCTCTAGAGTGGACACTGTATTTGACATTATGAGCTAAGTCATAATGTCTCCTTCTAATCCTAAGTCATCTGGTACATATAATCTATTGCCATAATTGTAATACCCGGCTAGACTCCGGTATCAGAATTCCTACCGTTCGGTGGAATTTCGGATGTCGGAAACCTCTAAAAGGGTAAAATCATGTTTTTATAAAATGTTTTAATGTATTTTATGATTTTAAGTAAGAAGGAAATTAAGTTTTGAATGAAAAAGACTAAGGAGGCATTTCCAGGTTCGGCCGCCGAGCCTCAAGTTCGGCCGCCGAACGTGGAATAGTTTAGGGGGGCAAGTTAGGCTTCCGAAAGTGGCTCAGGTTCAGCCGCTGAACTTGCATGAGTTTTGGAGGCACTTTAGGCTGCCGAAGGTGGTCTGGCCAACCCCTATTTAAGGACTCCATGGCCAAAACGGGCGAGTTTTCTCTCCCTTTTCGGTCAACGGTGAGTCCATGCTCTCCCATGGTTGATTTTTGAGGTTTTCCTCTAATCTTTCGAGTTTTAACAAGTTTTATCTTGGTTTGAAGATACTTCAGCAAAAAGAGCAAGTTTTGGAGCTTGGAGACCCAAGGAGTGAGATTTCTTCCATCTCCGAGTTAGATCGCCTCTTCTCTTGATCTCCAAGAGGTAAGAGTAGATCCTTAGCTCATTTTATGTTTTAAACAAGTTTTATAAAGGTTTATGGGGTAGAAATGCATGTTTAGGTTATTTTGAGTTTATGGGTTTATAGAGTTTTTGAGTAATGTGGGTTGTTATGTATGTTTAATGTGTTGTAGTTGGGGTTTAGGATAGTTTGAATCCCCTAGGAGCTTATGTATGTGTGTATGCATGTTGTGGAAGTGTTGTGTTTGAATTGAATGGTTTGGGAGGTAAATGTGCATGATTGGAGGCTGAGTTCTGCCTTTGGAAGAACTCAGGTTCGGCAGCCGAAAGGACTTTCGGCCGCCGAACCTGCCTGTGGAGGCAAGCCTTTGGCTACCGAACCCTGCCCCCGAAAGTGGACTTTCGGCTTTGGAAGGGAGTTTCGGCCGTCGAAGGTGCCGCCGAACATGCATGAGTTTCGTCTCTGGAAGGAACCTTCAGCCGCCGAAAGTGCCGCCGAAGGTGCATGACTTTCGGCTCTGGAGGGACTTTCGGCCGCCGAACCTGCCGCCAAAAGTGCCCTGTTTAGCCTTCCTTTGCATGATTTCTATGATTGTTTTAAGGTATTTTAGGGGGTTTTTGGAGAGTATCTTAGAGTCATGTTCTTGTGTGTTTGGTCCCTCATTTGAGTCCACCTGTGTAGGTTCGGACCCAAGGAACTGAGGACCCCAGCAGTGAGATAGCTGCTTCAAAGTCTTGTCTGAGCTAGCCTGAGGTGAGTAGAATAACTCTTTATGTTTCAAAGCAAATAATGAAAGTTTTAGCATGATTCACGCATCATGAATACTATGAGATATATTAGGTTGTTTGCATTAGAATTCACGAATATGTTGCATTGCATATTATGTTGTTGATGTGGATGAACATTGAATGATCCATTAGTCCTCGTATGATATGGTATGATGATGATGATGATGATATGGTATGGAAGTCCAGGAAGACCCATTCTACGTCCCTGGCACAATGTAAGAGAAAGTCCAGGAAGACCCATTCTACGTCCCTGGCACTATTGGATATGTAGAGGACTATTGGTGACAAGTTCATCCTTAATGTGATTTGTTTGTGATGTGATGCATTTCATGAAAGCATGAACTTTAAATATAATGTTTTATTATTCTGCTCACTGGGCTCTAGTAGCTCACCCCCTTTCCCTTAATCCCCCAGGTTTACAGGTACGGGATAGAGTAGGAAGTCAAGAGTAAAGTTATGTTCTATGTAATAGTTAGCTGTGGACATGAGAATGATGTAATGTATAGTACAGCTATGTAATGTAATGATGAGTATTGAGGTTTAGAATTGTGCTTGACCCTAGTATGTTGTTAATCCCTTTTTGGTTACATGATATTTTAATGAAATATTTTATGATGTTATGTAAACCAAACTTAAAATATGATATGTTACCCCATTGGAGTATTTGATAAGGACTCCAGTGTGGGGTTTGATGGTTATGCTTATGAGTTGTGCATGCACAGGTTGAGTTTGGTAAATGAATGAGAAAGTTCAAAATTTTTATGTATGTGTTGATCATGTATGGGATTAAACAGGTGTACAGGTTGTATGTTAGGCTTGCTACGGGTCCCGGCGGCCTTAAGCCGATCTGAATCCTAGCGCCGGAAGCGGTCCGATTTTCGGGTCGTTACAATAATGGAGAGTCCTTCTATTATCAAACCTGAATACACCATTCTTACCTTGTTAAAATGCGCCTGCTATTTTCACCAACTCTGAATCCTTATAGTGTTTCTCTGCTACTTATTCTAGAAACACATGCATCACTTTTATCTGTGCTATCAAAACACCTGTACTAGACAACTCCAGCTATAAGCCTTCATTGACTAGCCTGTAAAATGTTTTCATTACTGGTCTCCTTTCCGCTGAAATATGAGATGAACTGCCAAGTGATTTCCGACTAAGAGATAAGCTTGAGTGATTTGTAAAGATGAGATAAGCTTTTGTGATCTGTAAAGATCTCACATTTCACCTTATAAAGGCAATACCTCCACATCTTGTGCAAAGATCACAATGACGATTTCTAGATCATGTGTAGGGTAATCTAACTCATACTTCTTCAGCTGCCTAGAAGCATAAGCTATTACCCTATCACTTTTCATCAACACATAACCTAGTCCCACTTGAGATGTATCACAAAATACTATGAAATCTTCATCTTGTAGGCAGAGCTAACACTGGTGTTGATGTCAATCTTCACTTTAAATCTTGAAAACTTTCTTCACATTAATATGATCAAACAAACTTTTGATTCTTCTGGGTTAATGGTCATAGGAGCAGCTATTTTAGAGAAATCCTAAACGGATCTCTTACAGTAACCTGCCAAACCCAAAAAGCTTTTGATCTTGGTTAGTGGGTCTGGACTAGTTTGCTATTGCTTCTACTTTCTTAAGGTCTACTTCGAATCCATTTTTTGACACTATATTCCCCAAGAAAGAGATACTCCTCAACCATAACTCACACTTTGAGAACTTGGCATACAACCTGTGCTTCCTCAAAGTCTGTAATACTCTCCTCGGATGATGGGCATACTCCTCTAATTTCTAGAATATACTAAGATATCGTCGATAAAGATAATAACAAAGTGATCTATAAATGGTCTAAAAACTCTATTCATGAGATTCATAAATGCTGCAGGGGCATTGGTCAACCCGAACGACATTACTAGGAACTCATCATGCTCATATCTGGTTTTGAAAGCTGTCTTAGGCACATCTTCTTCTCTGATTCTCAATTGGTGATACCTGAATCTCAAATCTATCTTAGAGAAATAATTGGCTCTTGCTAGCTATTCAAACAAATCATCAATCATTGGTAAAGTATACTTATTCTTGGTAGTGACTTTGTTTAACTATCTATAGTTAATACAAAGTCTCAAAGATCCATCCTTTTTTACAAACAATTTTGGAGCGCCCCAAGGTGAGATACTAGGTCGGATAAAACCATTATCTACCAATTACTGCAACTGCTCCTTTAGCTCTTTCAACTCAGCAAGTGCCATCCTGTAGGGAGGAATAGATTTGGGTCTGGTACTTGGCAACACCTCAATTTCAAACTCTATTTCCCTATTAGGTTGTAAACCTGGTAGATCGTCTAGGAAAATATCAAGAAACTCTTTAACCACGGGCATTGAAGCTGGTTCCCTGACCTGACTGTCAAACTCTTTGACATACACAAGAAACCTATAGGCCTATAAAGCAGATATCAAACGCTTAGGCATAACTGACTTGTCCCCTCAAAAAACAACCTCTGATCCATTTTTTCCTCTGAACCTAACTACCTTGTTTCTATAGACCAAGGTAGCACCATAAGTAAAGAGCCAATCCATCTTTAGAATGATGTCAAAATCAGTCAAATCTAGAACCACAAGGTCAGCTGAAAGGCACTTGTCCTCAACTATAACTAAACTAAACCGACAGATTGACTCTGTCAAAGACAGATCACACTTGGACCTACTTACCCAAAAAGGATACTCGAGCCTAAAAGCTATCAAACCCAATTCATCTGTAGCCCTTGGTGAAACAAAAGAATAAGAGGCAATAGGGTCCATATAAGAGCATAGACATTAGAACACACAATAGTGAGTTTACCTAACACTATTATGTTTAATGTGTTGGCCTCCTTCTATGTCATGGTGAAGATTCGTGCCAATGCTGAGCGACCTTCTTCTTGGGAACCTACTGAAGAAGAGGTTGCCCCTCTTCCTCTACCTCACCCTCTATCCTGTGATGTGGCTAAGGTTGCTGGCTAAGTCACACTACTAGAAGTTTTCTGCTTGGATTGTCCATCCTGGCTGCATTGGGACACTCACGTGCCATGTGTCCCTCCTATTCACATCTATAACAAGCTGTAGTCCTAAATCGATAAGGTCTTCTATGCAGCTTTCCACTTCTGACACATCCAGAGCTATCCGAACCATAACTTGAATTACTGTCCATTCCTAGACTAGGCTTCAACAAATTCCATAACTTGTTCTTCTTGGTGGACTTATTCCACTTTCTATTTCCTGTGGCGGCTATACTCAGAAATAAAAGGTTAAACTTTCCTGCACTCGAAGCCTTAGAACATGATGGTTTTGTCACCTGTTGTTTTATTATTCTCTAAATGATAGCACTGGTCTCCATCTTTCTAGCTGCATCTATTATGGTGTGGAAACTCTCTCTCTCTGCTATTAAGGTTAAGGATGAATACCTTGAGTGGAGTTTCATGGCATACCTCTTAGCCTTCTCTGCTCTGTGTCATAAGCCTGACCCACATACTATAGAAACTCTAGAAACTTGTTTGTGTACTCTTCCACACTCATGTCCTCAGTCTGTATTAATTATTCAAACTCTATCACCTTTAACTCCCTTGAACTATGTGGAAAAGCCCATCTTGAAATCTCATTTGCAAATTATTCCTAGGACAAGCTGTATAGTTTTGGTTCCATATAGTTCTTGAACTACTCTTTAGCCTTCTTGCACTTTAGAGTCAACCCTGCCATCTGAATGGCTCACTGTCACTAGCTCCTAACTTATCAGCTATCATCTTTACTGCTTTGATATACTCAAATAGGTCATCTCCCTCCTTATACTTAGGAGCATCTAACTTTAGGTAATCGGTCATATTTACCTTGCTCATTGGAATTACTGGTTCTTTGCAGCACTCCGTGGGTTGGGGTTTTTTGGATTCTGGTAATATGGTGGAGGTGAGTACATAGGTTAGGATGGATATGGTGGGTAATATGGAGGATAGGGCATGTATGAGGGGTAAGGGTGATAGCCAAAGTAAACTGATGAGCCTCCCATCAGATACCCGGGTCCTTGTGTGTAAAACTGATATTGAGGTATATAAGTTGATCATGAGGCCTAAGCACCTCCTATTCCTCCTTCAGACTCTCGCACACCCTCTCTTTCCAAACTCATACCAAACTTCTATCTCTTTTCTAATTGCCACCCATTGATTCCCTGACATCTGCAGACATCCTACCCGATCCATTCTCCTTCTATATACATCAATATACCTTTTAGGGTCCTTTGATGCTTCTCTCCTATTATTTCTGCTTACCCATGCTCTTAATAGAGTAACAGGGGGAAGGGCATCTATACCTTTAGTTTCAGGTGGAGCACCGGTCAATCGTGCATATGGACATGAGCCATACATCCTGTCTTATGAAAAACAGATTAAACACATAAACATTAGCATTAGATGGTTCATGTGGATACATATGATCCCACAACATCTATATCATATTATTAATGCACATGCATATAGTCATGACATTACACATAAGCATACATACATCAATATAGGAGTCTACATCCTATTCCTAGTGAACATGTATTTTTCTAATTGCTTTTGCTCTCTAACATCTATGAGCCTAACACTCTAAATTTGACTATATAAACCTAGGGCTCTGATACTAATATGCAACAACTCGAAAATCAGACCACTATCGACATTATGGTTCAAATTGATTTAAGGTCATTGGAACCTGTAGCAAGTCTACTATACATCTTGCAACATCTAATACAACCACCACATGATATTAAAAATATACATGATCTTAAAAACTCGATATATACATATATACATAACTGAAAAAAATAAACTTATACTACAGATAAAAGATTAAAAGGGAAATGAGAAATATGGAGAACAAAAGATAGTTTAATATTAGAAGTACAAACAATCGATCCGGTTCCAAAGACAGAAACAAAAAAAAACCATCGGTTATCCTGATTGTATCCTTTTGTAGACATGGAAGGTAATTAAGGAAGCATTTAGAGGAATCCGTTATGTATCTATTTACACCATAATCAATAATCTATAGAGTAGTATCAAAAACACGTACATCACTTTCATTAATTTACTCTTTAATATTTAGTAAAATCTACATATTAGTCCCTATATTTCTAAATTTAATCCTTAAAATTTTATTTGATTAATAATATAATCCCTTATTTCAACTTTATATTTTTAATAAAATTTAATCACTATATTTTTATAAATGGATGCCTAATTATTATAATTATGAATAAATCTTCATATTCATAAATTATGAATAAATCTTATATCTATAAATTAATCTCTATTTATGAAAATTTAATATTTTATATGTAATAATAATAAAATAAAAATAAAACAAAAAAACTGTCATTTCTTTTTAGCCTAATTAACTAAAAAAATAAATAACCAATAAGGGAAAAATTAGGCATGAAAGAATTCATCGAGCTTGAATTGGATGTATATTGTGACGAAATTCTTGATTCAATTTTTATTTTATTATTTTATTATCAAATATAATATATTTAAAATTAATAAATATGGAAAATTAATTTGTAAAAAATACAAATACTTATTTACAAGTAATTATAATATTTAGGAATTAATTTATAAAAATATCGAAATAGTTTATAATTAAAGGGACTATTTTATTATGAAACAAAACTTTATAGCTAAATTTAAAAATATATGGACTAAATTATATATTTTATTAAATTTTAAAGATTAAAATATATGTTAATGTAGTTAAAAATTATTTTTAAGTGATTTTTAAATCTCAGATCAGTATTTATTAATCGTATCTCTCATTTTACTAACGGGATAAAATTCTTTCATTTTGTTAATGGATAAAATTACGTAATTTTTTATTATAAATTAAATTACAAAATTCTATCATCAAATCACAAGTTATTTTTTTAAAATTATTTTTTTTAATTTTAATATGGTTATTTAATTCTTATTAATTTTTATTTGTATTTTGTTTTCATGTTTAATGGGCCTTAAAAATAAATTGATGAATAAGGGGAAGCTTAAAACAAGACCTTGGTAGCCGATAAAGAAGATATGGCCAAAACTTACATGTCGAAAGAGGTCGAATTACTTGCCAGGCTAAGGAGATTATTTTGGACCCAAATCCATGTTAGAGTGGAAGCATGGGGTGTTTAACAATTATCCGCAAATTTTTCAAATGCACTCTTAATGGGTTTCTAAAGTGACAAGACTAATGTTTCAACTTCCAAACGAACATGCTAACCATAAAATTTGCTACCCATTGGCTAGATTGATGTAGAAGAGAAAGAAACCAAGCACTCAACCAAGGTGAGATTGTTACCTCTTGTAGTGCAAATTTCCAATGGAATTTTTAGCCTATTTATGAGATATATGCACTAATGAAGACACATGTCTTTATTAGATGTCTTGCAAGAGACAAGAGGTAGCTTAATGGGCTACGACATGCCCAATCCTTAATTAACTTAATCCATAGGTACTACACATGGTGTTCAAACAAGGCCCATTACGTAGTCTATATTCAAACTATTTAAACTATGACAAAGCGCATGCTTTCACTTCTTCAAGGCCTACAGTTGGGCCACGAAATTATATGACAATTTCCTTTTTAATTTATTTTACTCTTAAGGACTAAATAGCTCATCCTTTCATTTCAATTTCAAGTCATGCTAGATACTTTGTCTGCAAACTAAATTTATTAATTTAATTTAATTAATTAAATAATTAATTAACTAATTAAATTAATTATTCTTAAAGTAAATTATTATATTGCAATAAAATAGTTATAATTAGAACATAATTTTGATATAGTTTTGATACAATTCGAAGCAATTTTGGTATAGTTTTGATTCTTATTTTGATTTTCTAACTTTAATTTAATTTTAATTTCAATTCTAAAGCTTGATTTTGCAAATAAAATTTTTAATATTCTTACGTTTATTTTAATATTAAATAACATCAAAATAATACTAAAAATAATAATATTAGCATTTAAAAAATATTAATATTAATATTAATATATATTATATACAATTGTTAGTAAAAATATTATATTATTTTTATATAGTTTTTAATTATATAATTTTGATTAAAAAGACACATGTGTAATTAATATATAAAAATATATTATATTATTAATATATGATTCACTCATATAATTAAAAATTATAAAATAATTAATATATTTATACTTAAATAACAAATACATATTTATATATATATATAATCTATTTCGGTATTATAAATTATGATTAATTAATTAAATTATTTAAATTATATTGTTAGAAATCTTTAATAACTAATATACAATTATTTTATAATATTATTAATAATAATAATGATTTAATAATTAAGAAGGAGAGTGTTATATAAATTATATGAATAATTTAATTTATAAAAGTAATTAGAAAATATAAAATATAAAAATAATCAAAAAGAGTATATATACACATGAAATGAATCAATAAAAATTTTATTGAGTAAAGTCTCAAATAACTTATAAATAATTATCTTGTTTGTACCTTATTTATAGGCTTTTTCTATATATTATTTAACAATTTATAAAATTAAAATTTAAATTCTTTTAGATAAAATCATATAATTTTGGTAATATAATTTATAATTCTATATTGAAACTATATAAAAAATAAAACATATTATTGAAACTATGTAATAAAACTATAATATCAATATATATATATATATAATAAATTTTTTGGTATGGTTCTGGTTCAATACAGTTTTGGTTTGATTTTAGTGTAGTTCTTGATAAAGAATTAAAACTAGAATTATAACTAAATAACCAAATAAGTTTAGTTTAGTATGATTTGGTTTCTATAATATCAATTTTTTTATTTCAATACGGTTTGGGATCTCCAAAAATCATGTATAGCCTTAATACCAATATAGATTGATAATCCAATATTAGCAAGAGTAAACTCTCCATGAATTAGTTATCTAGGAATGCATAGCTGACCTACTCATCCTATAAGTTCCTACTATATCTATCTAGATATCTAATTTCTAATAGCATGAGAGTTACTATCCTGCTTCCATCAGTATCACATATTGATTTGTATAGATAGAGGCGACAATTTTTCTGAATGGTTAGTTTAGTGAAGCATCCATGATTAGAAACATACTTATAACCTATGTACTAGTAATATCACTCATATTCTCAACCATTAGGAAGGATGTCACTAACATAAGCTAATACACTAATAATCAACTAATTTAAATGACAAAAACAACATAAGGTATTATTTTATTACATATGGGAATAAGATTTACAAATTACAAACTTAAGATATGCCTCCAAGGCATACTTTACTCTAACAAACTCTCACTTGCACTAGAGCATTCTTTATAATATCTTAAAGCCATCTTATCCAAGTGTCGATCTAATTGCTGCTGGCTCATAGGCTTTGTGAGTGGATCAATAATTTTACTTGTTAAAGGTATCTATTGTATGGCTATATCGCCCCTCCTAACTATCTCTCTCATAATATGAAATAGTGTCCCTACGTGTTTGGATCTTTCATAAGACCTTTGTTCCTTTACTTGTGCAATAGCTCTATTATTATCACAATAGAAGGCAATAGGTGACTCTGAGAGGAACCACATTAAGTTCTTGCAGTGAGTAGTGCAGTACAAGCTTAGGTTAAATCCTAGTAAGTGTATCTTTGGAGTTACCTCAGAAAAGCTATTAGGGTATCAAATTAGTCAAAAGGGTAAAGAAATCAATCCAAATAAGGTAAATAATAGAGATGCCAGCGTCCTGCATTGAGAAAGAAGTCCAAAGTTTCTTAGAAAAGTATAAGTATATCAATAAGTTTATAGCCAGGCTTGCTATCATCTGCAAGCCAATCTTTAAGTTATTAAGAAAGAATCAACCACTCAAATTCTAATGCCCAATTAAACTTCAGTATTGAAATTTTAAATTTTCAATGGAATCTCCATTAGGATTCAGAATCTCAGAACCAAAAAGCTCAAAGGAGTAAAATGAATTTTTTATAAAATGAATTTTAAGTATTTTAAAAATGTGTTTAAAAAAAGAAATAAAAAAAAGTTAATTTTTGGTCGCCGAACCTCCCAAGTTTGACAGCCAAACGTTGGTTAGCAGACCCACCTATAAAAGGGTCTCGGCTTGAAATGGAGAGGTGAGTCTCCTGTCCCATTTCTTCACAAGTTTCATCTTTTAGTAATCTTCTCATGGATTTCTAACTTTATTGAAGAATCTATTGGGAAATCCAGAGATTATTGCAACCCAGTTGCGCAGCGGAAAAATAAAATCTCTGTTGATTTCCTTTCCCAATCCGAGTGCTTCGTTTAATTCTAAAGATGGATATGAGACTAACCTGTTAATCTCGTTAAGAAGATAAAATGTTGGATTGATGGTGCTGCTTTTTCAAACGAACACCCTCTATGGTGTAACGACCCGAAAATCGGACCGCTATCGGCGCTAGGATCCAGATCGACTTAAGGCCGCCGGGACCCGTAGCAAGCCTGACATATAACCTGTGAACCTGTCAAATCCCATACATGATCATACATACTCATAAACCTGTAAACTTTTCCTTTCCATAAACCAAGCTCAACCTGTGCATACTCGTAACATAACATAAACCACACACTGGAGCCCTCATCAAATGCTCCAATGGGGTATCATAACATACATGAATTAAGCTTGGTTGAACATAAACATCATAAAACATTCTATAGATCATGTATCAAAAGGGATTACTATACAACTTGGTCAAGCACAATTTCTAAACCTCAATACATCATCATTACATATCATAACTGTATAAGACATTACAGTACAATTTAATCATGTCCACTGCTAGCTATTACATAACCATAACTTTACTCTATCCGACTTCCTGCTCTATCCTGTACCTGCAAGTCTGGGGGTTAAAGGGAGAGGGGTGAGCTAAAAGCCCAGTGAGTAGAACCATAAAAACATATTAACAAACATGCTCCAATGAAATGCACATAACACAGACAATTCACATAAGGGTTGGGTGAACTTGTCACTAAATAGTCCCATCATCATTTGTGCCAGGCCGTAGCATGGGGTCCTGGTCTTCCTGTCATATCATACATTACTTACCATTGCCCCAGGGCCTCCTCTGGGCTCCTGGTCTTCGAGTCCCATATCCGTGCCAGGCCGTAGAATGGGGTCCTGGTCTTTCATTTCCGTGCCAGGCCATAGAATGGGGTCCTGGTCTTCCCTCAGGGACTAATTGGGTCATCCAACATTCACCCACATCAACAATAAAGAATGCAATGCAACATATTCGTGAAATCTAATGCAATCATCCTATTGCATACTCATGATGCATGAAACATGATAAACATTTAATTTCTCAATTTAAAAGATTAAGTTTAGTTCCACTCACCTCTGGCTGACTCTGACAACACCGAAGCAGCTGAACTCACTGCTGGGGTCCTCGGTTCCTCGGGTCCGAACCTACACAGGTGGACTCAAATGAGGGACCAAACATACTAGAACATGACTCTAAAATACTCCCCAAAAACCCCCTTAAAACACCTCAAATCATCATGGAAAAACATGCAAAGGAAGGCTGCACAGGGCACTTTCGGCAGCACCTTCGGCGGCCGAAAGTCCCTCCAGAGCCGAAAGTCAGGCAGGTTCGGCAGCACCTTCGGCGGCCGAAAGTGCCCTCCAGAGACGAAAGTCTCTTTCCGGGGGCAGGCTTTGGCAGCCGAAAGGCTTGCTTCCCAGCCATGTTCGGCGGCCGAAAGTCCTTCGGCTGCCGAACCTGGTTTCTGCCAAAGGGCAGAAACTTCAGCTCCTCATGCACAAATGCCTCCCAAACCTTCCAAACATGCATTTTTTCCTATTCTACAACATACATACTCAAGCATACAAGTTCCTAGGGGCTTCAACTAACTTAAACCCCATCTACAACACATCAAACATCCACATTGTTCATAAACACAACATATACCCATAAACATAACAATAACCTAACATGCATTTCTACCCCATAGATCTACTTAAAACTTACTTAAAACATGCAATAAGCTCAAGATCGGACCTTACCTCTTGAAGATCGAGAGGCGAACGACCCTAGCTTGAAAAATGGGAGAGAGAGAGTTCCTTGAACCTCCAAGCTCTAAAACTTGCTCAAATGCTCAAAATCTTCAAAACAAAGTGAAAACTCATGAAAATCTTGAAAGATCTGAAGGAAGAAACTCAAGATTGGTGAGGGATGGCGGAGGGCTCACCTTGGCCGAAAATGGGGAGAAAGCTCGCCCATTTCGGCTAAGGGACCCCTTTATAGTGGCTGGCCAGGCCACATTCGGGAGCCAAACGTGCCTCCGCATGCATGCCATGTTCGGCGGCTGAACTTGAGTTTCGGTGGCCGAACCTGGACTTCCCTCACTTATGCCTTCGGGGGTCTAAAGCACTCCCGAAGTGTATGTATGTTCGGCGGCCGAACTTGGGGTTCGGCGGCCGAACCTGAGTTTTCCTCCAAGGCTATTTTCATGCAAAAAACTCATTTTCTTTCATGCTTAAAACATAAAACACATTAAAACATTTTATGAAAACATGGTTTTACCCTTCTAGAGGTCTCCGACACCCGAGATTCCACCGGACGGTAGGAATTTCGATACCGGAGTCTAGCTGGGTATTACATTCTCCCCCCTTAAGAACATTCGTCCCCGAATGTTCCTCAACTAGCACATGCAAGGCATACAACATATCATACACATAAAACATATGAAACATATAAGAAACTAACCTTAGAAAAGATAAGGGTATTGCTGGAGCATGGACTCCCGTGTCTCCCAGGTGCATTCTTCCAGATTGTGGTGGTTCCAAAGGACTTTCACCATCGGGATTTTCTTGTTCCTCAACTTCCTGATTTGAGTGTCCAGAATCCATACCGGCTGCTCAACATAGGTGAGATCCTCTTGGATCTCCACATCAGGCTCACTAAGAACCTTGCCCGGATCTGACACGAACTTCCTCAACATAGAAACATAGAAAACCGGATGGATTATTTCCATTGAAGCAGGTAAATCCAGCTTGTACGATACATTCCCAATCTTTTGCAAGACTTCAAAGGGTCCGATGTACCGTGGAGCCAGCTTACCTTTCTTCTCGAATCGAACCACTCCTTTCATAGGAGACACCTTGAGCAATACCAGATCCCCCTCCTGAAACTCTACTTGCCTTCTGCGGATGTCTGCATAACTCTTCTGTCTGCTTGCAGCAGTCTTGATTCTTTCTCTAATTAAGGGTACCACCCTGCTGGTGATTTCTACTAGCTCAGGCCCTGCCAAGGCCTTTTCTCCAACTTCTTCCCAGTAAACAGGTGATCTGCACTTCCTCCCATACAAAGCTTCATATGGAGCCATCCCGATGCTAGCATGATGGCTGTTATTGTAGGCAAACTCCACCAAAGGCAGATGCTGCCTCCAAGAACCGCCAAAGTCCAGCACACACATTCTAAGCATATCCTCTATTGTCTGGATGGTCCTCTCCGACTGTCCGTCCGTCTGTGGATGAAAAGCAGTGCTAAAATCCAACCTGGTGCCCATGGCATCCTGCAGACTCCGCCAAAACCTGGAGGTGAACTGGGGCCCTCTATCGGACACTATTGAAACAGGAACCCCATGCAGTCTGATGATCTCATCAACATACACCTGCGCCAACTTGTCCACAGAATAGCCACTCCTGACAGGGATGAAGTGGGCAGATTTGGTGAGTCTATCCACAATCACCCATATGGAGTCCAATCTGTTGGACGCTGCCGGTAACCCCACCACGAAGTCCATAGCTATATTCTCCAATTTCCACTTTGGAATAGGTAGTGGGTTAAGCATTCCAGCCGGCTTCTGATGTTCCAGCTTCACCCTCTGACACACTTCGCAGGCTGACACAAACTGTGCCACTTCTCTCTTCATAGCTGGCCACCAATAAACCTTCTTCAGATCTTGATACATCTTGGTGGCTCCGAGGTGAATGCTGTATCTTGCATTATGAGCCTCTCTCATAATGTCTCCTTTTAGCCCTACGTCATCTGGTACACATAATCGACTCCCATAGTGGAGGATCCCCTTGTTGTCGAATCTGAACTCACTGTCTTTGCCTGACTGAACAGTCCTGGCAATCTTCACTAACTCTGGGTCCTCATGCTGTTTTTGAGCCACCTGCTCCAGAAACACGGGTGCCACTCTCATCTGAGCAACTAAAGCACCTATACCAGACAACTCCAACTGTAGACCTTCATCAATGAGCTTGTAAAACTCCTTCACTACCGGTCTCCTCTCCGCCGTGATGTGGGATAAACTGCCTAGTGACTTCTGGCTTAGGGCGTCTGCCACAACATTCGCCTTACCCGGATGGTATTGAATCTTGCAATCATAATCACTCAGCAGTTCTACCCATCTTCTCTGTCTCAAGTTCAGATCTCTTTGACTCAGGACGTACTGTAGGCTTTTATGATCCGTGAAGATCTCACATTTAACCCCATAGAGGTAGTGCCTCCACATCTTGAGTGCAAAGATTACTGCTGCCATTTCCAGGTCATGTGTGGGGTAATTCAACTCATGCTTCTTTAGCTGCCTAGAAGCATAAGCAATCACCCTTTCATTCTGCATTAGCACACAACCCAGACCCACTCGGGATGCATCACAGAACACTGTGAAGTCCTCATTGCTAGCTGGCAGAGCTAACACTGGTGCTGACGTTAACCTCTTCTTAAGCTCTTCAAAACTCTCTTCGCACTGGTCGGTCCACACAAACTTCTGATTCTTCCTGGTTAACCTGGTCCGAGGAGCTGCAATTTTTGAGAAGTCCTGAACGAACCTCCTGTAGTAACCTGCCAAACCCAAGAAACTTCTGATCTCTGACACTGAAGTGGGTCTAGGCCAGTTAGCCACAGCTTCTACCTTCTTGGGGTCTACCTCTATTCCATTTTCTGACACCACATGCCCTGAGAATGAAATGCTCCTCAGCCAGAACTCACACTTGGAGAACTTGGCATACAAGCCATGCTCCCTCAAGGTCTGTAGAACCAACCACAGATGATGGGCATGCTCCTCTGCATTCCTGGAATACACCAAGATATCATCTATGAAGATAATAACGAAGTGATCCAGGTACTGGCTAAACACTCTGTTCATGAGATCCATGAATGCTGCAGGGGCGTTGGTTAACTCGAACGGCATCACAAGGAACTCAAAATGCCCATATCTAGTCCTGAAAGCTGTCTTTGGCACATCTTCCTCTCTGATCCTCAGCTGATGATACCCGGACCTCAGATCTATTTTAGAGAAACAATCCGCCCCTGCTAGCTGGTCGAATAGATCATCGATCCTTGGCAAAGGGTACCTGTTCTTGGTAGTGACTTTGTTCAACTGCCTGTAGTCGATACAAAGTCTGAGGGATCCATCCTTCTTTCTCACAAACAAAACTGGAGCACCCCAAGGTGAGGTACTCAGTCGGATGAAACCCTTGTCTACCAGCTCCTGTAACTGCTCCTTCAACTCTTTCAATTCTGCTGGCGCCATCCTGTAAGGAGGGATAGAGATCGATCGGGTTCTAGGCATCAGTTCTATCTCGAACTCTATCTCCCTAGCAGGTGGTAAACCTGGCAGCTCGTCTGGAAACACATCCAAAAACTCTCTGACCACCGGCACTGAGGCAGGCTCTCTAACCTGACTGCTAAGCTCTCTCACATGAGCCAAATACCCCTGACATCCCCTCCTAAGCAACCTGCGAGCCTGAAGAGCTGATATCAGACCTCTAGGTGTACCCCTCCTGTCTCCCCTGAAGACGACCTCTGACCCATCCTGACTTCTGAACCTGACTACCTTGTCCCTGCAGTCCAAGGTAGCACCATGGGTAGATAACCAGTCCATCCCTAGAATGACGTCAAAATCTGTCAAATCTAGAACCAACAGGTCGACGGACAAGCATCTTCCCTCAACAAACACAGGACTACACTGGCAGACTGACTCTGCCACTGATGGATCACACTTCGGTCCATTGACCCAGAGAGGACACTCTAACCCAGAGATCATCAACCCCAACCTCTCAACGGCTCTCGGTGCAATAAAAGAATGAGATGCACCAGGGTCCATCAAGGCATACACATCTGAACAACCAATGACTAAGTTACCTGCCACCACGGTGTTAGATGCATATGCCTCCTGCTGTGTCATTGTGAAGATCCGTGCTGGAGCTGATGGACCTTCACCTCTGAAACCCGCTGAAGAAGAGGCTGCCCCTCTCCCTCTGCCTCTACCACTAGCCTGAGTCGTGGCTGGAGCTGCTGGCTGCGCTACACTACCTGAAGCTGTCTGCTGGGATTGAGCCATCGGGACTGCTCTTGGACATTCTCGAGCCATATGCCCCTCCTGACCACATCTGTAGCAGGCTGTCGTCCCAAACCGACATACTCCCTTGTGTGGCTTACCACACCTTGCACAAACTGCATTATCCGCACCAGAGCTTGAGCCACCTCCAAATCCCAGACTGGACTTAACTTTGCTCCAGAACTTGTTCTTCTTAGTGTTGGCTTTGCCCCATCTCTTGCTGCCTGAAGCTACTGCACTTAGGGTAGAGGGATCTAACCTTCCCCCACCCAGGGTTTTAGGACCAGAAGACTGTGCCACTGACTGCTTAACTGTCCCCTGAATGATGGCACTGGCCTCCATTTTCCTGGCCATATCTACTATGGCATGGAAGCTCTCCCTGTCCACTGACTGAATCAAGGAGGAATACCTGGAATGAAGTTTCATGACATACCTCCTTGACTTCTTCGAATCTGTATCCAGACTCTGCCCAGCAAAAGGCCACAGCTCCAAGAATCTGTCGGTGTACTCCTCTACACTCATTTCATCTGTCTGCCTCAACTGCTCAAACTCTATCATCTTCAATTCCCTTGAACTGTCAGGGAAAGCCCAGCCTGCAAACTCGTTTGCAAACTCCTCCCATGATAAGCTTTCCACCCTCGGGCTCACATAATTCTTAAACCACTCTCGGGCTTTCTTGCATTTTAATGTGAACCCAGCCATCTGGATGGCTCTACTGTCATCCGCCCCTAACTCCTCTATAATTGTCTTGACCCTCTCAAGATACACAAACAGGTCATCACCTGATTCAAACTGAGGAGCACCCAGCTTCATATATTCAGTCATCTTGACCTTGCTCCCACCAGATGAGCTAGGCTTAGGTAATGGGTTTTCTGGAACTGTGGGTTCTGCTGTTGGAGGAGGAGGTGCAACATTTTCTGTGGTAGGGTTTGCTGGATTTGGATAGTAAGGTGGGGGTGGATACATTGGGTACTGTGGGTATGGTGGGTAGTAGGGTGGGTATGGCATCTGTGTGGGATAAGGGGTAAAGCTAGGGTAATCCGCTGTACCTCCCATCAAATACCCGCGATTTTGTGAGAAGTGTGGGTAGTGGGGTGGCTGAACAAATCCCGAGGCCTGAGTGCCTCCTTGGGACTTTCCCATACCTTCTTCTGACATGCTAACTCCCAGACTGCCATCCCTCCTCTGCTCTACATCCATATCATCCCCTATGTCCTCTGACATTCCTCCCTGAACTGTTCCCCTCACTGATCTGCTTCTACCCAGATCCAGAGACCTTCTAGGGTCTCTTGCTGCTCTTTCTCTGTTAGACCTACTAGACATTGCCCTAGGCAATGCAGGAGGACGGGCGCTCATGCCCTCATCCTCAGGTGGCACTCCAGTCAATCGTGCAGATCGACGAGTTCCTCTCATCCTGTTTTCTGAAAAACAGCACGTAACAAACAAACATTAGCATCATATGGTTCATGTGGAAACACATGAACCCGCATCATATACATCACATATCATAGCATATCATTAATGCACATGCATATTATCATGGCATTTCACATCATCATACAAGACAGGACTCCACCTCCTATCCTAGTGGACATGATCTTTCCTATTGTGCTTGACCTATTATAACATCTATGAGCCCGACACTCTAGGTCCGACCATGTGAACCTAGGGCTTTGATACCACTCTGTAATAACCCGAAAATCGGGCCGCTACCGGCGCTAGGATCCAGATCGACTTAAGGCCGCCGGGACCCGTAGCAAGCCTGACATATAACCTGTGAACCTGTCAAATCCCGTACATGATCATACATACTCATAAACCTGTAAACTTTTCCTTTCCATAAACCAAGCTCAACCTGTGCATACTCATAACATAACATAAACCACACACTGGAGCCCTCATCAAATGCTCCAATGGGGTATCATTACATACATGAATTAAGCTTGGTTGAACATAAACATCATAAAACATTCTATAGATCATGTATCAAAAGGGATTACTATATAACTTGGTCAAGCACAATTTCTAAACCTCAATACATCATCATTACATATCATAACTGTATAAGACATTACAGTACAATTTAATCATGTCCACTGCTAGCTATTACATAACCATAACTTTACTCTATCCGACTTTCTGCTCTATCCTGTACCTGCAAGCCTGGGGGTTAAAGGGAGAGGGGTGAGCTAAAAGCCCAGTGAGTAGAACCATAAAAACATATTAACAAACATGCTCCAATGAAATGCATCATAACATAGACAATTCACATAAGGGTTGGGTGAACTCGTAGCATGGGGTCCTGGTCTTCCTGTCATATCATACATTACTTACCATTGCCCCAGGGCCTCCTCTGGGCTCCTGGTCTTCGAGTCCCATATCCGTGCCAGGCCGTAGAATGGGGTCCTGGTCTTCCCTTAAGGACTAATTGGGTCATCCAACATTCACCCACATCAACAATAAAGAATGCAATGCAACATATTCGTGAAATCTAATGCAATCATCCTATTGCATACTCATGATGCATGAAACATGATAAACATTTAATTTCTCAATTTAAAAGATTAAGTTTAGTTCCACTCACCTCTGGCTGACTCTGACAACACCGAAGCAGCTGAACTCACTGCTGGGGTCCTCGGTTCCTCGGGTCTGAACCTACACAGGTGGACTCAAATGAGGGACCAAACATACTAGAACATGACTCTAAAATACTCCCCAAAAACCCCCTTAAAACACCTCAAATCATCATAGAAAAATATGCAAAGGAGGGCTGCACAGGGCACTTTCGGCGGCCGAAAGTCCCTCTAGAGCCGAAAGTCAGGCAGGTTCGGCAGCACCTTCGGCGGCCGAAAGTGCCCTCCAGAGACGAAAGTCTCTTTTCGGGGGCAGGCTTCGGTAGCCGAAAGGCTTGCCTCCCAGCCATGTTCGGCGGCCGAAAGTCCTTCGGCTGCCGAACCTGGTTTCTGCCAAAGGGCAGAAACTTCAGCTCCTCATGCACAAATGCCTCCCAAACCTTCCAAACATGCATTTTTTCCTATTCTACAACATACATACTCAAGCATACAAGTTCCTAGGGGCTTCAACTAACTTAAACCCCATCTACAACACATCAAACATCCACATTGTTCATAAACACAACATATACCAATAAACATAACAATAACCTAACATGCATTTCTACCCCATAGATCTACTTAAAACTTACTTAAAACATGCAATAAGCTCAAGATCGGACCTTACCTCTTGAAGATCGAGAGGAGAATGACCCTAGCTCAGAAAATGGGAGAGAGAGAGTTCCTTGAACCTCCAAGCTCCAAAACTTGCTCAAATGCTCAAAATCTTCAAAACAAAGTGAAAACTCATGAAAATCTTGAAAGATCTGAAGGAAGAAACTCAAGATTGGTGAGGGATGGCGAAGGGCTCACCTTGGCCGAGAATGGGGAGAAAGCTCACCCATTTCGGCTAAGGGACCCCTTTATAGTGGCTGGCCAGGCCACATTCGGGAGCCGAACGTGCTTCCGCATGCATGCCATATTCGGCGGCCGAACTTGAGTTTCGGCGGCCGAACCTGGACTTCCCTCACTTATGCCTTCGGGGGCCTAAAGCACTCCCGAAGTGTATGTATGTTCGGCGGCCGAACTTGGGGTTCGGCGGCCGAACCTGAGTTTTCCTCCAAGGCTATTTTCATGCAAAAACTCATTTTCTTTCATGCTTAAAACATAAAACACATTAAAACATTTTATGAAAACATGGTTTTACCCTTCTAGAGGTCTCCGACACCCGAGATTCCACCGGTCGGTAGGAATTCCGATACCGGAGTCTAGCCGGGTATTACATATGGTATCCACACGAACGTCTTCTATTCTTCTAGAGTGCTAGCTCTCTCAAAGATGGATAGATTATATGCTCCACAATCTGCATCTATTAGACTGAGTTTTCTCAAAACGTCATCAACCCCCATAATTCGTAGTAGGAGTATTTATATATTTCAGTCTTTTGTTTTCCACCAACTCTTTTCCTAAAAGAGTTGTGCTCAGAACCCACTATCACAATCTCGCAGATACTCAAATATCTTATGTGATAGAGTCCTTTATCTGTAACACTTACAGATAGACTGCAGATCTTTTAAATATTATTATCTCATAATAATAAATAATTAATAATAATAAAGTGTCAATAATAATAATAATAACACTTTATTATTATTAATTATATTAATGGGCTTTGGGCTTTTAGCCCATTAATATGACATAGCACATCAACAATGTTCTTTTGTATGTGACCCAATAGGCTCACATTAATTGGCAATAGGCCCAGTCCCACAAGGCCCATAAGTCATAAGTGGCCTCTAGCAAGACATTATGACTACTCAACTAATATGAGGATCAATAGTCCAATAAAGCCTAATAAATAGAACATGAATTAATCCCTTTGTCACACGATATCCAGTTTGAACATAAGTCATGGTCAATGTCAAACTTATAATGTTCAAACTTATGATTTCTCGATCTCTAAGTAGACTGATAAATTCAAATGATATTGATCACACTATTAATTCATTTGAGCACGGCCATGCATTTCTCAGTCTCACTTATCGAGGGGCCCAGGAGATATATCTCTCATAGAGAGGGACAAATCCTATCTTGATTGTTCATTATCCTCTACATAATTTCTATTATGCTCAATCATAACCTTTATGATTGTCCGATTAAAGACAACGTTTGGTTATGTCAAAACATAATAGTCCTTATATTGGAAACTATGATAATCTCAAGTCAAAGGATTAAGACATAACTACTTTGAGATTCACTTATGACAATAACCCATATAGTGATCTCAATGCGGGTCCATACAATACTTTGTTCTCTAACAAGTATCTATGATTATTGAATTATATCAACATATACATAATCATCTTATGATTATCAATCAATAATTATACCAGTTATATTTTATTATTATCAACATAATAATAAGTAACTAGGGATGATAATCATTATTATGTAACATGCAAACAAATAATAATGATAAAAACCTCTTTTATTAATAACCAAAACGACATACAAAAAGGTCCAAGATAATGGCCTAGGGCATATACACTAACAATCAAGTTTGGGTTTTCGAGTTTTTAGTAATTAGGACAGTTTGGAGCTCATCTCTTCCTCTTCTCCAAATTCTTTGTTGTTATGGTTATTATTTCTCCAAAAGATAAGTGAGAATCCTTGCCTCTCTCCTATTTTGAGTTTTTAAAGAGATTTTAAGTTTTTTAAAGTGATTGAGCTATATATGCAAGAATTTGAGGGTTAAGTTCAATGTTTGTTTTGTTTGGGTGAATCCTTATCTTGTTTGATGCATATTGAAATTTGTTATGGTTTTGAGTGGTCTTAGGTTTCCTGAGATGTTAAGTTGTGGTTTTTAGCGGTTGCATGTAGTTTTGTTAATATTTTGGAGGTTGTGGTAAAGAGTAAACTCGAGTTTTACATTACAAAAAAATCCAAGTTCGGCAACCTACCTGTGAAGGCTGCCAAACTGCTTCCAGTTAGGACTTTTGGATTTGTAAGGGACTTTAGGCAGCCAAAAGTCTACTATCAAGTCGATTCCTGTCCATTTTCTACATGTTTTCTTATATACCTTTAAGAGTGTCTCGGGTAGTTTTAAGAGTTGTGAAATTTATGTTTGGTCTCTCATTTAAGTCTATTTTTATAGGATTGGACTTGGGAGACCGTAGAGGCCATCATTCAGGTAACTACTTTAGAGAGAGGCCAATGTCCATAAGAGGTAAGTAGAACTAAACTAAACTCTTATTTTAATCAAATTAAATGTTTTAACATGCTCATACATCACAAATGCCATGTATATTTGAATATGTTGTATGCATTGTATATTTAATTAATGTTGTGTATGGATGTTGGATAACCCACTAGACCTCGAGCATGATATGTTATGTTATGTATGATGGATATGGAAGTCCAAGTAGAGGTTCATTCTACGTCCCTAGCACTATGTAAGAGAAAGACTAGGGTTTCCATTCTACACTCCTGGCACTATGAATATGCTATGTTTAAGAGAAAGTCCTGAGACGCACCTGTTGTAGGCCGGGCACTATTAGATTTTTGAGAGGGTTATTGGTGACAAGTCCATCTTATTGTGATTTGTCTATGTTATGATGCATACATTGAGCTTATGTTTTATTAAATTGTCTTATGCCATGTTTCTACTTACTAGGCTATAGTACCTTATCCCTTTCTCCTAATCCAAAGTTTGCAGGATTAGAGTTAGCATGGAAGATTAGCAGTATCCTTTGGAATAGCTCCTTATGTACTAGTTTACTTGTGGACATGTAATGTATTATGGATTAGAATTGTGCTTTGTCAATTTTTTTTTATGATCCCTTCTTAATAATCTTTTTATGTAAAAGTTTTAAATTTAAACTATGTTTGAACCAAATAGTGGTATGTAAGGTTGACTATACTGGATCATTTGATGCTTGCCGAATCTCAACGTGCTTCTATATATGGCTTAGACTATTACAATTAAAAGATAATAGTTTTGTAGGTAAATATATAAAAAAGTGAAAGTTGAGAGGACATTGATTAATTAGAAAAGATTAGTAGGCGAAAACAATAATTAGTGAAGGTTAAAAGGTGGAATTGATCTCCACCATTGGATTTAAAAGCTAGGATTATCCTAACAATTCATGTAATACCCTAATTTTATTGGAAAAAAATATAGCTGAGGTTATTACAAGAAATTATATATATATATATGGGCATATATAATAGAGTTTAAATTCAAGTTGGACTTTAAAATAATTGATATAGTCGGAAAATAAAATTATACTGTAATTGGTTAGAATCTGCAAGAAAGAGAACATGAGATAGTGGATGCTCACGGCAGCCATTCAGACGTTCAAGTTAGTATACTAGAGAATAGGGCGAATGTAATGAGTAGCTTAGAACTTTAATATAAGAGAATAGCGTACCTTTACCTCTAAAGTCCTTTTTCTTTTCTACTGTAAGAAGGTGGAGATAAATACAGTATTTTATGATAATCCAATGATAATATGGCCGGCTGCTTGATAAGGGATATCACCAGCTAATAGGTTGGTGATTCCAAGATTACAGGCATGAAGGGGATATGCTGGACTTTGTCTGATAACGGTAACTTTGTGTTGAGACTTGCCCTATCCAGAGAGGGTGAATCTTGATGACGAACCTGTGTTAAGATGTCAGGGTCTTTCTTTCCTCAGGTGAAACCTCATTATCCATTTGTTAGAGTTTGTTGGATTTTGATAGTATGGTGGAGATGAAAACATAGGGTATGGTAGATATAGTGGGTAGTATGAAGGATAGGGCATGCATGAGGGGTAAGAGTGGTAACTAGAGTAATCCAATGAACTTCCCATCAGATACCTGAGTCCCTGTGGGTAAAATTGGTACTGAGGTGGATAGGTGGATCCTGAGGCCTAAGTGCCTATTGTTCCTCCTTAGACTCTCCCACACATTCTCTTTCAAAGTTCATACCCAAACTTCTGTCTCTCCTCTATTCATCACTCACTAAATCCTTAACATCTACGGACACCCTACCCGACTCTATTCCTTTTATGTTTACATCAAAAGACCTTATAGGTCTCTTCATGCTTCTCCCCTGTTACTTCTGCTTTTCTGTGCTCTTGACGGAGCAGCAGGGGGAATGGCATTCATACCCTCATTTTCAGGTTGGTCACTGGTCAATCGTGTAAATCGACGTGAGCCACACATCTTTTCTTCTAGAAAACAACATTAAACACATAAACATTAGCATCATATGGTTCATGTGAATACATATGAACCCACAAGATACATATCATATCATCAATGCACATGCATATAGTCATGACATTACACATAAGCATACATACCTCAAGACAGGACTCTACATCTTATCCCTAATTGACATGTATTTTCCTAATTATGCTTACCCTCTAACATCTATAAGCCGAACACTCTAGGTCTAACCATATAAATTAGGCTCTGATACCACTCTGTAATTACTCGAAAATCGGACTGCTATTGACACTAAGATTCAGATCGACTAAAGGATAACGGAGCCCATAGCAAGCCTACTATATATCCTGTTATATCTAATATAATCTCTAACATGATCTTAAAATTGTACATAAACATTTTCATAACATGAACCAAGACTTGGCATGTTCATACATACATAACTGAAAACATAAACTCATACTAGAGCCCTCATCAAATGCTCTAGTATGGTTAACATTACATGTCTCTGTTTGGTTCAAACATAGCTTAAACTTAAAAATTTTACATAATAAGATCATTAATAGGGGGATCATAAAAGAAAACTTGTGCAAAACACCATACTAAACCATAAAACATTACGTGTCCACAACTAAACTATTAAATCAGAGCTATAACAAAGAACATTATTGACTTCCTGAGCTAACTCTAGTCTTACAAACTTGGGGTTAGGGGAAAAGGGATAAACTACGAGAGCCTAGTGAGCAGAAATATAATATAAAATAGTTTAATACAACATATGATCGTATGAATGTGTCATAACACAAATAATTCACATCAAGATGGACTTGTCACTAGTAATCTTCCATAATTCCAATAGTGCCCAGCCTACAATGGGTGCTCCGTAGAACTTCCTATTAAACATAATGTAACACATCCATAGTGTCAGGGGCGTAGAGTGGGCACCTTGGTCTCTCTCTTACATAGTGCCACGAGCATAGAATGGGTCTTGACTTGGACTTCCATATCTATTATAACATGTCATAACATGCTTGAGGGCTAATGGGTCATTCAATATCCATCCACAACAACAATTAATTATGCAATGTATCATATTTGTGAATTCTAATGTAAAACAACCTATTCATATATATATTGAATTCCTGATGCATGAACATGCTCAAAACGTTTAATTTCCTTTAAAATAATAGTTTAGTTTAGTTCTACTCAACTCTGGATGATGCAAGCCTAACTCTGAAGCAATTATCTCATTGTCAGTCTCTACGGTCTTCCAAGTTTGATTCTATATAGATGGACTTAAATGAGGGACTAAACATAATTTTTACAACCTTTAGAACTACCCCAAGAAAGCCCTAAAAGCATATAAGAAAACATGTAGAAAACAGGCTAAAAACGGTTGGACAAGAGACTTTTCGGGGTAGGTTCGGCGACTTAAAGTCTCCTTACAGATCCGAAAGTGAAACTTTCATAGGCATGTTAGGCTGTCTAAAGTGGCAACCTTCACAGGTAGGTTTGATGGTCGAACCTGAATTCTTCTATAATGCAGAACATGATTTTGCCTTCTATCAACAACCCCTAAAACACAACCACAACCACATGCAAAGTCTAAAACTAGACCATACCATCATAGGAGGTATAAAATGACTAAAACAACATAAAACATTAACATGCATCAACAAAACAAGGATTTTACCCAAGAATTTGAAGATTGAAATAAAAGTTATAACTTAACATGCAAGGCAACTTGGTATTCTCTTTGTATACAGGCTTCAACACAAAAGTATACATTGAAAATCCAACAAAAATAGAAGGAGAGGTAAAATTGAGAATCTTTCTTACCTTTACAGAAGATTTCTTCAATTGAGAGAAACTTTTGAGGAAGAACTTTTAAAAGCTTGATCAACTTGGATTCAAAGATTGAAAAACTTTAATCTATACAAAAACCTTTGAAATCAGCTACTTTTTTACTTAGAATGGCCAAAAAAATGAAGAAAAAAGCCAACCATTTCTCTGCTTGAAAATAGAGAAAATCTCCTTCCATTTTTGGATTGAGCTCTATTTATAGATAGGCTAGAAGAGCCACATTCAGTGGTCAAATCTTAAAACTTTTTTAAAATTTCTTTTAACACATTTTTAAAATACCTAAAATTCATTTTATAAAGGACCAATTTCACCCTTCTAAGTTTTTTGGTTCCAAGATTTCAAATTCTAATAGAGATCCTATAAAAAATTTAGAATTTCTACACTGGAATTTAGCTGGGTATTACATAAATTCTTTAGGAAGGAGGTAAAGGAAGAGAAAATGTATTGTTCGAAGGGTTATCCATACAACAAAATGATCAAATCATCCACTTAAGAGATATGAACTCTTTCACGAGGGTAAAATATTCATCCATGAAGGAATAAATCATGTAGATGATCCTACTACCTACAAATAAGCTATATTTGATATAAATTCCTCAAAATGGTTAGAATTAATGAAATCTGAAATGGATTCCATGTACAAGAATAGTGTCTGGGATCTTATGGCCATCTTTAAGGTATTGTACCAGTAGGATGCAAGTGGGTCTATAAGAGAAAGACATATTCTAATGGAAAGATAGAGACTTTTAAAGCAAGGCTAGGTGCAAAAGGTTATACTAAAGCAAGGAATCAACAACGATGAGACTTTCTCGCCAGTAGCCATGCTTGAATGCATTAGGATACTTCGAGCCTAAACACTATGATTATGAAATTTGGCAAATGGATGTCAAAATAGCTTTCTTAAATGGTCACATTTAAGAAGACATTTTCATGGAATAACCTAAGGGTTTTGAATCCAAAGAAGGTTCCAAAGTGTGTAGGCTTAAGAGATTCAATTATGGTCTTAAGCAAGCTTATAGGAGTTGGAATATATGATTTGATGAAGCAAGTCAATCCTTCGGCTTTATCATGAATATTGATGAACCCTCCCTGTGTGTACAAGAAGGTTAGTTGGAGTGTAACTATTTTGCTCGTCTTTTATGTGGATGACATATTATTGATGGATAATGACACAGAAATGCTAATAAGTGTGGAGCTTTTGTTATTAAATACATTCACCATGAAAGACTTAGGAGAAGCAATATATATCCTTAGAATGTGTCTTTGTATAGATAGAGTAAAAGGGATAATAGGTCTCTCATAGAGTTTATATTTGGAAAAGGTGTTGAGAATTTTCAACATGCTTGATTCCAAAAGAGGGTTGTTACTAGTTAGACATGGTGTCCATCTCTTAAAACAGATGTCTTCGAAGACTCCCAAAGAAAGAGAGAAAATGGTTATGGTTCCATATGCTTCGGCTATCAGAAGCTCAATGTATGCTATGTTGTGTACTAGGCTAGATATAGCCTATGTTGGAGTGTGACTATCAGATTTTAGTCCAACCTAGGTTTGGAACACTAAAATGCAGTTAAAACCATATTTAAATACTTGATAAGGACTAAAGATTTGGTTTTGACTTATTTAGGTAATGATTTGCAAATCAATGGCTTACAAAATCTAATTTCCAATCAGATGTTAAAGATAAAAAGTCTATCTCTTGTTTTGTGTTCACATGTAATAGAGGAGCTGTGAGCTAGAAGAGTTCTAAGCAAACTACCACAACAAATTCTACTACAAAAGCAGAGTATGTTGCTACATTTGATACTGCAAATGAAGTTGTTTAGATGAGAAAGCTCATTACAGAGTTAGGTATGGTTCCTTCCAATAGTGGTGCTATAGCTTAGGCGAAGGAGCCTAGATCACACCAAAAGTCCAAACACATAGAGAAGTGCTCTTATATTATCATAGAGATAGTTGGAAGAGGTGATGTTGCCTTGCAGAAAATAGCTTCAACAGATAATATTGTTGACCCACTTGCTAAAGCTATGAGTCAACAGTAGTTAGAGAGGCATCTAGAGAAGATGGGCCTTAGATACTGTAGTGATTGGCTCCAGTGCAAATGGGAGATTGTTAGAGATATATGCCCTAGAGCAATATTTCGTATCATTTTCTTTGTAATTAAACATTCCACTCGGCAATAAAATAGTTCCTTTTAGTTTATATTAAATGTTATTTAATTAATAATTGGACTGTTCCATTAGCTTTTTATTAGATGTTTCCATTCTTAAATATTTAAGAATAAGTGTGATAGAACATTCCTGCACAAATAGCTATAAATTGATTCACAATTGTATGATGTCTCATTGATCATGATTCAACCAGTTTAGACTGTCACCTCTATCTTTCTCTGCTAATTAGCATGGAAATGCTAATGAGAGTAGGATAATGAGTCATATACCATTTGACATGAGAAGTCTAGATAGATATGTGGGTGCTTATAATGATAAGAGATTTGAACTAGTGATATTTTGATACATGGAGTTTACTCTTGTCATAGTTTGAGTGTCTAAGTCATAATAGTGCATATAATTCTTAGACCTAAGATAACAATTATTTCATGTATAGGTGATTTGAGTTTAATATCACTTACATACTTATACTATGTATAGTTATATGGTGAATATTGGCTCAAGTTAGTTATATGTGGTTTTATGGTTTTAGCCAAGATGGGATTCTTTATCTTGGGTAAACGGGTGAAATTCTATGATTGGGATTAATTATTCTTAGTATCCAAAGTTATTAACCAAGACAGTGTGATCTAATAGAAAAAGAGTTTTCTATTGAAAGCCTAATCAATTAATAATTGGAATTAATTGTTGACCATATGATTCAATGTATTAAGATTTTATATTACCGTGGCATTAGCTAAAATTGAAATTTTGTAAATAAAGGATTTTAGTACATAATAATTTATGATCGAGATTTAAAGGAATGAAATAAATATATTTATTATTAATTGGATAGTCATGGTATGTTATGCTGGATGCTAACCATTACTTATAGAAATCTAAAAAAATTTCGAATGTTATTTTGGATTAATAAAAAAATATTCTTAATTCCATTATCAATTAACTCCGAACCCAATGAATCACACACATAACATTAATCTTCACAAGTCAGGTTAATTAATTAATTAATTAATTAATTAAAGAATTTAATTTGTAATGTGATTACAAAAGTTTTTAGGATATCTAATTTTATATTTTATTCATGGGATGATCAAATTCCATGTATCACATAGAAGAGGAAGAAACTAAATATCCTGTAATTTTGATATAAATTCATTAATATGATTAATGAATTAATTAATTTAATAGTGATTAAATTAATTTAATTAAAGATTAATGACATGTAATTGTTGCATATTAATTATATCAAAATAGAACCGTTTCATTTTTTCTAGATATGCCAAATATAGTTTAGGGGTTTCTAATCCCTAAATAATTTTAGGATAAATTTAAGGATTTGATTTAGGGGAGGGATATTTTAGAGATTTGCATTTTAGGGGTTAGATAAAGAAATCTCTAAACCGTAATGGTAACCCTATAACATGAACCAATAGTTTTTTGACAAACTCAAAAGTAAGAATTGTGATGGGCATACCTCTCTTCTCTCTCTTTCTTGATTAATGGAGAGGAAGGGGAAAAAAAAAATTATCTTCTTCCCCATATACTTGGACAGCAACGTATGAAATTCAAAAGAGAAAATTTCCTTCTTCCTCCATTGAAGCTCTCAAACAAAATTATAGTTGGGATTTTAGAAGATAATTACACCATATTTAAGGAGCACTTAACCTAGCAAGGAGAGGGTGGAAGCTTATCTACACGCTTCAAGTTATTGAAGATTAATAGTATGGACTATCTTTAGAGGGCTTCTATTTGAGAATTTTGCATTCCACTTAGAGAGTCTACAAGAAGTAATCCTAAATTTTATGATAATTTAGGTAAGATAGTTTAATTAAAACTCTTCACTCTCACAATATACTAATGGGTTTGATCCTTAAAAATCACAAGTGTTGTGTTCTCACAATAAACTAATGGGTTTGATCCTTAAAAATCCCAAGTTTGTGTTCTTTATTATTTCTTAATGCTTCATAATTAATTAATTACAAAGAAATTAGCATTAAGTCAAAATGCATTTCTCTTGCTTCCAATGTTTAATTTAGGTAAAATATATCTTGCTTTCAGGTACCAAAAAATAGAGACAATAATAAAGGACGAGTTGACCTACTCATCGCTTAATAGGGTCCACTATCCTTCTTATTTCATGGTCCAGTGGTCTAGGTTCAGGAAGTGGCTACGAGAGAGGGAAGGTATTAAGTACCATTCTCGCTTAAAATTACTTAAAAACCAGTACCAACCCGATTCTTATATTCTATCTTTTTGTATTAATTAGGAAATCTTCTCTCAAGCATATGCAAGAAGTTTATTTTACACGGATTAGAGCACCCAAAATACTTAAAGCAAACACATTCTTTACCCTAAACATGCCACATATCTATTTTAAATTAAGGTGAGATATTTACCAAATTACCCTAGTTAGCATGTTTCTAAGCCCATTTCATGCATGGTTCAACTAGCACAAAGGTATGGTTCCTAGCTTGCATAATGTCTATGTATAGTTCAACCAAAGCAAAGATAAGTCTACTAAGTTTCTACTATGCTATCTTAAGCTTATTTTATGGTTGGCTTGCCCTGAAGTTCCTTACAACTTAGTCATTTTCATGGCAATAACCTTAAACATACTAACTATATCCCTAACATGCATAATCAATTTTAATGTTATCAAATTAAATAACCTAAGTTACTAAGTTAAATTACATATAAATTAGAAAGCAAATCAAATTAAATCTCATACAATAAAAGAGGAAAGATAATAGAAATTAAAATAATTAATCCAAAAAGTCTTAAAAAATGAGAGAGGATAAAAGAATTTCATCTCCAAAATAATTAAAATAGAGCAAAATAAAAATTAATCTTAATAATTACAACGCTTCAAGCCCATCACCCTTTACGATAGGCTTTCAATTATCTCCACTGAGCATCCATCATGGGCTCCATATATCCATTAAAATAAGATGTGCTCACCAAGCCTAAGAAGGTTTCAGCCATCATGATGCTCCAAGAAAATTTCAGACTTTTTCATCTTTTTTACTTGCTCATTTAATTAAATTAAATATAAAAACAAAGTAAAGTACAAATAGATCGAAAATAAAATAAATTTAAAAATTCAGAAATAAAATACTTAAAGACTAAATTTAAATATTTTTTTTTTTGAAATGAAGACTGAAAATTGGAGGAGTAGAACCTAAAATTAAAATAGAGACGGACACCAAATAGAATTCTAATATATATGATGATAAATTCTTTAAAAAAAAAAATCAGCTGAATTGAGTCTGTCAAAGCAAAATAATATATGAAAATTGTATGAAATTTTATGTAAAATTTAATAAAAGTACTTTTAAAATGATAATTTATTTATATTAAAATTGAATTTGGAATAAAGTTAATTTAACTCTAAAATTGTGTTTGCCCTCAAAATTGTAATAAAAAATAATTCAATGGATATTTAGAATCTCTAAACTAATAAGAATAAATAAATCGAGTATTCTATTCTATGATTTAATTTAGAAAAAAAAATAATTATAATACAACAAAGAAAAAAAAGAAAATACATACCTTTGAAAGGAAGAGGGCGGCGGCAAGCTATTGCAATGGTGAGGAGTTCTTAATATCATGGAAGAAGGAAAATTCATAAGAGGAGAGGGGAGATTGGCCAACTGCTCTTGAAGATTTTGGTGATTAATTATGATGTTTTAGGGTTTAGGAAGAAATGGGTTTATAACAAGTGTAAGTGAGGTGGTGCTTGGTTGAATGGAGAACTCTCTCCTCTCCTCTCCTCTCCTCTCCTCTAGTTACGTGGCCAGCCATGCATAGTTTAGGTGGATTAATTGACTTAATTTTAGTTCAATTAAGTATTTAATTATCAGCCAAGTGGGTCCCATAGAAGTCTAAATATTTACAAATTTACCACCATTAAAATGAGTTGGCTCAATTGTTTACGGAGAGTGGCCCATATTCAGCCACTCTTTATATTTTCAAAGAAACTCATTGCTCCTAGACTAAACACACAAGACCATTTGCCCCTATGCTTTTTCTTATTATTTTTATTTATTTTTATTTTTATTTTTATTTTTATTTTTATTTTTTATAATATAAAAATACTTCATGAATGCTTTAAAATTAATGTAAAATGGGCATTGTAATATTTATTCTAACTCAATTGGATTGGTAATGAAATTCCCTTTAGCAAAAAGAAAAAAAAATAAAATGAAAAAAAAAATCTCAAATAATCTCCCACCACCTAGAATTGCAGCGGCGACAATGGTTTTAATTAGTTGTGAGCAATAGCAAGTGTGAAAACTGACCTTTGAGATTACGACTGTATTTTACAATATATGTTAGATTTTATAATTTTTTAATTTGATAACATTTAATTTGATAATACCAAGGGTCGCTCCTATATTATTAAATTAAATATGGATAATTAAGGACCTTCATGAAATTTAATAAAACTGATTGAATAAAAATTCATTAAAATTTTAGTAATAAAATAATTTTTAAATTTTATTTTTAACTAATAAAATAGTCATTCCATTAATAAAAGGAATAAATTATCATTAGTTAACTATTGACTAGAGCTTTTATATTTATTTAAAATTAAAATATCTAGTTATTAATATTTTCTTTTTTGATAAAAAGCTAATTTTATTATTTGAATAATAAAAATTTGAGAGATTATTATTTTAATTTTTAAAAATTAATAAATTTGTGGATTTTATCTATTTTTTTATTTATTATCATATAAATATATTAAATTTTTATTATATAAAATTAAATTAATATTCTATAAATACATGAATTTTTATACTTATAAAAATCAATTTAGATGGACTCCAACTATATTATGTGATATCGCAGAGATTAGATTGATGACGTGATCAGAATGAAACTGCGTTGGGATTGGTTAGAACGTGTAAGGAAGAAAATGTGAGGTGGTGGTGGGTGCCTGTAGCAGCCACTCCGACGCTTAAGTCAGTAAATTGAAGGGTAAAGAGAATGTAATGAATTGTTTAGAGTTTTAGTGTTGGAGAATTGCATACTTTTTCCTCTATGATTCTTCTCCTTTTATATTGTAAGAACGTGGAGATAAATATGGCATTTTTCAATAACCTAGTGGTGATGGGGCTGACTGTTTTATAAAGAACATCGCCAACTAATGGACTGGTAATCCCACAATTACAAGCGTAATGGGAATACGTTAGCCCATGCCTGATAATGGTAACTTCGTTCCAAGACTCGCCCCGTTGAGGAAGGGGCGGGTCTTTGATGATGAATCGAGTATTAGAGTGTCCAAGTCTACCTCTCTTGGACTGGACTGTATTTCCTACTTATCATACTTTTGTCACGTTTCCTAGTCTCGAAGTGACAGCTCATGGCTTGCTTTGGGTGATTCTTATGTAGTATCAGAGGTCCCCCACTGATCTTCAATTCTTCAAATTCGAAGGTGACGGTTTGTCTTTTTTATTACGTGGCACGATTTGACTGTTTGTGTTGTTCTTGTAATACCCAGCTAAGGCCCGGTATCGGAATTCCAACTTTCCGGCAGAATCTCCATTGGAATCCAGAATCCCGAGGTCGAAATCCCTTAGAAAGGTGAAAATAAAGGTTTTCTAAAATGTTTTTACATGTTTTTAAGGTTTTAATGAAGAAAGAAAATTGAGTTTTGAAAGAAAACACCATGGAGAAAAAGTCCAGGTTCGGCCGCCGAATATGGTGGACTTGTGGGAGCTCTTTTGGCCCCCGAAGGTGGTCTAGCCAGTATAAAAGGCCCCTTATCCGAAAATGGGCGAGTTTTCTCTCTCCATTTTTGGACATAGGTGAGATTTCGCCCTTCCATGGTTGATTTTATGTTTTCCTTCAATCCTTCAAGTTTTTTATAAGATTTTTCTTTGTTTTGAAGATTTTTTTAGCTAAGATCAAGGTTTTAGAAGTTTGGAGACCTCCGGAGACCTATCCTCCTAATCTCCAAGTTTGGATCAACTCTCCTCTCGATCTTTAAGAGGTAAGCGTAGATCCTCACCTTCTTTTATGTTTTAAGTAAGTTTTGAGGGGTTTTAAGGGTGTTTAATGCATGTTTAGAGTAGATGTAAAATGTTAGGGTTTATGTTGGTTTGATGTTAAATGTGATGCTATGTTGATGTTTATTGGGGTATAGGCTAGTTTTAAGCCCCTATAAGCTCGAATATGTGTTTATGCATGCTTTAGAATAGTTAGATGGTTGTTGGAGAGGTTTGGATGGCTGAATGCACGAGGCGGAATCGGGTTCTGCCATCCTGGAGAACCCAGGTTCGGCCGCCGAAGCAAGGTTCGGCCGTGGAACCTGCCTATGAAGGCAGTCTTGGGCCGCCTAACCTCGCTCCCAAAAGTTGGACTTTCGGCTCTAGAGGGGAGTTTCGGCAGCCGAACCTGCCCCTGAAGGTGAGTGACTTTCGGATCTGTGAAGGCTTTCCGCCGCCGAACCCTGCCCCCGAAAGTGCCTGACTTTCGGCTCTGTAGGGACCTTTGGCCGCCGAACCTGCCGCCGAAAGTCCCCTGCCCAGCCTTCCTTTGCTTGTTTCTTATGCATGTTTTGATAATGTTTTAGGGAGTTTTTGGAGAGATGTTTAGAGTCTTTATAGAGTTTGTTTGGTCCCTCATTTGAGTCCACCTGTGTAGGATCGGACCTGAGAAATCGAGGTGACCAGCAGTGAGTTAGCTGTTCCAGAGTCAGCCAGAGGTAAGTAGAACATAACTCTTTCTTTTTTCTAAAGCAATCAAACTTTTAAGCATGCTCATGCATCATGGATACCATGTTTATATATTAGGCCGTTTGCATTAGATTTCACGAATATGCTGCATTGCATAATTTGTTGTTGGTATGGATGGACCAGAGGAAGACCCACTAGCCCTCGATATGATATGAGATGGAAAGTCTAGGTGTGGCCTGCACTACGCCCCTGGCAATATGTATGAGGAAGTCCAGGTGTGGCCTGCACTACGCCCCTGGCAATATGTATGAGGAAATCCAGGTGTGGCCTGCACTACACCCCTGGCAATATGTATGAGGAAGTCTAGGTGTGGCCTGCACTACGCTCCTGGCAATATGTATGAGGAAGTCTAGATGTGGCCTGCATTACGCCCCTGGCAATATGTATGAGGAAGTCCAAGTGTGGCCTGCACTATGCCCCTGGCACCGTTGGATATGGTATGATGTAAGAAAGTCCAGGGCTGCCCATGCCACGCGTCCTGGCATTATGATATGTTATGTAATAGAAGTCCTGAGGAGCTCCACCGAGGGTTGGACACAGAGTAGAGGGAGTTTTGGGTCATGTCCATCCTTGATGTGAATTGTCTGTATTGTGATGCATTTCATGAAAGCATATGGTTATTATAATGTTTTTACTGTTCTGCTCACTGGGTTTTAGTAGCTCATCCCTTTCTCCTAACCCCCAGGTTTGCAGGGTCAGAGATAGCTCAGGAGGTCAGCTAGGGTATTGGTTATGTCTATGTAATAGATTAGTAGTGGACATGTAATGTATTGAGGATAGTATTGTGCTTGGCCCTATTGATAGATTGTAATCCCTTTTGTACATGATTTTTATGTTAATGTTTTAATGATGAGATATGTTGAACCAAGCTTGATGTATGAAATGTTGACCCAACTAGAGCATTTGATGAGGGCTCTAGTATTGGGTTTTTATGTTACAGTTATGATGCATCCAGGTCAAGCTTGGTATATGAAAATTTTAAAGTTTTTATGAAAATTTATGATCATGTATGGGATTTTATCAGGTATACAGGATGCATAGTAGGCTTGCTACGGGTCCGACGACCTTAAGTCGATCTAGATTCTAGCGCCGGTAGCGGTCCGGTTTTCGGGTCATTACAGAGTGGTATCAGAGTCCTAGGTTCATATGATCGAACCTAGTGTGTCGGGCTCATAGATGTTATAGAAGGGCAAGCACAATAGGAAATTGATATCCACTAGGATAGGATCTAGAGTCCTGTCTTGTATGAATGAATGATGATGTGAAATGCCATGATGATATGCATGTGCATTAATATTATGCTATGTATGATGAGGGTTCATGTGTTTCCACATGAACCATATGATGTTAATGCAATATGTGTATGTTGTTTTTTCAGAAAACAGAATGCGAGGCACTCGTCGATCTGCGGGATCAACTGGAGTTCCACCTGAGAGGGAGGGTATGGATACCTTTCTCCCTGCTCTGCCAAGAGCACAGTCGTGTAGAGTCAGCAGATGGAAAACATCAAGGGACCCTAGAAGGTCTTTTGATGTAATCAGAGGAGGAATGGATCCAAGAAGGATGTCAGCTGATGTGAGGGAAGCAGAGATGGATGTTCAGACAAGAGATGAAAGCTTGGGAGTAGGTGTGCCAGAAGAGAGTATAGGGGAGTCGCAAGAAGGCGCTCAGGCCTCGGGTTCCACAATCCCGGGTACAGGGAGAATTTGTAATACCCGGCTAGACTCCGGTATCGGAATCCCTACCGTTCGGTGGGATCTCGGATGTCGGAGGCCCCTAGAAGGGTAAAATGATGTTTTTCTGAAATGTTTTCATGTATTTCATGTTTTTAAGTATGAAAATTTAATGAGTTTTTGCATGAAAATTCTTTGGAGGAAAACCCAGGTTCGGCCGCCGAAAGTCAAGTTCGGCCGCCGAACATGCATGCTTTCGGAGGGACTTTAGGCGCCCGAAAGTTTTGAGTTAGAGAAATGCAGGTTCGGCCGCCGAACTCCAAGTTCGGCCGCCGAACCTTGCATGCATGCGGAGGCACTTTCGGCCCCCGAACGTGGCCTGGCCAGCCACCTATAAAAGGGGCACTTAGCCGAAATGGGAGAGTTTTCTCCCATTTTCGACCTCAGCGAGCTTCCGACCTCCCTTTCCCAAATCTTGTGTTTTTCCTTCAATCCCCACCATTTTCTTTGAGTTTTAAGGTTCCACAAAAGTTTTTGAGTGTTTTTAAGCAAGTTTGGAGCTTGGAAGTCTTGGAGCTAAATCCCTCCATTTTCCGAGCTAGGGTCGTTCTTCCTCTAGATCTTCAAGAGGTAAGCTTCGATCTATGCTTCTTTTATGTTTTATGAAAGTTTTATGCAAGTTGATGGGGTAGAATGCATGTTTAGGTCTTACGTATGTATATGGGTATAATGTATACCTTGAGGAACAATGTATGTTGGAAATGTGTGGTTTGAAGTGTTGTAGTTGGGGTATATTATAGTTTGAGACCCCTAGGTGTGATGTATGATGTGTATGCATGTGTAGAAACAAGTTTATGCATGTTTTGAGGCATTTTGGAGGCTGTGGACACAAGGGAGCCAAGTTTCTGCCCTTCGGCAGAAACTCAGGTTCGGCCGCCGAAGCGACTTTCGGCCGCCGAACCCCCTTGTGGAGGCAGTTTCGGCTGCCGAAGCCTGCCCCCGAAACTCAAGTTTCGTCTCTGTCTGGGAGGTTCGGCCGCCGAAGGTGCCGCCGAACCTGCATGACTTTCGGCTGCAGAGGGACTTTCGGCCGCCGAACCTGCCGCCGAAAGTGCCCTGTTTAGCCGTTTCTTGCATGATTTCATGGGATGTTTCAGGATGTTTTAGGGGGTCTTTGGGGAGTATTTTAGAGTCATGTTCATGTATGTTTGGTGCCTCATATGAGTCCACCTGTGTAGGTTCGGACCCGAGGAACCGAGACCCCCGGTTGTGAGATAGTCGTTCAGAGTTCGTTATTAAAGCTTCAGTTACCAGGTGAGTGGAACAACTCCTTAAGCTTTAAAGTAAAGGAATAAATGAATGAATCATAAAGCATTGCCCATGCATCATTATGCCATGTAATATTAGGTTGTATGCATTAGAATTCACGAATATGTTGCATTGCATACTTTGTTGTTGATGTGGATGAATGTTGAATGATCCATTAGCCCTTATATGTCATGATAGCCTATGTGAGTCCAGGTGTGCCTGCTACGGCTCTACGCCCCTGGCACTATGACTGATTATGAAAGTCCGGGTGTGCCTGCTACGGCTCTACGCCCCCGGCATATATGAGTAAGAAAGATTGGGGCTAAATGGTGACAAGTTCATCCTTGTTGTGAAATGTTTGTGTTATGGCGCATACATGAAAGCATGAATAAGAAAAGAAAGAAAAAGTAAATGATAATAATAATAATAATAAAATGAATAATAATATACCTAAAAAGGGTGGAATTAAAACAAATGTTTTTAGTTTCTGCTCACTGGGCTCTAGTAGCTCACCCCACTCCCTTTATCCCCAGAGTTGCAGGTACAGGATAGATCAAGAAGTCGGCTAGAGTGAAATCAAGCCTTGTATGTTGTAATAGATAGTAGTGGACATGAACATGATGTAAAGAGTAATGTATAGTTATGATATGTAATGATAATGATGATTGTGGATTAGTATGTGCTTGACCCTATGTTTATGGTTATCCCCTTGGTACATGATCTATAGAAATGTTTTTATGATGTATTTGATAGTCCAAGCTTATCGAATGATGAAATACCCCATTGGAGCATTTGATGAGGACTCCAGTGGTGGTTATGTTATTGATGTGCACATGTTCAGGTTAAGCTTGGAAAAAGAAGGAAAAAAAAAAAAAAAAAAAAAAAGAAAAAAGTTTACAGCTTTATGTATGTTGATCATGTATGGGATATTACAGGTTACAGGAGGTATGTTTGGCTTGCTACGGGTCCCGGCGGCCTTAAGCCGATCTGGATCCTAGCGCCGGTAACGGGTCGGATTTCCGGGTCGTTACAGAGTGGTATCAGAGCCCTAGGTTCATATGGTCGGACCTAGTATGTCGGGCTCATAGATGTTCTAGAAGGTCAAGCACACTAGGAAAATCATGTCCACTAGGATAGGATGTAGAGTTCTGTCTATATGATGATATGATATGCCATGATGATATGCATGTGCATAAATGCTATGATGTGATGCTATGTATGTGATGAGGGTTCATGTGTTTCCACATGAACCATATGATGCTAATGATTGCTTATGCTATGTGTTGTTTTTCAGAGGATAGAATGAGAGGAACTCGTCGATCTGCACGATTGACTGGAGTGCCACCTCAGGACGAGGGCGCTGATGCCCGTCCTTCAGCTTTGCCTAGGGCAATGTCCAGTAGGTCCAACAGAGACAGAGTAGCTAGAGACCCTAGAAGGTCTTTGGATCTGGGTAGAAGCAGATCAGTAAGGGGAACAGTGCAGGGAGGAATGTCTGAGGATATGGAAGTAGATCAGAGGAGGGATGGCAGTCTCGGTGTGAGCATGCCGGAGGAGGGCATGGGAGAATCAGAAGGAGGCACTCAGGCCTCGAGTTATGTCCAGCCACATCACTATCCACCCTATTCACACCATCCAGGGTATTCGATGGGAAGTACGTCGGATAACCCCAGTTTTAGCCCTTATCCTCCACATATGCCATACCCACCTTACTACCCACCATACTCTCAGTACCCCATGTACCCACCTCCACCTCCCTATACCAGTACAGCAAACCCTACCCCAGGGGATGTTGCACCTCCACCACCACCAGTACCTACTGTCCCGGAAACACAAGTACCCAAACCTACCTCATCTAGAGGGAGCAAGGTCAAGATGACCGATTACATGAAGTTGGGTGCTCCTCAGTACAGAGCAGGTGATGACCCTTTTGAGTATCTGAGCAGGGTCAAAACTATTACAGATGAGATAGGGGCTGATGACAGTAGAGCCATTCAGATGGCTGGGTTCACACTGGAGTGCAAGAAGGCACGTAGTTGGTTTAATAACTATGTGAACCCGAGAGCGGACAGTATGTCCTGGGAGGAGTTCGCAAATGAGTTTGCAGAATGGGCTTTCCCTGAGAGCTCTAGAGAGCAGAAGATGATAGAATTCGAGCAGTTGAGGCAGACTGATCAGATGAGTGTGGAGGAGTACACAGACAGGTTCCTGGAGTTGTTGCCATATGCTGGGCTGAATTTGGACACAGATCAAAAGAAGTCAAGGAGATATATTATGAGGCTGCACTCCAGGTATTCCTCTTTGGTACAGTCAGCAGAGAGGGAGAGTTTCCATGCCATAGTGGATATGGCTAGGAGAATGGAGGCTAGTGCTATCGTTGAAGGGAAGGTAAAACAGTCAGTGGCACAGTCTTCTGGTTCCAAGACCCCAGGTGGGGAAAGGTTAGACTCTTCTTCTCTAAGTACAGCAGTTGCAGGAAATAAGAAGTGGGACAGAGGTCACAGAAAATCTAAGAAGAATAAGTTCTGGAACAAGATCAAGTCAGGTCTGGGTTTAGGCAGTGGCTCAAGCTCTGGCGCAGAGGTTACAGCATGTATGAGATGTGGGAGACCACACAAGGGAGTATGTCTGGCAGGGACAAACACATGTTTCAGGTGCGGACAGGCGGGTCATTTGGCTCGAGATTGTCCTAGGGCAGCCTTTGCAGCACCGTCTCAGCAGACAGCCTCCGACAGTGTGGTGCAGCCAGTAGCTCCAGCCGCAACACAGGCCAGTGGCAGAGGCAGAGGGAGAGGGTCAGCCTCTTCATCAGCAGGATACAGAGGTGAAGGTCCATCAGCTCCGGCACGGATCTTCACTATGACTCAGCAGGAGGCCAACACATCCAACACCGTGGTGGCAGGTAATCTCATCGTTGGTTGTTCTGATGTGTATGCCTTAATGGACCCGGGTGCATCTCATTCTTTTGTTGCTCCGAGAGTCGTGGAGAGGGTAGGATTGATGGTCTCTGGGTTAGAGTGTCCCCTATGGGTCAGTGGACCCAAGTGTGACCCGTCAGTGGCAGAGGCAGTCTGCCAATGTAGTCCAGTTTTCATAGAGGGAAGATGCCTTTCCGCCGACCTCGTGGTTCTAGATTTGACAGATTTTGACGTCATTCTAGGGATGGATTGGTTATCGACCCATGGTGCTACCTTGGACTGTAGAGACAAGGTAGTCAGATTCAGAGATCAGGATGGGTCAGAGGTCGTCTTCAGAGGAGACAAGAGGGGTACACCTAGAGGTCTGATCTCAGCTCTTCAGGCTCGTAGGTTGCTCAGGAGGGGATGTCAGGGGTTTCTAGCTCATGTGAGGGAGTTAGATAGTCATGTCAGAGAGCCCGCCTCAGTGCCTGTGGTGAGTGAGTTCTTAGATGTTTTCCCAGACGAGCTGCCAGGGTTGCCACCTGCTAGGGAGATAGAGTTCGAAATTGAGTTAATGCCTGGTACCAGACCGATCTCTATCCCTCCCTACAGGATGGCACCAGCTGAATTAAAAGAACTGAAAGAACAGTTGCAAGAGCTGGTAGATAAGGGTTTCATCCGACCGAGTACTTCACCTTGGGGTGCTCCGGTTTTGTTTGTGAGGAAGAAGGATGGATCCCTCAGACTTTGTATCGACTACAGGCAGTTGAACAAGGTCACTACCAAGAACAAGTACCCTTTGCCGAGGATCGACGATCTATTCGATCAACTAGCAGGAGCAAGTTGTTTCTCCAAAATAGATCTGAGATCAGGGTACCATCAGTTGAGGATAAGGAATGAAGATATACCGAAGACAGCTTTCAGGACCAGGTATGGGCACTATGAGTTCCTTGTGATGCCGTTTGGGCTGACCAACGCCCCTGCAGCATTCATGGACCTCATGAACAGAGTATTCAGTCAGTATCTGGATCACTTCGTTATTGTCTTCATAGATGATATCTTAGTGTATTCCCGAAATGCAGAGGAGCATGCCCATCACCTGAGGACAGTTTTGCAGACCTTGAGAGAGCAAGGCTTGTATGCCAAGTTCTCCAAGTGTGAGTTTTGGCTTAGGAGCATATCATTCTTGGGGCACATTGTGTCAGAACAGGGTATTGAAGTAGACCCCAAGAAGGTAGAGGCTGTAGCTAACTGGCCTAGACCCACCACAGTGACCGAGATCAAGAGTTTTCTGGGTTTAGCAGGTTACTACAGGAGGTTCGTTCAGGACTTCTCAAAGATTGCTGCTCCTATGACCAAATTGACAAAGAAGAATCAGAAGTTCATATGGACCGCTCAGTGTGAGGAAAGCTTTGAGGAGCTTAAAAGGAGGTTGACTTCAGCACCGGTGTTAGCTCTGCCAAAAAGTGATGATGACTTCTCCGTATATTGTGATGCGTCCCGTGTGGGACTGGGTTGTGTGCTAATGCAAAATGAGAGGGTGATCGCTTATGCTTCTAGGCAGCTGAAGAAGCATGAGCTGAATTACCCCACACATGACCTAGAAATGGCAGCAGTGATCTTTGCACTCAAGATGTGGAGGCATTACCTTTATGGGGTAAAGTGTGAGATCTTCACAGATCATAAGAGCCTGCAGTACATCCTGAGTCAGAGAGAACTGAACATGAGGCAGAGGAGATGGGTAGAGCTGTTGAGTGACTATGATTGCAAGATTCAGTACCATCCGGGTAAGGCGAATGTTGTGGCAGACGCCCTAAGCCGGAAATCACTCGGCAGTCTATCCCACATTTCAGCAGAGAGGAGGCCGGTGGTGAAGGAGTTCCACAGACTTATGAGTGAGGGATTACAGTTGGAGTTGTCTGGCACAGGTGCCTTAGTGGCTCAGATGAGAGTGACACCCGTGTTTCTGGAGCAGGTAGCTCAGAAACAGCATGAGGACCCAGGGTTGGTCAGGATAGCCAGAACAGTTCAGTCAGGCCAGAGTACTGAGTTCAAGTTTGATGATAAGGGGATCCTCCGCTACGGGAACAGATTATGTGTGCCAGATGACATTGGTCTGAAGGGAGATATTATGGGGGAAGCCCATAATACCAGGTATAGTGTTCACCCTGGAGCCACCAAGATGTATCAGGATCTGAAGAGAGTGTATTGGTGGCCAGCTATGAAGAAGGACGTGGCACTGTTCGTGTCAGCCTGCGATGTGTGTCAGAGGGTGAAACTAGAGCATCAGAAGCCGGCTGGAACGCTTAACCCGCTACCTATTCCAGAATGGAAATGGGAGAACATAGCTATGGACTTCGTAGTGGGGTTACCGGCGACGTCCAACAGATTGGACTCCATATGGGTGATTGTGGACAGACTCACCAAATCTGCTCACTTCATCCCTGTCAGGAGTGGTTACTCTGTGGACAAGTTGGCGCAGGTGTACGTAGATGAGATTGTCAGACTGCATGGGGTCCCGGTATCTATAGTGTCAGATAGAGGGCCCCAGTTCACCTCCAGGTTTTGGCGGAGTCTGCAGAACGCTATGGGTACCAGATTAGACTTCAGTACTGCCTTCCACCCACAGACAGACGGACAGTCAGAGAGGACCATCCAGACAATAGAGGATATGCTCAGAATGTGTGTGCTAGATTTTGGCGGTTCTTGGAGGCAGCATCTACCTTTGGTGGAGTTTGCCTACAATAACAGCTATCATGCTAGCATAGGGATGGCTCCATATGAAGCTTTGTATGGGAGGAAGTGCAGATCACCTATCTGCTGGGAGGAAGTAGGAGAGAGGACTCTTGCGGGTCCGGAGTTAGTAGAGCTTACCAGCAGGGTGGTACCCATAATCAGAGAGAGGATCAAGACTGCTGCTAGTCGGCAGAAGAGTTATGCAGATATCCGCAGAAGACAGCTAGAGTTTCAGGAGGGGGATTTGGTTTTGCTCAAGGTGTCTCCTATGAAAGGAGTGGTTCGGTTCGGGAAGAAGGGTAAGTTAGCTCCACGGTACATCGGCCCTTTCGAGGTGCTTCAGAGGGTCGGTAATGTGTCGTACAAGCTAGACTTGCCTGCTTCGATGGAGAGAATCCATCCGGTTTTCCATGTTTCTCTGTTAAGGAAATACGTGTCAGATCCGAGCAAGGTTCTTAGTGAGCCTGATGTGGAGATCCATGAGGATCTCACCTATGTAGAACAGCCAGTGCGGATCCTAGACACTCAGATCAGAAAGCTGAGGAACAAGGAAATCCCGATGGTGAAAGTCCTTTGGAACCACCACAATATTGAAGAATGCACCTGGGAGACACGGGAGTCTATGCTCCAGCAGTACCCCCATCTGTTTTGAGGTGAGTGTTAGTTGTTATATGTGTTGCATGTATGATATGTTGTATGTTATGAATGATGCCATGCTTTGTATGTTAGTTGAGGAACATTCAGGGACGAATGTTCTTAAGGGGGGGAGAATGTAATACCCGGCTAGACTCCGGTATCGGAATCCCTACCGTTCGGTGGGATCTCGGATGTCGGAGGCCCCTAGAAGGGTAAAATGATGTTTTTCTGAAATGTTTTCATGTATTTCATGTTTTTAAGTATGAAAATTTAATGAGTTTTTGCATGAAAATTCTTTGGAGGAAAACCCAGGTTCGGCCGCCGAAAGTCAAGTTCGGCCGCCGAACATGCATGCTTTCGGAGGGACTTTAGGCGCCCGAAAGTTTTGAGTTAGAGAAATGCAGGTTCGGCCGCCGAACTCCAAGTTCGGCCGCCGAACCTTGCATGCATGCGGAGGCACTTTCGGCCCCCGAACGTGGCCTGGCCAGCCACCTATAAAAGGGGCACTTAGCCGAAATGGGAGAGTTTTCTCCCATTTTCGACCTCAGCGAGCTTCCGACCTCCCTTTCCCAAATCTTGTGTTTTTCCTTCAATCCCCACCATTTTCTTTGAGTTTTAAGGTTCCACAAAAGTTTTTGAGTGTTTTTAAGCAAGTTTGGAGCTTGGAAGTCTTGGAGCTAAATCCCTCCATTTTCCGAGCTAGGGTCGTTCTTCCTCTAGATCTTCAAGAGGTAAGCTTCGATCTATGCTTCTTTTATGTTTTATGAAAGTTTTATGCAAGTTGATGGGGTAGAATGCATGTTTAGGTCTTACGTATGTATATGGGTATAATGTATACCTTGAGGAACAATGTATGTTGGAAATGTGTGGTTTGAAGTGTTGTAGTTGGGGTATATTATAGTTTGAGACCCCTAGGTGTGATGTATGATGTGTATGCATGTGTAGAAACAAGTTTATGCATGTTTTGAGGCATTTTGGAGGCTGTGGACACAAGGGAGCCAAGTTTCTGCCCTTCGGCAGAAACTCAGGTTCGGCCGCCGAAGCGACTTTCGGCCGCCGAACCCCCTTGTGGAGGCAGTTTCGGCTGCCGAAGCCTGCCCCCGAAACTCAAGTTTCGTCTCTGTCTGGGAGGTTCGGCCGCCGAAGGTGCCGCCGAACCTGCATGACTTTCGGCTGCAGAGGGACTTTCGGCCGCCGAACCTGCCGCCGAAAGTGCCCTGTTTAGCCGTTTCTTGCATGATTTCATGGGATGTTTCAGGATGTTTTAGGGGGTCTTTGGGGAGTATTTTAGAGTCATGTTCATGTATGTTTGGTGCCTCATATGAGTCCACCTGTGTAGGTTCGGACCCGAGGAACCGAGACCCCCGGTTGTGAGATAGTCGTTCAGAGTTCGTTATTAAAGCTTCAGTTACCAGGTGAGTGGAACAACTCCTTAAGCTTTAAAGTAAAGGAATAAATGAATGAATCATAAAGCATTGCCCATGCATCATTATGCCATGTAATATTAGGTTGTATGCATTAGAATTCACGAATATGTTGCATTGCATACTTTGTTGTTGATGTGGATGAATGTTGAATGATCCATTAGCCCTTATATGTCATGATAGCCTATGTGAGTCCAGGTGTGCCTGCTACGGCTCTACGCCCCTGGCACTATGACTGATTATGAAAGTCCGGGTGTGCCTGCTACGGCTCTACGCCCCCGGCATATATGAGTAAGAAAGATTGGGGCTAAATGGTGACAAGTTCATCCTTGTTGTGAAATGTTTGTGTTATGGCGCATACATGAAAGCATGAATAAGAAAAGAAAGAAAAAGTAAATGATAATAATAATAATAATAAAATGAATAATAATATACCTAAAAAGGGTGGAATTAAAACAAATGTTTTTAGTTTCTGCTCACTGGGCTCTAGTAGCTCACCCCACTCCCTTTATCCCCAGAGTTGCAGGTACAGGATAGATCAAGAAGTCGGCTAGAGTGAAATCAAGCCTTGTATGTTGTAATAGATAGTAGTGGACATGAACATGATGTAAAGAGTAATGTATAGTTATGATATGTAATGATAATGATGATTGTGGATTAGTATGTGCTTGACCCTATGTTTATGGTTATCCCCTTGGTACATGATCTATAGAAATGTTTTTATGATGTATTTGATAGTCCAAGCTTATCGAATGATGAAATACCCCATTGGAGCATTTGATGAGGACTCCAGTGGTGGTTATGTTATTGATGTGCACATGTTCAGGTTAAGCTTGGAAAAAGAAGGAAAAAAAAAAAAAAAAAAAAAAAAGAAAAAAGTTTACAGCTTTATGTATGTTGATCATGTATGGGATATTACAGGTTACAGGAGGTATGTTTGGCTTGCTACGGGTCCCGGCGGCCTTAAGCCGATCTGGATCCTAGCGCCGGTAACGGGTCGGATTTCCGGGTCGTTACAGAATTGATCTCTCGTCTCTGAGTGCAGCCCCCACAAGAAGTAAAAAGTGGGGCAGAACCAAGAGGTCGAAGAAGAATAAGTTTTGGAAAAGGTTGAAGTCTAGTCTGGGATTAAGTGGTGGTTCGAGCTCTGGTTCAGATAGTTTAGGATGCATGAGGTGTGGAAGGCCGCACAAGGGAGTCTCTTGATATGGGACTACAGCATGTTACAGATGCGGACAGCAGGGACACATGGCACGTGAGTGTCCCACTGCGCCCTGGTTGGTACAGCCCCAGCAGACAGCTTCAGGTAGTGTGGCTCGGCCAGTAGCTCCAGCCATGACGCAGGGCAGTGGTCGAGGCAGAGGGAGACGGTCAACCTTTTCTTCCGTAGGTTTCCGCGGATAAGGTCTATCAGTCCCAACTCGGATCTTCACCCTGGCTCAGCAGGAGGCTAACACATCGAACACGGTGGTGTCAGGTATGCTCACTTTTGAATGTTCTGATGTGTATGCTCTTATGAACCCTGATGCTTTTCTCTTTCTTTTGTCACTCTGAGAGCCGTAGAGAGGTGGGGTTTGATAGTCTCTGGGTTAGAGTGTCCCCTTTAGGTCAGTGGACCCAAGTGTGATCCATCAGTGGCAGAGTCAGTCTACCGGTATAGCCTAGTGTTTGTTGAGAGTAGATGCGTTCCTGCCGACCATTGTGGCTCTAGATTTGACTGATTTTGACGTCATTCTAGGGATGAATTGGCTATCTACTCAGGGTGCTACCTTGGATTGTAGAGACAAGGTAGTCAGGTTCAAAGTACAGGATGGGTCAGAGGTTGTCTTCAGAGGGGACAAAGTAGGGATGCCTAGAGGTTTGATATCAACCCTACAGGCTCGTAGATTGCTCAGGAGGAATTGTCAGGGGTTTCTAGCTCTTGTTAGAGAGCTTAGCAGTCAGGCCAGGGAATCAGCCTTAGTGCCCGTAGCCAGAGAGTTCTTAGATGTCTTCCCAGACAAGCTGTCAGGTTTACCACCTGCTACGGAGATAGAGTTCGAAATACAAGTGATGCCTGGAACTAGACCGATCTCTATTCCTCCCTAGAGGATGGCACCAGCAGAGTTGAAGGAGCAGTTGCAAGAGTTAGTAGATAAGGGTTTCATCCGACCGAGTACCTCACTTTGGGGTGCTCCAGTGCTGTTTGAAAAAAAAAAAAGAGGGATGGATCCTTAAGACTTTGTATCAACTACAGACAGTTGAATAAAGTCACTACCAAGAACAAGTATCCTCTACCCAAGATCGATGATCTATTTGATCAGCTAGCAGGAGCATATTATTTTTCCAAGATAGATATGAGATCTGGGTACCACCAGCTAAGAATCAGAGAGGAAGATGTGTCAAAGACAGCTTTCAGGACCAGATATGGGCACTACGAGTTCCTTGTGATGCCGTTCGGGCTAACCAATGCCCCTGCAGCATTCATGGACCTCATGAACAGAGTTTTTAGCCAGTTTCTAGATCACTTTGTTATTTTCTTCAATGACGATATCTTAGTGTATTTCAGGAATGCAGAGGAGCATGCCCATTATCTAAGGACAGTGTTGCAGACCCTGAGAGAACACGGCTTGTATGCCAAGTTCTCCAAGTGTGAATTATGGTTGAGGAGCATCTCATTCTTGGGGCATGTTGTGTCAGAAAAAGGAATTAAAGTGGACCCCAAGAAGGTAGAAGCTGTAGCGAACTGGCCCAGACCCACTACAGTTACAGAGATTAAAAGCTTTTTGGGTTTGGCAGGTTACTACAGGAGGTTCGTTCAGGACTTCTCTAGAATTGCCGCTCCTATGACCAGATTGACCAAGAAAAATAAGAGGTTTGTGTGGTCTGATCAGTGTGAAGAAAGCTTTGAAGAGCTGAAGAGGAGGTTGACGTCAGCACCGGTGTTAGCTCTACCTACTAGTAATGAAGACTTCACGGTGTTTTGTGATGCGTCCCAAGTGGGACTAGGTTGTGTGTTGATGCAAAATGAGAGGGTAATTGCTTATGCTTCTAGGCAGCTGAAGAAGCATGAGTTGAATTATCCTACACACGATCTAGAGATGGCAGCCGTGATCTTTGCACTCAAGATGTGGAGGCATTACCTATATGGGGTAAGATGTGAGATCTTTACAGATCATAAGAGTTTACAATACATCTTGAGTCAGAAGGAGTTGAACCTAAGGCAGAGAAGATGGGTAGAACTGCTTAGTGACTATGATTGCAAAATTCAGTACCATCCGAGTAAGGTAAATGTTGTGGCAAATGCCCTAAGCCGTAAATCACTTGGCAGTCTATCCCATGTTACAGTAGAGAGAAGACCGGTGGTGAAGGAATTCTATAAGCTCATTGATGAAGGGCTGCAATTGGAGTTGTCTGGTACAGGCGCTTTAGTAGCTCAGTTGAGAGTGACACCCGTGTTTCTGGAACAAGTGGCGCAGAAACAGCATGAAGACCCCGAGTTGGTGAAAATTGCCAGGATTGTTCAGTCAGGCAAGAATGATGAGTTCAGATTTGACAACAAAGGGATCCTCCGTTACAGGAACAGGTTATGTGTACCAAATGACGTGAGTCTGAAGGGAGACATTATGAGGGAAGCTCATAATGCCAGGTACAACGTTCACCCTGGAGCCACCAAAATGTACCAGGATCTAAAAAGAGTTATTGGTGGCCAGCTATGAAGAGAGAAGTGGCACAGTTCGTGTCCGCCTGCAAAGTATGTCAGAGGGGGAAGCTGGAACACCAGAAGCCAGCTGGTATGCTTAATCCACTATCGATTCCAGAGTGGAAATGGGAGAATATAGCTATGGATTTCATGGTGGGGTTACCGGCAACGTCCAACAGACTAGACTCCATATGGGTGATTGTGAATAGACTGACCAAATCTGCTCACTTCATCCCTGTCAGGAGTGGTTATTCTGTGGACAAATTAGCACAAGTGTATGAGGTTGCATAGGGCTCCAGTATCAATAGTGTCAGATAGGGGACCCCAGTTCACCTCCAGATTTTGGCGGAGTCTGCAGAATGCTATGGGCACAAGGTTAGACTTTAGCACTGCTTTCCGTCCTCAGACTGATAGACTGATGGACAGTCAGAGAGAACCATCCAAACTATAGAAGATATGCTCAGAATGTGTGTGCTAGATTTTGGCGGTTCTTGGAGGTAGCATCTAACCTTGGTGGAGTTTGCCTACAATAACAGCTATCAGGCTAGCATAGGGATAGCTCCTTATGAAGCTCTTTATGGGAGGAAGTGCAGGTCACCTGTTTGCTGGGAAGAAGTGGGAGAAAGGGCCTTGGCAGGGCCCGAGTTAGTAGAGATCACTAGCAGGGTAGTGCCCATTATCAGAGAAAGAATCAGAACTGCTATGAGTCGGCAGAAAAGCTTTGCAGATGTCCGCAGGAAGCATGTGGAGTCTCAGGAGGGAGATATGGTGTTGCTCAAGGTGTCTCCTATGAAAGGGGTGATTCATTTTGGGAAGAAAGGTAAGCTAGCTCCACGGTACATTGGACCCTTTGAAATCTTACAGAAGATTGGGAATGTATCGTACAATTTGGACTTACCTGTTTCAATGAAGAGAATCCATCTGATTTTCCATGTTTCCATGTTACAAAAGTTCATGTCAGATCCGGGCAAGGTTCTTGGTGAGCCAGATGTAGAGATCCTAGGAGATCTCACCTATGTTGAACAGCCAGTGCGGATCATAGACACGCAGATCAGAAAGCTGAGGAACAAGGAAATTCCGATGGTGAAAGTCTTTTGGAATCACCACAATATGAAAGAGTGCCCCTGGGAGACACGGAAGTCCATGCTCCAGCAATACCCTTATCTCTTCTATGGTTAGTCTTTTATGTTTTATGTGTGCTTCCTTGTTGCTATGCTTATTGTCGAACATTCGGGGATAAATGTTCTTAAGGGGGGGAGAATGTAATACCCGGCTAAGCCCCGGCATCGAAATTCCAACTTTTCGGCGGAATCTCCATTGGAATTCGGAATCCAAGGTCGGAATCCCTCAGAAAGGTGAAAATATAGGTTTTCTAAAATGTTTTTACATGTTTTTAAGGTTTTAATGAAGAAATAAAATTGAGTTTTGAAAGAAAACACCATGGAGGAAAAGTCCAGGTTCGGCCGTCGAACATGGTGGACTTGCGGGAGCTCTTTTGGCCCCCGAAGGTGGTCTGGCCAGCCACCTATAAAAGGCCCCTTGTCCGAAAATGGGCGAGTTTTCTCTCTCCATTTTCGGGCATAGGTGAGATTTCGCCCTTCCATGGTTGATTTTATGTTTTCCTTCAATCCCTCAAGTTTTTCATAAGATTTTTCTTTGTTTTGAAGATTTTTTGAGCTAAGATCAAGGTTTTAGAAGTTTGGAGACCTCCGGAGATCTATCCTCCTAATATCCAAGTTTGGATCACCTCTCCTCTCGATCTTCAAGAGGTAAGCATAGATCCTCACCTTTTTTTATGTTTTAAGTAAGTTTTGAGGGGTTTTAAGAGTGTTTAATGCATGTTTAGAGTAGATCTAAAATGTTAAGGTTTATGTTGGTTTGATGTTAAATGTGATGCTATGTTGATGTTTGTTGAGGTATAGGCTAGTTTTAAGCCCCTATAAGCTCGAACATGTGTTTATGCCTGCTTTAGAATAGTTGGATGGGTGTTGGAGAGGTTTGGATGGCTGAATGCACGAGGCAGAATCGGGTTCTGCCATCCTGGAGAACCCAGGTTCGGCTGCCGAACCTGCCTGTGGAGGCAGTCTTGGGCCGCCTAACCTCGCCCCCGAAAGTTGGACTTTTGGCTCTGGACGGGAGTTTCGGCCGCCGAACCTGCCCCTGAAGGTGGGTGACTTTCGGATCTGTGAAGGCTTTCAGCCGCCGAACCCTGCCCCCGAAAGTGCCTGACTTTCGGCTCTGTAGGGACCTTCAGCCGCCGAACCTGCCATCAAAAGTCCCCTGCCCAGCCTTCCTTTACTTGTTTCTTATGCATGTTTTGATGATGTTTTAGGGGGTTTTTAGGGAGATGTTTAGAGTCTTTATAGAGTTTGTTTGGTCCCTCATTTGAGTCCACCTATGTAGGATCGAACGTGAGGAACCGAGGTGACCAGCAGTGAGTTAACTGTTCCAGAGTCAGCCAGAGGTGAGTAGAACATAACTCTTTCTTTTTTCTAAAGCAATCAAACTTTTAAGCATGCTCATGCATCATGGATACCATGTTTATGTATTAGGCCGTTTGCATTAGATTTCACGAATATGCTGCATTGCATAATTTATTATTGGTGTGGATGGACCAGAGGAAAACCCACTAGCCCTCGATATGATATGAGATGGAAAGTCCAGGTGTGGCCTGCACTACGCCCCTGGCAACATGTATGAGGAAGTCCAGGTGTGGCCTGCACTACACCCCTGGCAACATGTATAAGGAAGTCCAGGTGTGGCCTGCACTACGCCCCTGGCACCGTTGGATATGGTATGATGTAAGTAAGTCCAGGGCTGCCTATGCCACGCGTCCTGGCATTATGTAAGAAATTTCAGGGCTGCCCATGCCACACGTCCTGGCATTATGATATGTTATGTAATAGAAGTCTTGAGGAGCTCCACCGAGGGCCGGGCACAGAGTAGAGGGAGTTTTGGGTCATGTCCATCCTTGATGTGAATTGTCTGTGTTGTGATGCATTTCATGAAAGCATATGGTTATTATAATATTTTACTGTTCTGCTCAATGGGCTTTAGTAGCTTACCCCTTTCCCCTAACCCCCAGGTTTGCAGGGTCAGAGATAGGTCAGGAGGTCAGCAAGGGTAATGGTTATGTCTATGTAATAGATTAGTAGTGGACATGTAATGTATTGAGGATACTATTGTGCTTAGCCCTATTGATAGATTGTAATCCCTTTTGTACATGATTTTTATGTTAATGTTTTAATGATGAGATATGTTGAACCAAGCTTGATGTATGAAATGTTGACCCAACTAGAGCATTTGATGAGGGCTCTAGTATGGGGTTTTTATGTTACAGTTATGATGCATGCAGGTCAAGCTTGGTATATGAAAAGTTTAAAGTTTTTATGAAAATGTACGATCATGTATGGGATTTTATCAGGTATACAGGATGCATATTAGGTTTGCTACGGGTCCCGGCGACCTTAAGTCGATCTGGATCCTAGCGCCGGTAGCGGTCCGGTTTTCGGGTCGTTATAGTTATGTCTTCCTTTGGTCATGATGGTGGCCTAATTTTTTGAATCATATTAAAAACTTTACCGGCTATGCCACTGTATAAGAACCCTCCTTTTTTTTTATGTTTGCAACTATCATTTGTGGGAGGCATGAAATGGGGTGCTTTCTTTCTTTTTGAGGATAACTAGATCTGTGCAGAGAATATCATCATGGTCCATGAAGAGCAGCTGAAGGTGGGTCTTTATGAAGGTGCAAGCATACTACTGAGGGCTACAACCAACCCAACTATAAGGCCTTTTTAGTGTCGATCCTTGGGTCTTCATGAAGGTGCAAGGATACTGCTTAGTTCTGAGGGCTGCAACCAGTCCGGTTATAACGCCTTTCCAGTGTTGCGACCCTAAGGAGAGGAGCTGAATTGTGCAAGATTGATTCTGAAGGCAAGGCTAGGAAAGTTGAAGAGATAGTTCTTCATATGACTTTTCAAATGGTGCCTTCCTAGAGGATGAGATTGAGTTTCTGCTAATAGATTTTTAGAAGGTTCTGGTGTAATAGAGACTTTACTTAAGTCTCTTTTATTCCATTGTAATTTTTTGTAATGAAAATGCTACGCCCAGTTTCTTATTTAGTATACCCCCGTTGTGGTTGTTTAGTGCTGATTATCTATTTATAGGGGCCAACGCCTAGCTCGTGGCCTAGCGAAGTTTGCCTTGTAGTCTTACTTAGCAAAACCAATATTTGAATGGTCTGGCAGGAATTACATTATGACCTGGCCTGGCGAACACTACCTTATAGTCTTGTTTAGTGGGACCAACGACTGTATGGTCTGGTGAAAACTGCCTTGTGACTTGGCCTGGCAGGAATTGCCTTATGACCTTGTTTAATGGGACCAACGCTCGAATGGTCTAGCGAGAACCGCCTTGTGACCTAGCTTGACAGAAGCTACCTTGTGACCTTATTTAGTGGGACCAACACCCGAATAGTCTAGTGGGAACTGCCATACTCTTAAGCTAACCTCGACTCCTATTAAGTTTACTAGGGCCAAGTATCATTAATTCAATATATCAATTGTTCAACTTATCAATTGTTCAACTTAAATGCATGTCATTTGAAGCTATTTGAAATCATTTCTAAAGTACATATATCATATGCTAAGGTTAACAAAATAAGAAACTCATGGAAAATATTGCAAAACTTTATTGACTTAGCATTCCAATATTGCATCAAGTCAATTCATGAAAGTTTTAGCTCTTTGTCTCAGCTTTCATTTGGTATATTTTAAGCCTAGTTTCAATAACTACATAATGAGTTATGAAACTGCTAACACATGCTGCTCTGTTAAAACCTATCTTACCAGGTTTGCATTTTTAACTATCATATTAGATTTCTTTACTTTAAGTCTTTCAAATATCATTTCAATATTCATATTACATATTTATACAATCAAAACAACATTTCGAGTAAGTAAAATCAATCTCTAATTTCACATATTTATGAGAAAATCAAAGAAAACAGAAAAATCACACAAACACCAAACCTTTCTTGAATTTCTCTTTTTTTTCTACTTCTACTCTCTAGCTATCTTCTTTCCTTTTGATATTCCTTCACCTAGATAAATTTATATCTTAGGAAAGAATTGAATAAATTGAAAACTAAAGCTTTATAATTCAAATTCATGCATGAAGAAATGAAAAGATGCTATTTTCTATACATTTTTAAGCTCACCTTTGATTTTCAGGCTTGGTGCATATATAACCCTAAATTTTTCTTCTTCAATTCTTTCAATATATGGATCTTTCTTGAGCTCTTGATCTTAGGGTAAATTTTTGTTAAAGAAAGAAATTGATTTGGTGAGAGTTTGGCTTGGATTTGGTGGAAGAAAGAAAAACAAAACTTTTATCTTTTTGATAGAATGATCTTTGGCAAAATGAAGAAAGGAAGAAGACAATCCTTTTTTTCATTTGCTTTTTCATTTCTTTCATGCTTAGGTAGGTGATATATGGAGGGTTTAGGTGAAGAGGTAGAAAAAAATGAAGGACTAAAATGAATTTTATCTTTAAACTTTCCATATTCACACTTTAACCTACTAAACTCTTTACCATATTTCAATTTAGTTTCAAAATTTCAACATTCATAGATTGACCTACTAAGTTATGTTTTTAGCCTTTAGAAATCTATTTCACTTAATTAAGCACGTCAAATTTTGACAAGCACCTCAAGCGAGCCCGTTGGAAAATCCTAAGCACCTCCCAAAAGTGACTCATTTCTGACTTGTTAATCACTCTATCTACTTTATTTCTGGATATGCTCATTTCTTTATTTGAGTTTTCTATAATTCAGTTAATAGCAGCTTAGAGTTATTCTTGCAGCTCCTCTAAGTAGCTTAGGGTAAGCTGACACCTCCCCTAATGCCACTTGCTCTAATAATGAAATAGCCTAATTCATACCTAGTGATGTCACTATTCCTAACTATGGGTTTGAGGATGTTACAGGAAATTCATTGTTCCTTATCACTAAAGTACACAATATATGAAAGAAATACCTCATTAACTCGTTATTGATAAAATTTTCTCAAATTACAAATATTCCAGACATTGGAAATAACTTGACCATCTAGTTTGGATAGCTTATATGATCCTGGACGAATAACCTTTGAGACCTTAAACAGTCCTTTCTAGTTCTCGATCAGCTTACCAGGATTGGCATTGTCACTTTTTATATCTATTCTTTTGAGGACTAAGTCACCCACATTAAAGACTCATGGCCTAACCTTGCTATTGAACATTATGGACTTTTTGTTTCTGTAAACCACCATTCTAATTGCAGCCTTTTCTCGTAGGAATGGTCCAAGTTGAATTGTATCTATTCGAGATCTTCTGAAATTTCAGGGTGTTGTGTCATGAAGTTGTTTACTTGTACTTCCATGGAGATGACTACCTCGGCTCCATATACAAGGGAAAAGGGCATTTCTCCTGTAGATGTTCTGGGAGTGGTCTTGTATGCCCATAGTATGTGAGGTAACCCCTTGAGACAGTTGCCTTTGGCTTGATTGAGTCTTTCCTTCAGCTTTTGTAAGATGGTCCTGTTTGTGACCTCTGTCACACTATTGGACTAAGGGTGATAGGCTGAGCTGAAGCTCAAGTCAATTTCCCATTTCTTACAAAAGTCTTTAAACCTGGTGCTTGCAAACTAAGTTCCATTATCGGTGATCACTATTTTTGGTATCCCAAATTAGGTGAATATGTTTTTGCTAATGAAAGAGATTGCTTGTTGGGTAGTGATAGACTGTACTGCCTCAGCTTCTGCCCATTTGCTGAAGTGATCTACTGCCACAATAACAAACTTTCTTGACCCAGATGCCTTAGGGAACGGGCCAAGGATATCTATCCCCCACTAAAAGAAATGCTAGGGGCTTCCAATGGCGGCTTGCATTTCCCCGGAGTCCTGGTGATATTTGTATGTACTTGGCATCATCTACACCTCTGGACAAGTTGCTTCACATCTTGTATTATCATCAACCAATACTACCCTTATCTAAATGCCTTCTGGGCGATTTTTCGGGCTCCTTCATGTCTCCCACAATCACCTTCATGGATATCCTTTGGGATTTCTGGCCTTCCTCCTCTATGACACATCGTAACCATGGCTGTATCGATAGATAGCTTATGGGTGATGAGAGCAGGGTTCATACCCGTTACATCTTTTAGAGACCAAGCAAAAGTGGTTACTTGGCTCTTTAGAAATTCTATTAGACGAGCCTTTGTTTCACTAGTTAACGGCCAAACCGTACCTTTTGCTCCTCACCTATCTGGACCTCCTCTTCCGAGTCTACTGATTCTGGCTTTACATGAGATTTCAGTTTCTCCAGTAAGTCGATGGGCATGGATGCTTTCCTGAGATGTTTTGCTGGGTGTCCATAACTTTCTTTGACCAACCTCGGATTGCCTCGGACCACTGCTATTCCCTTAGAGCTGGAAGCTTAAGACACATAGGACCTATATTAATAATGATACTGTGGCAGTTTAGGACTAGACGACCGAGTATCACATTGTATGCAGATGGGATGTCTACCACCACAAACTCTGCATACAACTCTCGCCTATGCTTTTCATCGCCTAGTATTAGGGGAAGGTTGATGGTACATAGCACAACCACGGTCTTATCTCCTAATGTAACGACCCAAAAATCGGACCGCTACCGGCGCTAGGATCCAGATCGGCTTAAGGCCGTCGGGACCCGTAGCAAGCCAAACATTCATCCTGCGAACCTGTTTAATCCCATACATGATCAACAACATACATAAAAATTTTGAACTTTTCTTTCCATTCAATCACCAAACTCAACCTGTGCATGCACTATTCATAAATATAAACATTAACCCCACCTTGGAGTCCTCATCAATGCTCCAATGGGGTGACATAACATAAATTAAGTTTGGGTTACAATAATCATCATTAGACGTTAAGATCATGTACTAGAAAGGGATTAACATAATACTATGGTCAAGCACAACTCTAAACTTTCATAAGCATCATTACATAACATTTCTATATCATACTTTTACATTACATCATATCCATGTCCACATCTAGCTATTACATAAAACAACCTCCTGGTCTACCTTGTACCTGCAAACCTGGGGGTTAAGGGAGAGGGGTGAGCTATAAAGCCCAGTGAGCAGAATAATTAAACATTCAATTTAAATTTCATGCTTTCATGAAATGCAACATATCACAGACAATTCACATCAAGGATGAACTTGTCACCAATAGTCCACTACTCATTCCAATAGTGCCAGGGGCGTAGACTGGGCCTCACTGGTCTTTCTCTTCCATTACATTCATAACATAATATTTCAATATGCCAGGGGCGTAGAATGGGCCTCACTGGTCTTTCTCTTACATAGTACCAGGGGCGTAGAATGGGCCTCACTGGTCTTCCATACCGTATCACATCATATCATAACGTAGTGCGGCTAAAGGATCATCCAACATTCATCCACATCAATAACATATTATGCAATGCAACATATTCGTGAATTCTAATGCAAACACCCTAGTATATCTCATGGCATTCATGATGCGTGTATCATGCTCAGAATTTATTTATTTACTTTGAAATGAAATAAGGTATTCCACTCACCTCTGGCTAGCTCTGACAGACTCAGAAGCAGCTGAACTCACTGCTAGGGTCCTCGGTTCCTCGGGTCCGAATCTACACAGGTGGACTCAAATGAGGGACCTACCATACATAAACATGACTCTAAAATACTCCCCAAAAACCCTTTAAAACACCTTAAAACAATCACATAAATCATGCAAAGGAGGGCTGAATAGGGCACTTTCGGCGGCAGGTTCGGCGGCCGAAAGGCCCTCCAGAGCTGAAAGTCATGCACCTTCGGCGGCACTTTCGGCGGCCGAAGGTTCCCTCCAGAGACGAAACTCATGCATGTTCGGCGGCACCTTCGGCGGCCGAAACTCCCTTCCAGAGCTGAAAGTCTACTTTCGGGGGCAGGGTTCGCCAGCCGATACATGCTACCAAAGGCAAGTTCGGCGGCCGAAAGAACCTTCGGCTGTCGAATCTAAGTTCTTCCCAAAAGGGCAGAAACTTAGCTCAACATGCATAAACGCCTCTCTACTCATTCAATCATGCATTTTCCTATTCTACAACATGCATACTCAAGCATACAAGCTCCTAGAGGCTTCAAACTATCCTAAACCCCATCTACAACAGATCAAACATGCATATCCAACATACATTATTCATAAACGCATAGTAAACCCATAAACTCCACATAAACCTACACATGCATTTCTACCCCAAGAAACTTCATAAAACTTACTTAAAACCTTAAAGGAACTATGGATCTACTCTTACCTCTTGAAGAATGAGAGGAGAGACGATCCAACTTGGAGATGGGAGAGATCTCAACTCTTTGGTCTCCAAGCTTCCAAAACTCGCTCTTTTGTTCAAATATCTTCAAATCAACATAAAGCTTGTTAAAACATAAAAGATCGAAGGAAAAACATCTAAAATGAACCATGGGAGAGCAAGAACTCACCGTGGCCGAAAATGGGGAGAAAACTCGCCCGTTTCGGCCATGGAGCTCTTATATAGGGGCTGGCAGACCACCTTTCGGCAGCCTAAAGTGCCTCCAAAAATCATGCAAGTTCGGCGGCCGAACATGAGGTTCGCGGCCGAACCTTTGAAACTTTTGGAAGCCTAACTTGCCCCCCTAAACCATCCCACGTTCGGCGGCCGAACCTGGAAATGTCTCCTTGGTCTTTTTCATTTAAAACTCAATTTCCTTTTTGCTTAAAACCATAAAATACATTAAAAAATTTATGAAAATATGCTTTTACCCTTCTAGAGGTTTCCGACATCCGAGATTCCATCGGGCGGTAGAAATTCCGATACCGGAGTCTAGCCGGGTATTACACCTAATCCTACTAAAGGATAGAAAACTCTAACAAAGTTGTTTTTATCTAACCGTAACTTGTTAAAAATATTTAAGATGAGAAGGTTAATAGAACTACCTGTATCCAACCAATACTCGCCTTATCTCGTACTGATTTAGGAGGACCTTAACGACCAACAGGTCATTTTGGAAGACTCTGATCGCTTTGTAAGTAGGACTGAATCTACCTCTTACTTGGTCTATGGTTCTTGATGGATAGACAAGACTTCCTCTGCTATACGCCTATTATTCCCTTTACCTTTGTCAGCTCCTCCCATGATGACATGTACGATTTCGGCCATTTCAAAAGATAAAGAGGAAAACCCCCCCCCCACTTATTTTTTAGAGAGAAAAGGAACAAGAGCCTCGTGTGAATCCAAATGAATAGCAAGAGTCCAAAGGATTTCCCGGCAATGAAACCAAATGATATCACATAGATTAGATTGATGACGTGGCCGGAATAGAACTGCGCTATGATTGGCTAGAAGCTACAAATAAGAGAATGTGAGGCGGTGGTTGGTGCTCACGGCAGCCACTCCGACGCTCAAGTAAATATATCGATGTGTAGAGAGAATGCCATGAATTTCTTAGACCTTTAGTGTTAGAGAATAGCATATCTTTTCCTTTATGATTCTTCTTCTTTTATACTGTAAGAAGATAGAGATAAATATGGTATTTTCAGATAACACGGCAATGATGGGCCGGCTGTTTGATAAGAGATATCACTAGCTAATAGACTAGTGATCCTGCAATTATAGGCGTAATAGGGATACCTTAGGTTATGCCTGATAATGGTAACTTCATGTTGAGATTCACCCCGTCAAGAGAGGGGCGGGTCTTTAATGATGAACCTAGGGTATCTGAGTCTACCTCTTCTTGGACTGGACTGTATTTCTTACTTATCATACTTTTTCCTCGTGTCCTAATCTCGAAGTGATAGCTCATAGTTTGTTTTAGGCGATTATTATGTAGCATCAATATATTAGCATAAAAATCGATTTTTAATTTTATCTAAGCATAAAAAAATATATACTTATAAAAATCAATTTAGATGGAATCATATGTATAAAAATCAATTTTTAATTTTTAATCAAATATAAAAATTAATATTTAATTTTTAAAATTGTAATTTCTATACTTACAAAATATATAAATTAAATTTTAAGAAAATTTGAAATTATTAATTATTAATTTTTATATTTATAGAATTGATGCTACATAACAAACGCCCAACGTAAGCCATGAGCTGTCACTACAAGACAAGGCCACATGGCAAGGATCTGATAAGTGAGAAACGCAGTCGCACTCAAGAAAAAGAAGACCCAGACACTTCAAACACCTCATTTATCATCAAGACTCGCTCTTCCCTGAATAGAACGAGTCTTAGTAAAAAGTTACTATTATCAAGCATAGTCCCACGTATCCTATTACGTCTGTAATCGCAGGATCATCAACCTATTAGCTGGCGATATCCCTTATCAAGTAGTCAGACACATCATTGCCGAATTATCAGAAAATGCTATATTTGTCTCCACCTTACAGTATAAAAGGAGAAGGATCACAAAGGTAAATGTATGCTATTCTCTTATACTACTAAAGTTCTAAGTAATTCACTACATTCACTCTCTTCTATACTATACCGACTTGAGCATTAGAGTAGCTACCATGGGTACCCACCACCACCTCACATTCTCTTTCTTGCAGGTCTAGCCAATTACAACACAGCTCTATTTTCTAGTTATATCATTTGGTTTCATTGCCGGGAGATCTATTGAATTCTCTCTATTCATTTGGATTAAAACCGCTCTCTTGTTCCTTTTCCCTCTGAAGAAGGAATCTCTACTCTCTATCTCTTGAAATGGCTGGAATCATACATGTCATTAAGGGAGGACCTGATAAGGGAAAAGAAAAAAAATAAGCGTGTAGCATAAGATATCCTGTCAGTTGAACAAAAACCATCGGCCAAGGGAAGGATATAAGGTTTGGCCCTGCAGACAAAGCGATTGGATTCTTTCGAAACAACACGCTGGTTGTCAAGATCCTTCTAAATAGGTATGAAGTAAGGCGAGTATTATTGGATACAGGTAGTTTTGTTAACCTTCTCATCTTAAATGTTTTTAACAAGTTAGGCTTGGATAAAAGTAGCCTTGTCAGAGTTTCCTATCTGTTAGTGGGATTAGGAGATAATACCGGGACAATGCTAGGAACCATCAATCTTCCCCTAGTGTTGGGTGATAAAAAGTATATGTGAGAGTTATATGCAGAATTCACGGTGGTAGATATCATATTTGCATATAATCTGATACTCGATCGTCCAGTCCTAAACTGCTATGGTATTGTTATTAATATGGGTGCTATGTGTCTTAAACTACCAGCTCCAGGGGAAATAGCCGTAGTCCGAGACAATTCAAGGTTGGCCAAAGAAGGTTATTGATAGAGCATATTTTAGTCCATATTTTCATGATCTTATTGATGTTTATTTGCACCTATTCTACCTAATTTTGTGGTTTTAATCATGTTTTGCAAATATTAGGTGTGAAGAACCAATTTGAAGAAAATGCTCTTAAAAGTGCCAAAGAATGCCAAAAAACAGCCACTTTCGGAAGCACCTTCGGAAGCACTTTCGGAAGCCTAAAATCACCCACTTTCGGGGGCACCTTCGGAAGCACTTTCGGAAGCCGAAAGTCACCCACTTTCAGGGGCACTTTCGGCGGCCTAAAGTCCAGTCCAGAGGCGAAAGTCACCCACCTTCGGGGGCACCTTCGGCCGCCGAACCTTGGCTCCAGAGACGAAAGTCCTGCCCCCAAAACTTAACTTAGGCGGCCGAACTTGCCCCCGAACATGCTCTTCCCTATTTAATGAGCCAAATCTTGAAGATCACATGTTTCCTACATAGTGCTATGCTCATTCAAAATTAAAATCAAGGCTCCACCTTCCTCTTTAGTGCATAAATCTTCTTGGACACACCTTGGATGTCAATTAAAAGACCAAAAAGGGCTTGCAACTCCACACATGCACAAAGAAAACTCAAAGGCACTATGGGGCAATCACTCAAAGATACATGGACACTAAAAAGGAAAAAGGCAGCCTCTCAAGATCTATTTAAAGGCCTCAAGAAGACCAAGAATCATAATCTTCCATCAAGGGATTGATCAAGGCTCCTCCACCTTAGTTCTTCATCTTCTTTCTTCTTTTCTTTTATTTTCTGTTTTGGTTCAGCCATGAGTGGCTGAAACCCTATTTCTAGTTGAGGATTGGTTGAAACTAAGGTTGTTTAAAGGGTTGTGAGATCTGAACAGAAACTTTTGTCTTTGATTTTATTCAATATTCATGCAATTGTGCTTAATTCTAAAGATTGCTTTGTTGTTTTGATCAAATTGGCCACTTGATTCTTGATTGCAAAGTTAATTGATTGTTGATTAGGATATTTGTTAGTCCGTAATTGCTGGAAATATTCTGATCTTAGAACACTTGGAGTAAAAACCCAAGGAATTGCATGATCTAGCAACATCTCATGCGTTTGAGTAGTTAGGGTTTGGATCTTTCTTGTTCTTCATGCAATTGGCAATTGTTTTGATGCCTATGGCCCAAGGACGTTCCTTGGCAATTTGTTGATTAGTAATTGGTTAGAGGACGTTCCCTAATCAATTTGTTCATAAGGAAAGACATGGTGGTGAGAAGCGTCTTCCACCCCCATAACCAACCTATTGAATCAATCAAGATAACTATGTTTCAATGATCAACCCAAACAACCAAAGTGGATCCATATCTTCAACTAGACCTTTCTCTTATTGATTTCCTCTTTTATTTTAATTACTTGTTGTTTTAATTGCTTTCATTAGTTGTTAATCAAATCATCTCAAAACCCCCCTTTTACTTTCCTTGCACTTTACTTTTGTTCTATTTGCAATTACTTGCCTTCACTTGTGCTTTCCATTGGTTTGATTGGTCTTGATTAAGATAAATAAATAGGTAATCAATTCTCTGTGGATACGATCCTTCACCACTGTCTACAGTTGTATTTGTAGGTAACCAAGAAGGTTATTTTTTACCGGCTTCGACAACCGCTCCTGTCAGTTATGGACACCCAACAAAAAGTTTTGAGAAAGCAACAATGCCCATCAACTTGCTGGAGAAGCCAGAATCTCATGTAAAGCTAGAGCCAACAGACCTGGTAGAAGAGGTCCAACTAGGTAAGAAAAAAAAGGTATGATTCGGTACTGCGTTAATCAGTAAAACAAAGACTCGTCAATAGAGTTGCTAAAGAACCGAGTAACCACTTTTTCTTGGTCTTCAATAGATGTAACAGGTGTTGACCGAGCTCTCATCACCCATAAGCTATCTGTTGATAAAATCGTCAAACCGGTCCAACAAAAGAAACGAAGGTTTGCACCAGAGAGGCAGCAAGTGATCAAAGAATAGGTTTGCAAGCTTTTGAGTGCAGGGTTAATAAAGGAAGTCTAGTATCCTACATGACTCGCTAATGTGGTCCTGGTGAAGAAAGCTAACGGGAAGTGAAGAATATGCATGGATTTCACTAACCTAAATAAAGCATGTCCAAAAGATCATTACCTATTATTGTCTATTGAAAGGTTAGTAGACTCGACCTCGAGTCACGCAGTGGTTTCCTTCCTTGATGCCATTTCAGGTTACCACTAAATCATGATGGACATCGAGGATGCAAAGAAGACTGCATTCATAATAGATGGAGTTTACTATAACAAGGTAATGCCATTTGGATTAAAAAAATGTGGGGGTGAATTACTATAGGCTGGTGTCAGGAATCTTTAAAGACATGGTGGGATCAATAGTCAAAGTGTACGTAGATGACATGGTAGTAAAGAGCCCATCCTTGGAAGACCATCTAGAAGATATCTGGAAAGTCTTCGACATACTGAACAAGACGGGTATGAAGTGAACCTTGAAAAGTTTGCCTTCTTAGTAAAAGCTGAGAAGTTTCTAAGGTATATAATCTCAGAAAGAGGCATAGAGGCAAACCCCGAGAAGGTCAATGCCATCCAAAATATAAAAGCATCCAAAATCATTAATGAAGTATAGAGGTTGAATTGGCGAGTCACTTTCCTAGGTCATTTCATATCATGCTTGACTAGAAGGTGTCTCCCATTCTTCAAAGCTTTAAAAGACAAAGGTAATTTTGAATGGGGGGGTACAATATGCAGAGGCATTTGAAAGTCTGAAAACTTTTTATCATCTCCTCCGTTGCTAAGCTCGCATGTCGAATGCAAAGTTTTGTTTCTATACTTTTTTGTGACACAGGAAATACTTTACTCAGTACTCGTTCGTGAAAATAATGGGGAACAAAGCCTGGTATATTATGCCAGCCAAATTTTGAAGCGTTTGCAGTCCTAATGTCAACCACAAAGTTAGGAACATACTTCGAGTCACACACTATAGTAGACAGAACAGATTATTACTCTGCGAAAGGTTCTACAAAGGCCAAAGCTGGCAGTAATATTAGCGGCCTATGATATCAGGTATGTCTCAAGGAAGGCCATGAAAGCTCAGGTACTAGCCGATTTTGTCGTGGAGATGACTCCGCCATTAGAGCCTTCAGAGTCTCCTAATTCAACCATAGAGGATTAGAAGGTTTGGACAGATAGAGCATGGGGCTAGGGGTTCTGAAATCAAGATCCTATTGCAGTCTCAAATCAGTATAAAGCTTCGGTATGTGGCTAAACTCGCCTTCAATGCTACCAATAATGTAACCGAGTACGAGGCTATAATAATGGCCCTAAGAATCATTAAGGAATTAGGTATACAAAAATTCTACTATTTTTAGTGACTCACAATTAATTATTAATTAGTGCTAAGGACAATTTAAAGTTCAAAAACTGAATATTGTCAAATACGAGGAAAAGGTTCAGTTCCTAATGGAGAGGATCAAAGATGGGCATGGCAGTTGCGAGCTTTGCCAAGTGGGCAAAGACAATAATGAAGAGGCAGATTTTCTAGCCCAGATGGTAACAACATGTGAATAACAACTGACTAAACCATTTCGGATTGAGGAAATGCACACTCCAATGATGGACGAGGAAGAGTCTTTTTCCATAGAAGAGAGGGAATCATGGATGACGCCCATGTATAAATTTTTGACAAAAGATCTTCCAGCCGATGAGTTATTAGCCAAAAAAGTAATAAAAAAGTCATCTAAATATGCACAAATAGATGGTTGGTTATATAGGAGGTCCTCGACACAGCCATGGCTGCGTTGTGTTATAAAAGAGGAAGGCCAGGATATCTTAAAGGATATCCATAAAGTTGATTGCAAAAGCCATGAAGGAGCTCAAGCATTTGCCTGGAAAGCATTCAGATAAGGAAATTACTGGCCGATGATAATGCAAGATGCAAAGCAACTTATCCAGAAATGTCAAAGATGTCAAGTACATGCAAACATCCTAAGGACTCCAAGAGAAATGCAAGCAGCAATCGGAAGCCCCTACCCCTTCTTTCAATAGGAGATAGACATCCTTGGCCTATTCCCTAAGACATCCAGGTCAAGAAAGTTCGTAATCATGGCAGTAAATCATTTCAACAAATGGGTTAAGGATCAAGCAGTACAGGCCATCACAATCCAACAAGCAATCTCCTTCGTCAGCAAAAACATCTTCACTTGATTAGAAATCCCAAAGATAGTGATCACTGATAACGAAACTCAGTTTGCAAGCTTCAGGTTTAAAGACTTTTGTAAGAAATGGAAAATTGACTTGAGGTTCAGTTCAGCTATCACCCCCAGACCAATGGAATGACTGAGGTGACAAATAGGACCATCCTATAAGAGTTAAAGAAAAGGCTCCACCAAGCCAAAGGCAACTGGCCCGAGAAGTTAACTCACATACTGTGGGTATACAGGACTACCCCCAGGATAACTACAAGAAAAACGTCCTTTTCTCTTGTATATGGGGTCGAGCTAGTCATTCCAGTAGAAATTCAATTAAGTAGCTTCAGGATACAACACCTTGAGATTTCAAGAAATCTCAAAGAAATGCAATTCAATTTAGACCAAACTGAATTCCTACGAGAAAAGGCCACAATCAGAATGGCAGTTTATAGAAATAAAATGTCCAGAATGTTCAATAGTAAGGTCAGGCTGCATGCTTTTAATATGGGGGACTTAGTCCTTAAAAGAACAGATGTAACAAGTAACAGTGCCGGGTCTGGTAAGTTGGGCGAGAACTGGAAAGGACTGTCTAGAGTCTCAAAGGTCATTTGCCCAAGATCCTATAAGTTGGCAAAGCTAGATGGTTAAGTCATTCTCCATTCCTGAAATATCTATAATTTGAGAAAATTTTATCAATAACAAGCTAATGAGGTATTTTTTCACATATTGTATTTTTCAGTGACAAGGAACTATGGGATTGCCTTCCTAAAAAGTTTAACGAGACAAGAAAAGGCCATAAGGCGGGTTCCGCCAAGCCATGTCACAAGGCGAATTCTGCCAGACTACAATCCGGGCGTTGGTTCCACTAAATAAGGCCACAAGGTGGGTTTCGCCAAGGCAGGTCACAAGGCGGGTTCCATCATACCACAATCCGGACATTGGTCCCACTAAATAAGGCCATAAGGTGGGTTTCACCAAGTCAAGTCACAAGGCAAGTTCCACCAAACCACAATCCGGGCGTTGGTCCACTAAACAAGGCCACAAGGCAGGTTCTACCAGGTTAGGTCACAAGGCGAGTTCTGCCGGACCATAATTCGGGTGTTGATCCCACTAAACAAGACCATAAGGCAAGTTTTGCTAGGTCAAGTTACATGGCAGGCTCTGCCAGACTACAATCTAAACGTTGGTCCCATTAATCAAGCCATCTATGCTAGGCCATAAGGCGGGTGTAGGACAAAGGTTTCAATCAAAGATTAATGAGGCGAGTCATATGACCAAGTCTTGAGACGAGTGACTAGGTAAAAGTCTCTTATTGCAAAATTTCCCTAAGGTGTTTTATGATTGGAAGGCGGGAGCCCGCCAAGCCACAGGCCTAGGTATTAATCCTGTTTTGTAAAAATTCTCCAAATTATTTATTGGCTATTAACCGGGCATTAAGCCTTGCAAAGTGACTGTGCATTAGCCCCTTCTTTGGGCAAAAAATGATGGTCACCAGATTTATAGTTTGGTTAGGAGATAGCCTCTTGGCCAACTGTTTAAATCGTTGGTAGAAACGAGGGCACACACGGAACAAACAAATACCTAAGAATAGAATGCAAAATATGTATTTTCATTACAAAAAAATCACAAGGGGACAAGGAGGACTTTAGTATCCCTCGCAAGTCTCTATTATATCAGAATTTTCTAAACATCTATTACATCATTATTGCAGACCCAATTGGCAGGGTTCTCCTCAGCCTTTCGCTTGACCTCACTCGCCGGCAAGATGTCATTTGTCCAGGAAAAATTGCATGAAGGAGACCATTTTCTCTAACTATTTTCTTGGCATAACCCTCAGAATCAATCGTGCATAATCCAACCCCCCTCCTAAGGGTCGTGGCTCTTAAAAGCCATTATAGTCGGACTAGTTGAGTCCTCAGCCAATACACAGAGCTGAGCAGTGTGCTTGTACCTTCATGAAAACTCTCCTTTAATTGTTCTTCATAGACCATGATGTTATCCTCCGCACAGATCTAGTTATCTTCAGAAAAATAAAAGGAAGTGTCCCCATTCATTTCTTCATTGATGACAGTTGTAAACAAAGAAGAGAAAAGAGGGTTCTTATGTAGTGATATAGCCGAAAAAACTTTAAATATGGCTCGAGAAATAAGGCAACCGTCACGATCAAAGGCAAGCAAAACGACGTAAGCAGTGAAGACTAGCCAAATCACGCCACGTGTCGCAAACCGAAAAGACAAATCGTCACCTTTGAACTTGAAGAATTGAAGACCAACCGGGAGATCTCTAATGCTATATAATAAATGTCCAATATAAGGCATAAGCTATTACCACAAGACAAGGCCATGTGACAAGAATTTGATAAGTAAAAAACACAGTTGCACCTGATAAAAGGAAGATCTGGACATTTCAAACACCTAGTTTATCATCAAGGCTAGCCCTCTCCTAAATAAGAAGAGTCTTGGTAAAAAGTTACCGTTATCAAGCAGTCAGATACATAATTGCCGGATTATTAGAAAATATTATATTTATATCTGTCTTTTTACAATATAAAATGAGAAGGATCATAAAGGTAAATGCATGCTATTCTTTTATACTATTTAAGTTCTAAACAATTCTCTACATTCACTGTCTTCTATTTTATACTAACTTGAACGTTGGAGTGGTTGTCGTAGACACCTACCATCAACTCACATTCTCTTTATTGCATGTCTAACCCATCACAACACAATTCTATTTTTCAGCTACATCAAAAATATTAATTTTATATCTTAAAAATTAAATGATTTACTATAATAATAAATAGAAAACAATGCTTAAAAATTATCATTTTTAAAAATTAAATAATAATTTCTTAATATTTTATCATTAAAATAATAAATAAAAATAATTTTTTATCATAAAATAAATATTAACTATTTGGAGAGGTATTTTGATCATTAAAAACATTAAACTTCTAATTAATGATCCACTAATTGCACTATATATATTTTATTAAAAGAAGAATTATTTTATGAGATAGAAATAAAATTTAAAAATTAATTTATTATTAAAAATTTAATAAAAAATTATTTTATGAGTTCTGTGGAATCTGAACCATTATATATATAAATTATCTATTAAATATTTACATATAATCACTTGTAAATGAAAAAAAAATATTTATAAATTTTATTTAACAGTAAATATATCTAAATATACACTAGATATATTTTATTCTTCTAATCTTTCATCTCATTCTAAAAAAAATTTAAAAAAAAAAAAATCGGTGGGAACTTTTATGAGGGTGAAATGAATTACGCAAACTAATATCCTTTTTCTAATTAAAAAAAATTCTTTACAAAAAAAAAAATATTAAATGCGCACATTCACAGAGGCGTGTTTGATTATTGAAAGTCAAATGCCCACCATCTATGGTATTTCCCTATCTGACAGCTCTCTCTCTCTCTCCTCTTTTCTTTTTAGTGCTCAGCACCAAAGCAAAAGCTAATCTACCATTTTTTTATTTTCCTACCTATCTTTACCTTTCTCCTTTCTCCTTCCTTCTTCCTCATTCCTTAGCATAAATGGCTTCCACCGCAGAATCCACACGCCTGCTTTTCCTCTTTCCTTTCATGGCCTCTCTTGCTTTTATGCCTTGATTTCTTGCTGTACTTCCTCTGGTTTTAGTTATGGGTGTCCAAGATTTATGGGCAGTTGTTTTTCTTGTTGTATTCTGCTTTCATGCTTATGTCCTCCATTCTCAGACCCAGAACCTTTCATGCACTGAAAATGATTTTAGGGCATTGCAGGATTTCATGAATGGCTTCCAATCAACGATTCCAGGCTGGGACACTAATTCCTCTTCTAATTGCTGTGATTGGTCTGGCATTACTTGCAATTCTTCCTCTTCTCTTGGCTTCATAAATGATTCTGCCACTTCTGGTAGAGTGACTATGCTTCTGCTTCCAGATAAAAGGTTGACAGGCAAACTTGTCGACACATTAGGCAATTTGGATCAACTCAGAATTGTTAATCTGTCTCGCAATTTCATCAAAGACTCGATACCTTTTTCCTTATTTTACTTGCCAAAACTGGAGGTTCTAGACTTGAGCTTCAATGACTTTACTGGTTCAGTCCCGCAGACCATCAATTTACCCTCTATAACCGTCCTTGACATTTCCGCAAACAATCTAAATGGCTCGGTTCCTACCCACATCTGCGAAAACTCTACTCGAATTCGGGTCATTCGTTTGGCAGTGAACTACTTCGCCGGTGACATTGCACCAGGTCTTGGGAGATGCACTTCCTTGGAGCATCTTTGTCTTGGTATGAATAATCTCACCGGTGGCATAACTCAGGACATCTATCGGCTTCAGAAGCTCAAGCTGTTGGGTCTCCAGGATAACAAGCTTTCTGGGCAGCTAAGCACTGGAATTGGCCAACTCCTCACCCTTGAAAGATTGGACATTTCCTCTAACCATTTTTCAGGTATCATACCAGATGTTTTTAATAACTTGGCCAACTTTAGCTATTTCTTGGGGCATTCCAATAATTTTATTGGTACAATACCCTTCTCTTTGGCTAATTCTCCTTCACTTAAATTGCTCAATTTGAGGAATAATTCATTGGATGGTGCTATTCGGCTTAATTGTTCTGCGATGACTAGTTTAGATTCTCTTAATTTGGGTTCTAATAAGTTTCAAGGGCGTCTGCCTGATGATCTTCCTTCTTGCAAGAATTTGAAGAATATTAATCTTGCCCGGAACAATTTCAGTGGCCAAATTCCAGAAAGCTACAAGAATTTTCAGAGTCTCTCTTATTTTTCCCTCTCAAATACCAGCATCTATAATCTTTCATCGGCCTTGGAGATCCTGCAGCAGTGCAAGAACTTAACTACTTTGGTCCTAACCTTGAATTTCCGAGATGAACAATTGCCTGCTCATTCTAGTCTTCATTTTGATAACTTGAAGGTGCTTATTATTGCTAATTGTAGACTCAGAGGATTGATACCACCTTGGCTGAGGAACAGCAGGAATTTGCAGTTGTTAGATTTGTCATGGAACCGTTTGAGTGGAAATATTCCACTCTGGTTTGGTGATTTTCAGGATCTCTTTTATCTGGACTTGTCAAATAACTCGTTCATTGGGGAGATCCCAAAAAACTTCACTCTATTGCCAAGCCTCATCAACAGGACTATCTCATTGGTTCAACAATCGCCAGATTTCCCTTTTTTTATGAAAAGGAATGAAAGTGAGAGGGCGTTGCAGTATAATCAGATTTTGAGTTTGCCACCAACACTGGACCTCAGTCATAACTTCCTTACTGGATCAATCTGGATGGAGTTTGGGAATTTGAAAAAGCTCCATATTTTGGACTTGAAGCATAATAAGTTGTCAGGACCAATACCAGGTGAATTATCACGGATGACTAGCTTGGAGACGCTGGATTTATCCCACAATAATCTTTCAGGGTCCATTCCTTCATCCCTGATACAGCTCAGCTTTCTATCTAAGTTTAATGTTGCTTACAACAATCTCTCTGGGCAGATTCCTGTTGGAGGTCAATTTCTGACTTTCCCCAACTCAAGCTTTGAAGGTAATGATCTTTGTGGTGATCATGGCGCTCCCCTTTGTCCAGGCCTTAACCGAGTTCCAAGTGATGCACCAATGAAATCAAGAAGGAACAGAGATATTATTATTGGAATGGCTGTTGGGATTGTATTTGGGACAGCTTTTCTTCTTTGTCTCATGTTCATGATTGTATTGCGGGCACATAGTCGAGGAGGGGAGGTTGATGCTGAAAAAGAGGGTGTTGAAACCAATGATAAAGATTTGGAAGAACTTGGATCGAGGTTAGTGGTTCTGTTCCAAAATAAGGAGAACTATAGAGAGCTTTCCTTAGAGGAACTTCTGAAATCTACCAACAATTTTGATCAAGCAAATATCATTGGCTGTGGAGGTTTTGGTCTAGTTTATAAAGCCACTCTCCCTGATGGTAGAAAGGTTGCAATCAAAAGGCTCTCTGGTGACTGTGGTCAAATGGAGAGAGAATTCCGTGCTGAAGTTGAAACCCTATCAAGAGCTCAGCACCCAAATCTTGTCCATCTTCAAGGGTATTGCATGTTCAAAGCTGACAGGCTATTAATATACTCCTACATGGAAAACAGCAGCTTGGATTATTGGTTACATGAAAAAATTGATGGTCCATCATTGCTGGATTGGAGCACCAGGCTCAAAATTGCTCGAGGGGCTGCAAAAGGGCTTGCATATCTGCATCAGTCATGCGAGCCCCATATCCTTCACCGAGATATAAAGTCCAGTAACATCCTTTTGGATGAGAATTTTGAAGCACATTTAGCAGATTTTGGTCTTGCAAGGCTCATACTACCTAGTGATACCCATGTGACAACTGATCTTGTAGGGACATTAGGATACATTCCTCCTGAGTATGGCCAAGCTTCTGTTGCTACCTATAAAGGGGACGTGTATAGTTTTGGGGTTGTTCTTTTGGAGCTTCTTACTGGTAAAAGGCCTATGGATATGTGCAAGCCGAAAGGATCACGGGATTTGATCTCTTGGGTAATTCAGATGAAGAAGGAGAACAGAGAGAGTGAAGTTTTTGATCCATTCATTTGTGACAAACAGCATGATAAGCAATTACTACAGGTTTTTGACATTGCTTGCCTTTGTCTAAGTGAATCCCCAAAAGTAAGGCCTTCTACGACACAGCTGGTTTCATGGCTTGAAAATACAGATATCTCCACGGCCTAGCTTTGGATGTTAGTTGTGATACAGCTGAAGACATTCCTTCTGCACAAATTATATTATACAAACCCCATTTCGCTGCTGTTTTCCTATGAAAGAGGTGATCCTGTTGTAAATATTACTTCCATAGTTTGCTTCATGAAGCCTGTTGCTCTCTTGGGTAGAAGAGAGAGAGATATCAAAGTGTCTAACCAAGTCTAGGAAGCCAGTTATCTCAAATGTTGTAATTTTTTTACATCAAAATTGATTCCTTGGTTTCATTGATGAGAAATGTTGACATCCAGCCATGTATAAGATAATTTCTCTTTTTTTTTTTTTTTCGGAATGTTGATTCATCTCTGATCATCTTTGTGTTTTTCATACAATAAAATGATGAAATTCTCTGGAGGGTTTTAGTAGCTACCTGCAAACAGAGACTAGTCTAAACCTTGATAGATAAAAAATGGATTTTTTTTTTCCAAAAAAAATAAAAAGAATTGAAAATGATTTTTTGAGTGTCAAGATTTCAAAGGCGGCAATGGATTGATGGCAATTTACAACCTCTCATGTTCGTTGTTCAACGGTATTATTAAAGGAGGCTTTGTCATACCAACAAGTTGGACATGTTTTAGGTGGCCCCTCTCTCTCTGAATTTAGTTCCAAAACTTTTGGAAACTTCTATAGCTGGAGGATTTGTAATTCCTTCACATACATAGATTTAGATAATTAAATAAAAGTTAATCTGAGGTTAAAATATGTTTTCTAGACAAATATTATTTAAAAAAAAAAGGTAATATACGTTTCCTGATAACAATTCAAAAAGCAATGTTTAAAGATGTCCAAAAATATTTTTAAATAATTTTTTTTATTACAGCTTCAATAGCAATATTAAATAAAATATTAGTTATAAAAATAAATTAAAATAAATTTATTTTAAATCTGAAATAATGTTCTATTTGCCTAAGTAGATGTGGACACCACGTAGTGTTAAAAAGAGAAAAAAACACCTATTTTTAATGTAAAATATGTAAAACACTTCGATATTTACGGAGTCTTACAAGTATAAATGGGCCTAATCTTAGAAAATACTTGTAAGATTTGTGGGGCGGAGGGTGACAGTCTCACGCCGATATCTCTCGTTGATTTTGTATGTTTATGCTTTTGACTTTTTTGGTGGAGTTTAACATGGAAAGTTTGGCTACTATTAAACTGTGTGAAAAGGATTTTGCCCATTTTCTGACTAAGCTGCCGTTGTTTACTACAAAAATTTTAGGATTCACCAATAAGAAGTTGCCATGTGACGCCTCTATGGACTTTTTTTTAAAAAAAGGACCAAGGTTGTTTTTTGATATTTTTGAAAAATTTTAAAGGAATATACAATCCGAAGTTTGAAGTTTGAACTCTCACTACGTGCATTGTCAAACAGAATTATTATTATTATTATTATTATTATTATTATTATTATTATTATTATTATTATTATTATTATTATTAAAAAATGAGGTTTGGAAGAAACTACGTAGGAACAAGACCCAAATGAACCACCCAACAAGCGGATGGCGACGCGTCAGATTTTTTAAATATTTATTTGAATGAAATTCATTTAAAATTGATTCATAAAAAATGCATTCAAAAAATTATCCATATTAGGTTTGACCATTATTTAATTTATTTATATAAATAAAAATTATAAAATATGTTTACTATTACAATTCCCATTAATTTTTACGTGCATTCTATTTTTAAAATAGCATTTAAATTTATAGAAGTATTAAAATTTAAAAATAATTTGTTAATCACAATATTTTTATACAAAACTATTAATGCTTTGTATAGAGAAATTAAATGATTGTGATGAATTTTAATTTAATATTTAAAAATATTTTAATCAGGTTTGAGTTTGAAAATAATGATTTCATTTATGTGAAAGCCAACTAAGGGCTTTTTGCTAAAATAAAATGTTAATAATATAAGCTTCTTCATTTCTACTTTCCTCTTTTTCTCTTCTAGAGGTTTTTCTTTGTTTGTTGGGCTGACTTTGTTCATTTTCTACCGTGTTGTGGGGCCATCCCCTCCTTTGTGTAGCGAAGTGAGTTGTTCCCTCCCGTCCAAGTGGAGTTAAAAATAAATATTAGTGGTTTTTTTTTTTTTTTTTAATTCAAACTTTAAAGTGAGAGATTATTTTGAATTTAGTGTTTTCTTTGACTTTTTAGTGGTGTTATTATTATTTTTCTTTATAATTATTATTTTTCTTTACATGTTGATAGAATTTAAGATTTATATGCGGTTAGGGGAGTATTATTTGGTTTAAATTGAAAAAATCGATCGAATTGAATTAATTTTAAAATTTAATTCGATTTTTTATTCAATTTAGTTCGGTTCGGTTTGATTTTTAATTTTAGAAATTTTGATTATTTCGGTTCGGTTCGATTTTAATCAGAAAAAAATGAAAAAATCGAACCGAACCGATTAGTGATAATAATATATTATTTTTAATAATATAGAGAAATTAAATTATATTAAAATTAAAATATTTTAATTAAATTTTAAAAAATTAAAAATAAAGTGTAAAAAATAAAAAAATTATTAAAAATCAAAACCAATCAAATTGAATCAAATCGAACCGAATCAGATCGGTTTGGTTTGATTCGATTTTTGATCAAAATCGGTTCGGTTTGATTTTCATAAATACTAAAATTTCAGTTTAGTTCGATTTTAAATCGAACCGACCGAATGCTCGGCCCTATATGTGATGCTTCTGTATGTAATAAGGGATAATAGGCGATTCTCTTTGTAAAATTTTATTTTCGATTTATTTGTATTTCTGATGGCATAATATCTATCCTTAATTTGTCAAGGGTTTTTTTAGGTTTAATATAGAAATTCTCAAGGACCTCCACATCATTTTTACTTGTTGTCTTAGGTGATTAATCCCTTAAGGGCTATAAAGCTAATAACCTCTTCACTACATCTTCTTTATAGCTTAAATTAAGTTTAGCTATTACATTTCCTTGATAATATTTTAACTTTTACCATTAGATTATTATTGATTCTTTTATTTTTGGGCATTTGCGTTTTAATATTTTCTTCCATTTGACAACCTTTTACCTTTTTTCTTTGGAGTCGTCAGCCGTAGTAAAATTAAAACAACTACTGTTTCCCTCAATAAACTAGGATTTTACTCTTGGTTAGACTTTTGTAGACTTTGAATCGATGATTTAGACTTACATTTTTTATAGTTTGTTTTCTTTAAACTAAAAGTTATTTAGTGGTATATAGTTGACCAATAATCTTTATGTAATGGACCATTTATCTTTGAAAAAAAAAAAAAGTAAAGTGAATTCCTAAGTAAAGGTTGTCCATAAAACAAGTCAAATAATCCCTATGAAAATGTTATCACTGCATTTAATTGTAGCGGTAAGGTGGCACTTTTACAGAGATTCTCTAAAGACATTGTAGTCAAAATTATATCTATATATCATATATAAGCTGCAGTATAGTATTAACCAATGTCTTGTGTACGGCGTACTTATGAAACGTGAGCCATGTAGCCTACTGCGTTTAACACATGCAATATGGCTGCATCCTAGCTCTTCCCCCTTTCAACCAGCTCTTTCCATCTAAACCTTCCAACATAATTATTATTATGTCCATGATAAATAGTCATAAAATCTCAATATTTACTCATTTCACATTATTAAATCTATAAATAGAACATAATAACTTAAAATAGTAAACATATTTGTTTATATTCGTACTATTTTCAACACTCATTTACAGACTCTTGGTAGACTACTAATGTACATGCCAAACATAAACAACCTCTTATACAAAAGTTGTGAATAACTGGTTATGATGATGTGTAACGATCCGAAAATCAGACCGCTACAGGCGCTAGGATCCAGATCGGCTTAAGGCCGCCGGGACCCGTAGCAAGCCTGACATGTAACCTGAAAACCTGTATAATCCCATACATGATCAACAACATACATCAAAATTAAAACTTTTCTTTCCATATACATCAACCAAACTCAACCTGTGCATATACATTAACATAACATAATCATAACATTGATCCCTCAGTGGGATCTCATCAATGCCCCCAATGGGTGACATAACATATGCTGAGTTGGTTTACATAAACATCATAAAAATCTCTAAGATCATGTATAAAAAGGGATACAACAATCTATGGTCAAGCACACCTCTAACATCCATAAACATCATCTATACTGATTAAAACATTACAATACAATTTGATCATGTCCATTGCTAACTATTACATAAACCTGACTTCTTTACTCTATCCGGACTCCTGCTCTATCCTGTACCTGCAAGCCTGGGGGTAAAGGGAGAGGGGTGAGCTAAAAGCCCAGTGAGTAGAACTATAAAACATATTAACACTATGCTCTATGAAATGCATCATAACACAGACAATTCACATAAGGGTTGGGTGAACTTGTCACCAATTAGTCCAAGCTAACTCTGTGACAGGCCGTAGCATGGGGTCCTGGTTTTCCTGTCATAACATACATTACTTACCATTGCCCCAGGGCCTCCTCTGGGCTCCTGGTCTTCGAGTCCCATAACCGTGCCAGGCCGTAGAATGGGGTCCTGGTCTTTCCTTACTCTGTGCCAGGCCGTAGAATGGGGTCCTGGTCTTCCTGTCATGGACTAATTGTGTCATCCAATATTCACCCACATCAACAACAATCGATGCAATGCGGCATATTCGTGAAAACTAATGCAATCATCCTATTGCATAATCATGATGCATGAAACATGATAAAACATTTAATTTCTCAATTTAAAAGATTAAGCTTGGTTCCACTCACCTCTGGCTGACTCTGACAACACCGAAGCAGCTGAACTCACTGCTGGGGTCCTCGGTTCCTCGGGTCCGAACCTACACAGGTGGACTCAAATGAGGGACCAAACATACCTGAACATAACTATAAACTACTCCCCAAAAACCTCCTAAAACATCACGAAACAATCATAGGAAAACATGCAAAAGAGGCCTGGACAGGGCACTTTCGGCGGCAGGTTCGGCGGCCGAAAGTCCCTCCAGAGCCGAAAGTCAGGCAGGTTCTGCGGCACCTTCGGCGGCCGAAACTCCCAGACAGAGAAGAAACTCATGCATGTTCGGCGGCACTTTCGGCGGCCGAAACTGCCAGACAGAGACGAAAGTCTCCTTTCGAGGGCAGGCTTCGGCAGCCGAAAGGCTTGCCTCCCCAGCCATGTTCGGCGGCCGAAAGTCCTTCGGCTGCCGAACCTGGTTTCTGCCAAAAGGCAGAAACTTGGCTCCTTTTGCACATTTCGCCTCCAAACCTTCCAAACATGCATCAAACCTATTCTACTACACACATACACAAGCATACATGTTCCTAGGGGCCTCAAACCATCATAAGCCCCATCTACAACACTTCAAGCATCCACATTGTTCATGAACATACATTTATACCCATAAACATAACCATAACCTAAACATGCATTCTAACCCATAGATCTACTTAAAACTTACTTTAAACATGCAGTGAGCTTAAGATCGGCTCTTACCTCTTGAAGATCGAGAGAGAGACGACCTAAAACTCGGAGGTGGGAGAGATTGGGTTCTTGAACTTCCAAGCTCCAAAACTTTGCTCAAAATCTCAAATCTTCAAAACAAAGTTAAAACAAATGAAAATCTTGAAAGATCTAGAAGAAAAACATCAAGGATTGGTGAGGGACGGCGAAGAGCTCACCTTGGCCGAAAATGGGAAAAACTCGCCCGTTTTCGGCTAAGGGACCCTTTTATAGTGGCTGGCCAGGCCACGTTCGGGGGCCGAATGTGCCTCCGCATGCATGCCATGTTCGGCGGCCGAACCTGGACTTCCCTCACTTATGCTTTCGGGGGCCTAAGGCACACCCGAAATGCATGCATGTTCGGCGGCCGAACCTGAGTTTTCCTCCAATGCAAATTTTCATGCAAAAACTCAATTTCTTTCATGCTTAAAACATAAAATACATTAAAACATTTTATGAAAACATGGTTTTTACCCTTCTAGAGGCCTCCGAATCCAAGATTCCACCGGACAGTAGGAATCCCGATACCGGAGTCTAGCCGGGTATTACATTCTCCCCCCCTTAAGAACATTCGTCCCCGAATGTTCCTCAACTAGCACATGCAAGGCATACAACATAACATACACATAAAACTCATAAGGAACTAACCTTAGAAAGATAAGGGTACTGCTGGAGCATGGACTCCCGTGTCTCCCAGGTGCATTCTTCCATATTGTGGTGGTTCCACAGGACTTTCACCATCGGGATTTCCTTGTTTCTCAGCTTCCTGATTTGAGTGTCCAGAATCCGTACCGGCTGCTCAACATAGGTGAGATCCTCTTGGATCTCCACATCAGGCTCACTAAGAACCTTGCCCGGATCTGACACGAACTTTCTCAACATAGAAACATGGAAAACCGGATGGATTCTCTCCATTGAAGCAGGTAAATCCAGCTTGTACGATACATTCCCAATCTTTTGCAAGACTTCAAAGGGTCCGATGTACCGCGGAGCCAGCTTACCTTTCTTCCCAAACCGAACCACTCCTTTCATTGGAGACACCTTGAGCAATACCAGATCCCCCTCCTGAAACTCTACTTGCCTTCTGCGGATGTCTGCATAACTCTTCTGTCTGCTTGTAGCAGTCTTGATTCTTTCTCTGATTAAGGGTACCACCCTGCTGGTGATCTCTACTAACTCAGGCCCTCCCAAGGCCTTTTCTCCAACTTCCTCCCAGCAAACAGGTGACCTGCACTTCCTTCCATATAAAGCTTCGTATGGAGCCATCCCGATGCTAGCATGATGGCTGTTATTGTAAGAAAACTCCACCAAAGGTAGATGCTGCCTCCAAGAACCGCCAAAGTCCAGCACACACATTCTTAACATATCTTCTATGGTTTGGATGGTCCTCTCTGACTGTCCGTCTGTCTGTGGATGGAAGGCAGTACTGAAATCCAATCTAGTACCCATGGCATTCTGCAGACTCCGCCAAAACCTAGAGGTGAACTGGGGCCCTCTATCTGACACTATAGAAACAGGAACCCCATGCAGTCTGACTATCTCATCAACATACACCTGCGCCAACTTGTCCACAGAATAGCCACTCCTAACAGGGATGAAGTGAGCAGATTTGGTGAGTCTGTCCACAATCACCCATATGGAGTCCAATCTGTTGGACGTCGCCGGTAACCCCACTACAAAGTCCATAGCTATATTCTCCCATTTCCACTCTGGAATAGGTAGCGGGTTAAGCATTCCAGCCGGCTTCTGATGTTCCAGCTTCACCCTCTGACACACTTCGCAGGCTGACACAAACTGTGCCACTTCTCTCTTCATAGCTGGCCACCAATAAACCTTTCTCAGATCTTGATACATCTTGGTGGCTCCGGGGTGAACGCTATATCTTGCATTATGAGCCTCCCTCATAATGTCTCCTTTTAGCCCTATGTCATCTGGTACACATAATTGACTCCCATAGCGGAGGATCCCCTTGTTGTCGAATCTAAACTCGCTGTCTTTGCCTGACTGAACAGTCCTGGCAATCTTTACTAACTCTGGATCCTCATGCTGTTTCTGAGCCACTTGCTCCAGAAACACAGGTGTCACTCTCATCTGGGCCACTAAAGCACCTGTACCAGACAACTCCAACTGTAGACCTTCGTCAATGAGCTTGTAAAACTCCTTCACCACTGGTCTCCTCTCTGCCGTGATGTGGGATAGACTGCCTAGTGACTTCCGGCTTAGGGCGTCTGTCACGACATTCGCCTTACCCGGATGATACTGAATCTTGCAATCATAGTCACTCAGCAGCTCTACCCACCTTCTCTGCCTCAAGTTCAAATCTCTTTGACTCAGGATGTACTGCAGGCTCTTATGATCTGTAAAGATCTCACATTTTACCCCATAGAGGTAGTGCCTCCACATCTTGAGTGCAAAGATTACTGCTGCCATCTCAAGGTCATGTGTGGGGTAATTCAACTCATGCTTCTTTAGCTGCCTAGAAGCATAAGCGATCACCCTCTCATTCTGCATTAGTACACAACCCAGTCCCACACGAGACGCATCACAAAAGACTGTAAAGTCTGCATCACTAGATGGCAGAGCTAACACTGGTGCTGACGTCAACCTCTTCTTAAGCTCTTCAAAACTCTCTTCGCACTGGTCGGTCCACACAAACTTCTGATTCTTCCTGGTTAACCTGGTCAGAGGAGCTGCAATTTTTGAGAAGTCCTGGACGAACCTCCTGTAGTAACCTGCCAAACCCAAGAAACTTCTAATCTCTGTCACTGAAGTGGGTCTAGGCCAGTTAGCCACAGCTTCTACCTTCTTGGGGTCCACCTCTATCCCATTCTCTGACACTACATGCCCCAAGAACGAAATGCTCCTCAGCCAGAACTGTAATACTCGGCTGGAGTCCGGCATCGGAATTCTACTTTCCGGTGGAGTTCAGGATGTCGGAAGTCTCTAGAAGGGTGTTTTTCTTAACTGTTTTGATATGTTCATTAAGTTTTAAGCTTAAGGAAATGCGGTTTTGAGTGAAATGAACCAAGGCAGAAAAGCCAGGTTCGGCCGCCGAAGTTGAGGTTCGGCCGCCGAACATGCATGGTTTTCGGTTTCACGTGTGGCCGCCGAAGGTGGTCTGGCCAGCCACCTATAAATGGCCCTCAGTCGGTTGAAGCGGTAAGAGCACCGTTTCTTTTGTCTTCTGAGGTGAAACTCTATCCTTTGTGAGTAGTTCTTCATGTTTTGATTCACTCATGCAAAGATTTGAGTTGTTTTCATGATTATTTGAAGGTTTTAAGCTAAAAACTCACAAAAAGTTGTAAAGTTTGGAGAGTTTGAAGGCAAGTTGCTCCAAAACTCCACGTTAGGATCCTTCATCTACTTGTTTTCACGAGGTAAGTGAAGATCCTGAGCTTTTTTTATGTTTTCTAAAGGTTTTATGGGGTTTATGGAGAGAGTTGCATGAATAGGGTTCTTTGTGAGGTTTTGATGATTTTGTGCATAGAGCTTGTTTCTGTGTGTTTGGGGTTTTTAGGTAGTATTGACCCCTTTGAGCATATACATGAGTATATGCAAGTGGAGGAAGTGTGGTGTGAAGTGGAGAGGAGTTTGGTGTCTTTGGCGAGAGGCAGGGCAAGTTTCTGCCCTGCTGATGAACTCAGGTTCGGCAGCCGAAGGTACATTCGGCCGCCGAACCCATGAGGAGGTGGCTTCGGCTGCCCAAGCTTGCCCCGAGCCTTTGGACTTTCGGCTCTGGAGGGGAGTTCGGCCGCCGAAGGTGCCGCCGAAGGTTAGAGACTTTCGTCTCTGGAGTGCCTTTTGGCCTCCGAAACTTGCCCCCGAAAGGGTTCGGCTGCCGAAAGTAGAGCTTCGGCCGCCGAAGGTGCTTGAGTTTCGTCTCTGGAAAGGACTTTCGGCCGCCGAACCTGCCGCCGAAAGTGTCCTGTCCAGCTTTCTTTTGCATGCTTTGCATGAATAGTAGAGTGAGTTTAAGGGGATTCTTAGGGAGTGTAATAGAGTGGTTCATAAGCTAGTTTGGTCCCTCATTTTAAGTCTATCTGTATAGGTACAGACCAGAGGAACCAGAGAGAGCAGCAGTGAGTTCTGCTCAGAGGTTTCAGAGCCTGCAGAGTCAGTCCAGTTAGCCAGAGGTGAGTGGAACTAAACTTATGACTCATTTTAATTAAGACATTAACTGCTTTTAGCATCTTTCATGCATCATGTTTATGCAATAGGTTGATTGCATTAGAACTCACAAAGATGTGCATTGCATAGCTATATTGTTGGTGTGGGTAAAGGCTGAATGATCCAATAGTTCCAGACAGGAAGTCCAGGAGCCTTTGACTACGCCCTGGCAGGTATAGAGAAGTCCAGGAGCCTTTGACTACGCCCTGGCAGGTATATAGTAAAGTCCAGGAGCCTTTGACTACGCCCTGGCAATGGTAAGTACAGAGGTGTTATATACACATATACATATATCACAGGAAGACCAGGTGCTCGATTCTACGCCCTGGCACAGAGTTACTGGGACTATGTGGTGACAGGTTTACCTTTGATATGGATTGTTTGTGTTATGATGCATTCCATGAGATCATATTTTCTGAGATGTTTTACTGTTCTACGCACTGGGCTATAGAGCTCATCCCACTCCCTTAACCCCAGTTTTGCAGGTTCAGTAAACAGTGTACAGGGACAGTCCAGCAAAGTACAGAAAGAGTAAAGAGACTTGTAATAGCTTAGAGTGGACATGTAACTTAAAGAGATGTAATAGTTGTGCTTGATTTAGTAGTTTGTGTTGTAAAACTGTTGTTATGTACATGATCTGTATATGTCTATATGTTTTACTACCAGGCTTAACAGGTATGAATTAACCCATCTAGAGCAAGCTATAGTCAGGAGTACAGAGTACAGAGTACAAAGTACAGAGTACAGAGATAGTGCATGCACAGGTTAAGCCTTGGTATAGAGAAAAGAGTTTTTATTTTCACAGAAAATGTATGATCATGTATGAGTTTTACAGGTACACAGAGAGTATAGCAGGCTTGCTACGGGTTCTGGTGGCCTTAAGCCGACCTGAATCCTAGCGCCGGTGACGGTCCATTTTGGGGTTGTGGTACCAACAATTCGATTTCAAACTCTATCTCCCTACCAGGTGGTAGTCCTGGAAGTTTGTCTGGTCAGACCAGTGTGAAGAGAGCTTTGAGGAGCTCAAGAGGCGATTGACAACAGCACCAGTATTAGCTCTGCCTGTCAGTAATGAGGAGTTCACAGTGTTCTGTGATGCATCTCGAGTGGGATTGGGCTGTGTTCTGATGCAGATTGATAGGGTGATAGCTTATGCTTCTAGACAGTTGAAGAAGCACGAGTTGAATTACCCTACCCATGACCTAGAGATGGCAGCGATTATCTTTGCACTTAAGATATGGCGGCATTACCTCTATGGGGTTAAATGCGAGATCTTCACCGATCACAAGAGTTTACAGTACATCTTGAGTCAGAGAGAGCTGAATTTGAGGCAGAGAAGATGGGTCGAATTGCTCAGTGATTATGATTGTAAGATCCAGTACCATCCGGGTAAGGCGAATGTTGTGGCAGACGCCCTAAGCCGGAAGTCACTAGGTAGTTTATCCCATATAGCAGCAGAGCGGAGACCAATTGTGATGGAGCTTTACAAGCTCTTAGAAGAAGGGTTACAGTTAGAGTTGTCTGGTACAGGTGCGTTGATAGCACAGATGAGAGTGACACCTGTGTTTCTGGAGCAGATAGCTCAGAGACAGCATGAGGACCCTGAGTTGATGAAAATTGCCAGGACTGTTCAGTCAGGCAACAGTGCAGAGTTCCGTTTTGACAGCAAAGGGATCCTTCGTTATGGGAGTCGACTTTGTGTACCAGATAAAAGCAGTGTAAAGGAAGACATTATGAGGGAAGCTCATAATGTGAGGTATAGTGTTCACCCAGGAGCCACCAAGATGTACCAGGATCTGAAAAGAGTCTATTGGTGGCCAGCCATGAAGAAAGAAGTGGCGCAGTTTGTGACAGCCTGTGAGGTTTGTCAAAGGGTGAAACTAGAGCATCAGAAACCATCAGGAATGCTTAACCCACTGCCGATTCCAGAGTGGAAATGGGAAAACATAGCTATGGATTTTGTTGTGGGTTTACCAGTAGCGTCCAACAGGATAGACTCTATATGGGTGATTGTGGACAGACTTACGAAATCTGCTCATTTTCTTCCAGTTCGGAGTAACTATTCTGTGGATAAGTTGGCACAGGTCTATCTGGATGAGATCGTGAGACTCCATGGAGTGCCAGTGTCTATCATTTCAGACAGAGGACCTCAGTTCACCTCCAGATTTTGGCGGAGTCTGCAAAGTGTGATGGGCACGAGGTTAGATTTTAGCACTGCTTTCCACCCACAAACTGATGGACAGTCTGAGAGGACCATCCAGACCATAGAAGATATGCTTCGATTGTGTGTGTTAGACTTTGGCGGTTCTTGGAGGCAGCATCTACCTTTGGTGGAGTTTGCCTACAATAACAGTCATCATGCTAGCATTGGGATGGCTCCTTATGAAGCATTGTATGGGAGGAAGTGCAGATCACCTGATTGCTGGGACGAGGTAGGAGAGAAAGCTCTTGCAGGGCCAGAGTTGATAGAGATTACCAGTAGAACAGTGCCAGTGATCAGAGAGCGAATCAGAACAGCACAGAGTAGACAAAAAAGTTATGCAGATGTACGCAGAAAATAGTTAGAGTTCCAGGAGGGTAATTGGGTATTGCTAAAAGTGTCTCCAATGAAGGGAGTGGTTCGTTTTGGGAAGAAGGGTAAGTTAGCTCCACGGTACATTGGACCCTTTGAGATTTTGCAGAGGATCCAAAATGTGTCGTATAAGCTAGATTTACCTGCTTCTATGGAGCGGATTCACCCGGTATTTCATGTTTCTATGCTACGGCAGTTTGTGTTAGATCCGAATCAGGTTCTGAGTGAGCCTGAGGTGGAGATTCTTACAGATCTCACCTATATAGAGCAGCCAGTGCGGATTTTGGACACACAGATCAGACAGCTAAGGAACAAAGAGATCCCAATGGTGAAAGTTCTATGGAACCACCATAATCTAGAAGAGTGTACATGGGAGACACGGGAGTCTATGCTCCAGCAGTATCCATATCTGTTTTGAGGTTAGTTTTTCCTCCTTTTTATGTGTTACTTGTTTGTTTTAGGAACATTCGAGAACGAATGTTCTTAAGGGGGGGAGAATGTAATACCCGGATGGAGTCCGGCATCGGAATTCTACTTTCCGGTGGAGTTCAGGATGTCGGAAGTCTCTAGAAGGGTGTTTTTCTTAACTGTTTTGATATGTTCATTAAGTTTTAAGCTTAAGGAAATGCGGTTTTGAGTGAAATGAACCAAGGCAGAAAAGCCAGGTTCGGCCGCCGAAGTTGAGGTTCGGCCGCTGAACATGCATGGTTTTCGGTTTCACGTGTGGCCGCCGAAGGTGGTCTGGCCAGCCACCTATAAATGGCCCTCAGTCGGTTGAAGCGGTAAGAGCACCGTTTCTTTTGTCTTCTGAGGTGAAACTCTGTCCTTTGTGAGTAGTTCTTCATGTTTTGATTCACTCATGCAAAGATTTGAGTTGTTTTCATGATTATTTGAAGGTTTTAAGCTAAAAACTCACAAAAAGTTGTGAAGTTTGGAGAGTTTGAAGGCAAGTTGCTCCAAAACTCCACGTTAGGATCCTTCATCTACTTGTTTTCACGAGGTAAGTGAAGATCCTGAGCTTGTTTTTATGTTTTCTGAAGGTTTTATGGGGTTTATGGAGAGAGTTGCATGAATAGGGTTCTTTGTGAGGTTTTGATGATTTTGTGCATAGAGCTTGTTTCTGTGTTGTTTGTGTTGTGTGTTTGGGGTTTTTAGGTAGTATTGACCCCTTTGAGCATATACATGAGTATATGCAAGTGGAGGAAGTGTGGTGTGAAGTGGAGAGGAGTTTGGTGTCTTTGGCGAGAGGCAGGGCAAGTTTCTGCCCTGCTGATGAACTCAGGTTCAACAGCCGAAGGTACATTCGGCCGCCGAACCCATGAGGAGGTGGCTTCGGCTGCCCAAGCTTGCCCCCGAGCCTTTGGACTTTCGGCTCTGGAGGGGAGTTCGGCCGCCGAAGGTGCCGCCGAAGGTTAGAGACTTTCGTCTCTAGAGTGCCTTTTGGCCTCCGAAACTTACCCCGAAAGGGTTTGGCTGCCGAAAGTAGAGCTTCGGCCGCCGAAGGTGCTTGAGTTTCGTCTCTGGAAAGGACTTTCGGCCGCCGAACCTGCCGCCGAAAGTGTCCTGTCCAGCTTTCTTTTGCATGCTTTGCATGAATAGTAGAGTGAGTTTAAGGGGATTCTTAGGGAGTGTAATAGAGTGGTTCATAAGCTAGTTTGGTCCCTCATTTTAAGTCTATCTGTATAGGTACAGACCAGAGGAACCAGAGAGAGCAGCAGTGAGTTCTGCTTAGAGGTTTCAGAGCCTGCAGAGTCAGTCCAGTTAGACAGAGGTGAGTGGAACTAAACTTATGACTCATTTTAATTAAGACATTAACTGCTTTTAGCATCTTTCATGCATCATGTTTATGCAATAGGTTGATTGCATTAGAACTCACAAAGATGTGCATTGCATAGCTATATTGTTGGTGTGGGTAAAGGCTGAATGATCCAATAGTTCCAGACAGGAAGTCCAGGAGCCTTTGACTACGCCCTGGCAGGTATAGAGAAGTCCAGGAGCCTTTGACTACGCCCTGGCAGGTATATAGTAAAGTCCAGGAGCCTTTGACTACGCCCTGGCAATGGTAAGTACAGAGGTGTTATATACACATATACATATATCACAGGAAGACCAGGTGCTCGATTCTACGCCCTGGCACAGAGTTACTGGGACTATGTGGTGACAGGTTTACCTTTGATATGGATTGTTTGTGTTATGATGCATTCCATGAGATCATATTTTCTGAGATTTTTTACTGTTCTACTCACTAGGCTATAGAGCTCATCCCACTCCCTTAACCCCAGTTTTGCAGGTTCAGTAAACAGTGTACAGGGATAGTCCAGCAAAGTACAAAAAGAGTAAAGAGACTTGTAATAGCTTAGAGTGGAGGTGTAACTTAAAGAGATGTAATAGTTGTGCTTGATTTAGTAGTTTGTGTTGTAAAACTGTTGTTATGTACATGATCTGTATATGTCTATATGTTTTACTACCAGGCTTAACAGGTATGAATTAACCCATCTAGAGCAAGCTCTAGTCAGGAGTACAGAGTACAGAGTACAGAGTACAGAGTACAGAGTACAGAGTACAGAGTACAGAGATAGTGCATGCACAGGTTAAGCCTTGGTACAGAGAAAAGAGTTTTTATTTTCATAGAAAATGTATGATCATGTATGAGTTTTACAGGTACACAGAGAGTATAGCAGGCTTGCTACGGGTTCTGGCGGCCTTAAGCCGACCTGAATCCTAGCGCCGGTGACGGTCCATTTTGGGGTCGTTACAAGAACTCACACTTAGAGAACTTGGCATACAAGCCATGTTCCCTCAAGGTCTGTAGAACCAACCTCAGATGATGGGCATGCTCCTCTGCATTCCTGGAATACACTAAGATATCATCTATGAAGACGATAACAAAGTGATCCAGGTACTGGCTAAACACTCTGTTCATGAGATCCATGAATGCTGCAGGGGCGTTGGTTAGCCCGAACGGCATCACAAGGAACTCAAAATGCCCATATCTGGTCCTGAAAGCTGTCTTTGGCACATCATCTTCTCTGATCCTCAGCTGATGATACCCAGATCTCAGATCTATTTTGGAGAAACAACCCGCTCCTGCTAGCTGGTCGAATAGATCGTCGATCCTTGGCAATGGGTACCTATTCTTAGTAGTGACTTTGTTCAACTGCCTGTAGTCGATACAAAGTCTAAGGGATCCATCCTTCTTTCTCACAAAGAAAACTGGAGCACCCCAGGGTGAGGTACTCGGTCGGATGAAGCCCTTGTCTACCAGTTCCTGCAACTGCTCCTTCAACTCTTTCAATTCTGCTGGCGCCATCCTGTAGGGAGGGATAGAGATCGGTCGGGTTCCAGGCATCAGTTCTATCTCAAACTCTATCTCCCTAGCAGGTGGTAAACCTGTCAGCTCGTCTGGGAACACATCTAAGAACTCTCTAACCACTGGCACCAAGGCGGGCTCTCTAACCTGACTGTTAAGCTCTCTCACATGAGCCAAATACCCCTGACATCCCCTCCTGAGCAACCTACGAGCCTGAAGAGCTGATATTAGACCTCTAGTTGTACCCCTCCTGTCTCCTCTGAAGACAACCTCAGACCCATCCTGACCTCTGAACCTGACTACCTTGTCCCTGTAGTCCAAGGTAGCACCATAGGTAGATAACCAGTCCATCCCTAGAATGACGTCAAAATCTGTCAAATCTAGAACCACCAGGTCGGCGGACAAGCATCTTCCCTCAACAAACACAGGACTACACTGGCAGACTGACTCTGCCACTGATGGGTCACACTTGGGTCCACTGACCCAGAGAGGACACTCTAACCCAGAAGTCATCAACCCTGACCTCTCAACGGCTCTCGGTGCAATAAAAGAATGAGATGTACCAGGGTCCATCAAGGCATACACATCTGAACAACCAATGATTAAGTTACCTGCCACCACGGTGTTAGATGCATCTGCCTCCTACTGTGTCATTGTGAAGATCCGTGCTGGAGCCGATGGACCTTCACCTCTGAAACCCGCTGAAGAAGAGGCTGCCCCTCTCCCTCTGCCTCTGCCACTGGCCTAAGTCATGGATGGAGCTGCTGGCTGCGCTACACTGCCTGAAGCTGTCTGCTGGGACTGAGCCATCGGGACTGCTCTTGGATATTCTCGAGCCATATGCCCCTCCTGACCACATCTGAAACAGGCGTTCGTCCCAAACCGACATACTCCCCTGTGTGGCCTACCACACCTCGCACAAATTGCATTATCTGCACCAGAGCTTGAGCCACTCCCAAATCCCAGACTGGACTTGACTTTGCTCCAAAACTTGTTCTTCTTACCCTTGGGTTTACCCCATCTCTTACTGCCTGAAGCTGCTGCACTCAGGGTAGAGGGATTTAACCTTCCCCCACCCGGAGTTTTAGGACCAGAAGACTGTGCCACTGTCTGTTTAATTGTCCCCTGAACGATGGCACTGGCCTCCATTTTCCTAGCCATATCTACTATGGCATGGAAGCTCTCCCTGTCCACTGACTGAATCAAGGAGGAATACCTGGAATGAAGCTTCATGACATACCTCCTTGACTTCTTCGAATCTGTGTCCAGACTCTGCCCAGCAGAAGGCAACAGCTCCAAGAATCTGTCGGTGTACTCCTCTACACTCATATCATCAGTCTGCCTCAACTGTTCAAACTCTATCATCTTCAGCTCCCTTGAACTATCGGGAAAAGGCCATCCTGCAAACTCGTTTGCAAACTCTTCCCAAGACATCCTGTCCACCTTCGGATTCACATAATTCTTAAACCACTCACGGGCCTTCTTGCATTTTAATGTGAACCCAGCCATCTGGATGGCTCTACTGTCATCTGCCCCTAACTCCTCTGTAATAGTCTTGACCCTCTCAAGATACACAAACGGGTCATCACCTGACTCAAACTGGGGAGCACCCAGCTTCATATATTCAGTCATCTTGACCTTGCTCCTACCAGATGAGCTAGGCTTAGGCAAATGGGTTTCTGGAACTGGGGTTTCTGATGATGGTGGAGAGGGTGCAACATTTTCTGTGGTAGGGTTTACTGGATTTGGATAGTAAGGTGGGGGTGGATACATTGGGTATTGTGAATATGGTGGGTAGTATGGTGGGTATGGCATCTGTGTGGGATAAGGGGTGAAGCTAGGGTAATCCGATGTGCCTCCCATCGAATACCCAGGGTTTTGTGAGAAGTGTGGGTAGTGGGGTGGCTGAACAAATCCCGAGGCCTGAGTGCCTCCTTGGGATTCTCCCATTCCCTCTTCTGACATGCTAACTCCCAGACTGCCATCCCTCCTCTGCTCTACATCCATATCATCCCCCATACCTTCTGACGCTCCTCCCTGAACTGTTCCCCTCACTGATCTGCTCCTTCTCAGATCCAGAGACCTTCTAGGGTCTCTTACTTCTCTTTCTCTGTTAGACCTACTAGACATTGCCCTAGGCAATGCTGGAGGACGGGCGCTCGTGCCCTCATCCTCAGGTGGTACTCCAGTCAATCTTGCAGATCGACGAGTTCCTCTCATCCTGTTTTCTGAAAAACAGTGAACATCACATAAACATTAGCATCATATGGTTCATGTGGGCACAGATGAACCCTCATCACATACATCACATATCATAGTATATCATTAATGCACATGCATATTATCATGGCATTTCACATCATCATGCAAGACAGGACTCCACATCCTATCCTAGTGGACATGATCTTTCCTATTGCGCTTGACCTTCTATAACCTCTATGAGCCCGACACTCTAGGTCCGACCATATGAACCTAGGGCTCTGATACCATTCTGTAACGACCCGAAAATCGGACCGCTACTGGTGCTAGGATCCAGATCGGCTTAAGGCCGCCGGGACCCGTAGCAAGCCTGACATGTAACCTGAAAACCTGTATAATCCCATACATGATCAACAACATACATCAAAATTAAAACTTTTCTTTCCATATACATCAACCAAACTCAACCTATGCATATACATTAACATAACATAATCATAACATTGATCCCTCAGTGGGATCTCATCAATGCCCCCAATGGGTGACATAACATATGCTGAGTTGGTTTACATAAACATCATAAAAATCTCTAAGATCATGTATAAAAAGGGATACAACAATCTATGGTCAAGCACACCTCTAACATCCATAAACATCATCTATACTGATTAAAACATTACAATACAATTTGATCATGTCCATTGCTAACTATTACATAAACCTGACTTCTTTACTCTATCCGGACTCCTGCTCTATCCTGTACCTGCAAGCCTGGGGGTAAAGGGAGAAGGGTGAGCTAAAAGCCCAGTGAGTAGAACTATAAAACATATTAACACTATGCTCTATGAAATGCATCATAACACAGACAATTCACATAAGGGTTGGGTGAACTTGTCACCAATTAGTCCAAGCTAACTCTGTGCCAGGCCGTAGCATGGGGTCCTGGTCTTCCTGTCATAACATACATTACTTACCATTGCCCCAGGGCCTCCTCTGGGCTCCTGGTCTTCGAGTCCCATAACCGTGCCAGGCCGTAGAATGGGGTCCTGGTCTTTCCTTACTCTGTGCCAGGCCGTAGAATGGGGTCCTGGTCTTCCTGTCATGGACTAATTGGGTCATCCAATATTCACCCACATCAACAACAATCGATGCAATGCAGCATATTCGTGAAAACTAATGCAATCATCCTATTGCATAATCATGATGCATGAAACATGATAAAACATTTAATTTCTCAATTTAAAAGATTAAGCTTGGTTCCACTCACCTCTGGCTGACTCTGACAACACCGAAGCAGCTGAACTCACTGCTGGGGTCCTCGGTTCCTCGGGTCCGAACCTACACAGGTGGACTCAAATGAGGGACCAAACATACCTGAACATAACTATAAACTACTCCCCAAAAACCTCCTAAAACATCACGAAACAATCATAGGAAAACATGCAAAAGAGGCCTGGACAGGGCACTTTCGGCGGCAGGTTCGGCGGCCGAAAGTCCCTCCAGAGCCTAAAGTCAGGCAGGTTCGGCGGCACCTTCGGCGGCCGAAACTCCCAGACAGAGACGAAACTCATGCATGTTCGGCGGCACTTTCGGCGGCCGAAACTGCCAGACAGAGATGAAAGTCTCCTTTCGGGGGCAGGCTTCGGCAGCCGAAAGGCTTGCCTCCCCAGCCATGTTCGGCGACCAAAAGTCCTTCGGCTGCCGAACCTGGTTTCTGCCAAAAGGTAGAAACTTGGCTCCTTTTGCACATTTCGCCTCCAAACCTTCCAAACATGCATCAAACCTATTCTACTACACACATACACAAGCATACATGTTCCTAGGGGCCTCAAACCATCATAAGCCCCATCTACAACACTTCAAGCATCCACATTGTTCATGAACATACATTTATACCCATAAACATAACCATAACCTAAACATGCATTCTAACCCATAGATCTACTTAAAACTTACTTTAAACATGCAATGAGCTTAAGATCGGCTCTTACCTCTTGAAGATCGAGAGAGAGACGACCTAAAACTCGGAGGTGGGAGAGATTGGGTTCTTGAACTTCCAAGCTCCAAAACTTTGCTCAAAAGCTCAAATCTTCAAAACAAAGTTAAAACAAATGAAAATCTTGAAAGATCTAGAGGAAAAACATCAAGGATTGGTGAGGGACGGCGGAGAGCTCACCTTGGCCGAAAATGGGAAAAACTCGCCCGTTTTCGGCTAAGGGACCCTTTTATAATGGCTGGCCAGGCCACGTTCGGGGGCCGAATGTGCCTCCGCATGCATGCCATGTTCGGCGGCCGAACCTGGACTTCCCTCACTTATGCTTTCGGGGGCCTAAGGCACACCCGAAATGCATGCATGTTCGGCGGCCGAACTTGGGATTCGGTGGCCGAACCTGAGTTTTCCTCCAATGCAAATTTCCATGCAAAAACTCAATTTCTTTCATTCTTAAAACATAAAATACATTAAAACATTTTATGAAAACATGGTTTTTACCCTTCTAGAGGCCTCCGACATCCAAGATTCCACCGGACGGTAGGAATCTCGATACCGGAGTCTAGCCGAGTATTACATGATGTCTCCGTGATGATGCAGAATCAGACCTCTTGATTGTTGCTTCCTTTATCTATTACCTACGCATGGAAAAGTCCAATGCGCTGAGCTTATGCCCAATGGGTGAATAACAATATATATTCATTCAAGTATAAATGGGAATACTCATGACAGTTATAATAAAATCATTTTATAAAACGAGTGAAAATTTTATAAATCAGTGGGTGAAAAGTAGACAATTAAGTCATACAATTTTATAACTGTAAGGTCATTCATATTTTGGTAACCATCTTGTGTGCATGCTTGTAAGGTATTAACAAGTCATATAATTAAATCTTAGCCCCTATAAACTCTTTGCAAGATCAACTAGCTAGATAAGGGAAAACTGTATCTGTATAGCACAAAGTGCCAAAATGTATGGCCTGAGGGCCGAATGCTGTGCCTGTATGGCTCAAAAGCCGAGAAATTATATGACACATAGTGTGTCGAAAATATTATATTATGTAGCCCATTAGGGTGTAGTACTGCTAAACTGTATATGCCATATCATACCTTTATTCTATCTATAACTCCTATTGAGGTTTACTAGGGCCAAGAATGCATATTTGCTTGTTAATTATTTTTTGGTACTAAAATTATTCATTTAGATGCTTAACATGTTGAAACAAGCAAGTATGTCGAACTATTTATTCATAAGCAAGCACGTCGATAAAATGAGTCCTTAAAAGCATACATATGTGTGTAAAGTTTTAGTCTATTAAGCTAGCATGTGCGTAAAGCATACATGTCAAGTTAGCACGTGCGTAATTTCGCTGCAAAGCTAACATGTCAATCCCTTTTAGGTCAATATTTAGATTTAGATTTGTTTCTGCTTGAGATTGTGTCACATTTCTAAGTATCTTATAGACATAATTAGACGCACCTTTCTTTATGAATTTTGTGTATTTATGTCTTAGCTTTCTAACAAGATATATTACATCTAATTCTGACCTTTCTAACTTACGTTATGAATTTTTTTTTGCAAGCTGCCTAATCAAGTTTTAACCAGTACAGTTTTGGTATCTATTTTTAATCTAACAAAATATATCGTATGCATACATTTTCATACAAATTAAAGCTTAATTTTCTTATACAAAATTTTAGGTATACTTCTCAGGGTTCATTTGATAGTGTTCTTAATTCATTTCAATGAGTAAATCATTGGTTATGGTCTAAGTGATACAGAATATTCTAGATGCACAATTCCTTGTGACCAGTTTAGGTTCACTAGCAATTTACATATACTTAGCTACAGATTCAGAATTTGATCACTTTAGGAAAGTTTTAGCTTTTTATCTTAGCTTTCATTTGGTACATGTTAGTCTTAATTTCAATAATTACATAATGAGTTATGAGGTTTAAAATACAGACTGTCCTGTTGGAACCTATTCTGCCTGTTTTGTGTTTTTAGCTCCCATGTTGTATCTATTTGCTTTAGGCCTTCCAATCATAATTTCAACATTCATATCATAAATCCATACAATCAAGAGAACATTTTCAGTAATCAAAACCAATCCCTAATTTTACATATTCATGAGAAAATCAAAGGAAAAACAGAATTTCATATAAACACCAAACCTTTTGCACAATTCTTTCCAAAAGCTTTAGGTACACTTTAGTTACTCTTTTTCCTTACCTTTCCCTTTTGGTGTACCTTCCTCCTTTTGAATTTTTTCTTTACAAAGAATATGAAAAAACATGAGTTTTAATTCATTTAACAACATATAATTGATTGAAAATATTAAAGAATATGTTTGCCTAACCTAATTTTCAATTTCTATCACTTACCACTTAAGCACCTAAACTTCTCTCCTTCTTCCCTCCTTCTCTATGGTTTCTTTTCTGATTATTTCACTTAGGAAAAGATTTTGCATGGATGAAGATTTTTTCTTTATGAAGAAATATGGTGGAAATGGAAGATAAGAAGGCAACTAATTTTTCCTTTCTTTTTGGTGTAGGTGCAGCAAGCATGGAGCAAATGTTAGACAACTTTTTATTTCATACTTAGTCATGTCTTCATGTATGGCTAGGTGACACATGGTGGGTTTAGGTGAAAAGTAGAAAAAGATGGATGTAATACCCGGCTAGACTCCGGTATCGGAATTCCTACCGTCCGGTGGAATCTCGGATGTCGGAAACCTCTAGAAGGGTAAAATCATGTTTTCATAAAATATTTTAATGTATTTTATGGTTTTAAGCAAGAAAGGAAATGAGTTTTGTATGAAAATAACCTTGGAGGAAGACCCAAGTTCGGCCGCCGAACCTCAAGTTTGGCTGCCGAACATGCATGCGCTTCGGGAGTGCTTTAGGCCCCTGAAGGCATAAGTGAGGGAAGTCCAGGTTCGGCCGCCGAACCTTATGTTCGGCCGCCGAACATGGCATGCATGCGGAGGCACGTTAGGCCCCCGAAAGTGGCCTGGCCAGCCACTTATAAAGGGTTCCCCATATCCGAACGAGTGAGCTTTTCTCCCCGTTTTCGGCCAAGGTGAGTGCTCTGCCGTCCCTCATCGATTTTGAGCTTCTTCCTTCGAATCTTCATGATTTTCTTACGAGTTTTCACTTGGTTTGAAGATATTTGAGCAAAAGAGCAAGTTTTGAAGCTTGGAGACCAAAGAGGTGATTTCTCCCCATCTCCAAGCTAGGATCGTCTTTCCTCTCGATCTTCAAGAGGTAATCTTAGATCCAACCTTCCTTGTATGTTTTAAACAAGTTTTATGAAGATCTATGGGATAGAAATGCATGTTTAGGTTATTGTTGAGTTTATGGGTTTATGTTATGTTTATGAGAAATGTGGGTTGTTTGATGTGTTTTGGTTGGAGTTTAAGTTAGTTTGAGACCCCTATGTGCTTGTTGGCTTGACTTGCATGTTGTAGACTAGGTAAATGCATGATGGAATGGATTGGGAGGCATTTGTGCATGAAAGAGGCTGAGTTCTGCCCTTTGGAAGAACTCAGGTTCGGCAGCCGAAGGAACTTTCGGCCGCCGAACCTGCCTGTGGAGGCAAGCCTTTGGCTGCCGAACCCTGCCCCCGAAAGTGGACTTTCGGCTCTAGAAGGGAGTTTTGGCTGCCGAAGGTGCCGCCGAACATGCATGAGTTTCATCTCTGGAGGGAACCTTCGGCCGCCGAAAGTGCCGCCGAAGGTGCATGACTTTCGGCTCTGAAAGGACTTTCGGTCGCCGAAAGTGCCCTGTTCAGCCTTCCTTTGCATGATTTATGTGATTGTTTTAAGGTGTTTTAGGGGATTTTTGGGGAGTATTTTAGAGTCATGTTCATGGATGTTTGGTCCCTCATTTGAGTCCACCTGTGTAGGTTCGGACCCGAGGAATCGAGGACCTCAGTAGTGAGATAGCTGCTTCAGAGTCATTAGAGCTTCAGCCAGAGGTGAGTGGAATAACTCTTTACGTTTCAAAGCAAATAAATAAATTTTGAGTATGATACATGCATCACGTATGCCATGAGATATACTAGGTTGTTTGCATTAGAATTCACGAATATGTTGCATTGCATAACTTGATGATGATGTGGATGGATGTTGAATGATCCTTTAGTCCTCGTATGTTATGGTATGATGATGATACGGTATGGATAGCCAGTGAGGCCCATTCTACGCCCCTGGCACTATGTTAAGAGAAAGACCAGTGAGGCCCATTCTATGCCCCTGGCACTATGGAATGTTATGCTATGTTATGTTATGTTAAGAGAAAGACCATTGAGGCCCATTCTACGCCCCTGGCACGATTGGACTATGTAGAGGACTATTGGTGACAAGTCTATCCTTGATGTGATTTGTTTGTGATGTGTTGCATTTCATGAAAGCATGAAATTTAAATTGAATGTTTATTTATTCTGCTCACTGGGCTTTATAGCTCACCCCTCTCCCTTAACCCCCAGGTTTGCAGGTACAGGATAGACCAGGAGGTCAGCAGGAGTAGAGTCATGTTTTATGTATTGGATAGATGTGGACATGATTATGATGTAATGTAAAAGTATAGTATAGAAATGTAATGTAATGATGTTTATGGAAGTTTAGAGTTGTGCTTGACCATAGTATATTGTTAATCCCTTTCTACTACATGATCTTAAATGTTTAATGATGATTATTGTAAACCAAGCTTAATGTATGTTATGTGACCCATTGGAGTATTTGATGAGGACTCCAGTGAGAGGTTTTATGTTATGATTTGTGCATGCACAGGTTAAGCTTGGTAAATGAATGAATAAATGAATGAACGAATGAATGAATAAATGAGAAAGTTTTAAAATTTTTATGTATGTGTTGATCATGTATGGGATTAAATAGGTATACAGGATGAATGTTTGGCTTGCTACGGGTTCCGGCGGCCTTAAGCCGATCTGGATCCTAGCGCCGGTAGCGGTCCAATTTTCGGGTCGTTACAATGGAGGACCAAACTTAATATTTACTTTTAAACTTTTCATATTCACACTTTAATCTACTAAATTTTTCCACATGTTTCAATTTAGTTTTTAAACTTTCAATATTCATAGATTGACCTACTAAACTTACACTTTTAACATTTAGAAGTTCATTTCATTTAGGCAAGCACGTCGGTTTAATAAGCACCTCAAGCTAACATGTCGGGAAACCTTTAAGCACCTCCCAAAAGTAACTTGATTCCAACATGCTTATCACATTAGATGCTTTATTTTAAGATATGCGTGTTTTCTTATTTGGGCTTTCTATGATTCAGTTATTACATTTTTAAGATATTAAACTACTATTACTAGTCATTCTTATTTTAACTCTATCTTTGCATGTATAACTCTGTACGAAATGCATGTTGGACATCTAAACACAACTTTTAGAGCTCTACCTATAGTCGAATTGTATGTCAAGTGGCTATGGATAAGCTAGCACCTCCCCTATTTAGCTCGAGGTTAAGCTAGCACCTCCCCTGAAACTAATTACTCTAACTTTGGGGTAACGACCCGAAATCGGACCGCTACCGGCGCTAGGATCCAGATCGACTTAAGGTCGCCGGGACCCGTAGCAAGCCTAGCATACAACCTGGCATACCTGATAAATCCCATACATGATCAAACATTTACACAAAACTTTAAACTTTTACATCTACCAAGCTCAACCTGCATGCACCAAACTGAATACATAAAAACCCCACACTAGAGCCCTCATCAAATGCTCTAGTTGGGTCAATATTACATACATCAAGCTTGGTTTACATATCTCAACATATAAGACATTATATAATGATCATGAACAAAAGGGATTAACCAAACATTCTAGGGTCAAGCACAATACTAATCCTCAATACAAAACTGTACAATATCTTACATTACATTACATTTCAATATCTTTCATGTCCACAACTAATTATTACATACATAAGACTTTTACTCTTGCTGACTTCCTAGTCTATCCCGAACCTGCAAACCTGGGGGTTAAGGGAGAGGGGTGAGCTACTAGAGCCCAGTGAGCAGAATAGTAAAACAATATATTAAAACACATGCTTTCATGGAATGCATCACATTACAAACAATTCACATCAATGATGGACTTGTCACCAATAGCCCTCTACACATTCCAATGGTGCCAGGGGGCGTAGAATGGGCCCCACTGGTCTTTCTCTTACTCTGTGTCAGGGGCGTAGAATGGGCCTCACTGGACTTCTGTACCGTATCACCGTCATCATATCATATCGAGGGCTAATGGGTCATCCAACATCCATCCACATCAACATCGTAGAATGCAATGCAACATATTCGTGATTTCTAATGCAACAACCTAGTATATATCATGGCATTCGTGATGCGTGAACATGCTCAAAATTTATTTGCTTTGAAATATAAAGATCCATTCTACTCACCTCAAGCTGACTCTGAACAGACTCTAAAGCAGCTACCTCACTGCTGGGGTCCTCGGTTCCTCGGGTCCGAACCTACACAGGTGGAATTAAAGAAGGGACCAACATATACTAACATGACTCTAAACATCCCCCCCAAAAACCCCCTAAAACACCACAAAACATTCATAGAAAGCATGCAAAGGAAGGCTGAACAGGGCACTTTCGGCGACAGGTTTGGCGGCCGAAAGTCCCTCCAGAGCCGAAACTCAGTCACCTTCGACGGCAGGTTCGGCGGCCGAAAGTCCCCTCGAAAGCCGAAACTCCAAACTTTCGGGGGCAGGGTTCGACAGCCAAAACTGCCTCCTCAGGCAGGTTCGGCGGCCGAACATGGCTTCGGCTGCCGAACCTGAGTTCTTCCAGAATGGGAGAACTCAAGCCTCACATGCACATTTGCCTCCCAAACCTTCCAAACTCAAGCAAAAACATGCATAAACATATATTCAAGCATTTAGGGGCTTAAAACTAGCCTAAACCCCAACAAACATCATATTAAACTTGCATTTACCAAAAAGGGTACATAAACCCTAACATTTTAGAACTAACCTAATCATGCATCAAAACTCTCTAAAACACCTCAAAACTTACATAAAACATAAAAGAAGGGTAGGATCTCCACTTACCTCTTGAAAAACGAGAGGAGAGGTGATCCAAACTCGAAGATGGGAGAAATCGAGCTCCGGGGTCTCCAAGCTTCAAAACTTTGATTTTTGCTTAAAAATCTTCAAACCAAGCTAAAACTTGTTAAAACTTGAAGGATTTGAGGAGAAAATACAAGATCGATAAAAGGGGTGGCGGAGACTCACCTTGCCCGAAAATAGAGAGAGAAAACTCGTCCATTTTCGGACATGGAGCCTTTTATAGGTGGCTGGCCAGACCACCTTCGGAAGCCAAAAGTGCCTCCGCAACTCCACCATGTTCGGCGGCCGAACATGAGGTTCGGCAGTCGAACCTGGATTTCTCCTCCAAAGGCCGAACATGAGGTTCGGCGGTCGAACCTGGGTTTCTCCTCCAAACCATTTTCTTTCAAAACCCATTTTCTTTCATACTTAAAACCTTAAAACACATGAAAACACTTTAGAAAAATATATTTTACCCTTCTAGAGGTTTCCGACATTCGAGATTCCACCGGAAAAAGGAATTCCGATGCCGGGGTCTAGCCGGGTATTACATTCTCCCCCCTTAAGAACATTCGTTCCCGAATGTTCATCAAACTAGCATAACATGGCAAAACATACATAAACACATAACAACACATAAATACTAACCTTAAAAGAGATGAGGGTATTGCTGGAGCATAGACTCCCGTGTCTCCCAGGTACATTCTTCTATATTATGGTGATTCCAAAGGACTTTCACCATCGGAATTTCCTTGTTCTTCAAATTTTTGATCTGCATGTCTAGGATCCGCACTGGCTGCTCAACATAGATGAGATCTCCTAGGATCTCCACATCTGGCTCATCACGAACCTTGCCTGGATCTGACACAAACTTCTAGTTCTTCTTAGTCAATCTTGTCATAGGAGCGGCATTTTTAGAGAAGTCCTGAACGAACCTCCTGTAGTAACCTGCCAAACCCAGAAAGCTCTTAATCTCTGTAACTGTAGTGGGTCTAGGCCAGTTTGCTACAGCTTCCACCTTCTTGGGGTCCACTTCAATTCCTTGCTCTGCTACCAATCTGTAACGACTCGAAATCGGACCGCTACCGGCGCTAGGATCCAGATCGACTTAAGGTCGCCGGGACCCGTAGCAAGCCTAGCATACAACCTGTCATACCTGATAAATCCCGTACATGATTAAACATTTACATAAAACTTTAAACTTTTACATCTACCAAGCTCAACCTGCATGCACCAAACTGAATACATAAAAATCCCACACTAGAGCCCTCATCAAATGCTCTAGTTGGGTCAACATTACATATATCAAGCTTGGTTTACATATCTCAACATATAAGACATTTCATAATGATCATGAACAAAAGGGATTAACCAAACATTCTAGGGTCAAGCACAATACTAATCCTCAATACAAAACTGTACAATATCTTACATTAAATTACATTTCAATATCTTTCATGTCCACAACTAATTATTACATACATAAGACTTTTACTCTTGCTGACTTCCTGGTCTATCCCGAACCTGCAAACCTGGGGGTTAAGGGAGAGAGGTGAGATACTAGAGTCCAGTGAGCAAAATAGTAAAACAATATATTAAAACACATGCTTTCATGGAATGCATCACATCATAAACAATTCACATCAATGATGGACTTGTCACCAATAGCCCTCTACACATTCCAATGGTGCCAAGGGGCATAGAATGGGCCCCATTGGTCTTTCTCTTAAACATAACATAACATAGCATATCCAATATGCCAGGGGGCGTAGAATGGGCCCCACTGGTCTTTCTCTTACTCTGTGCTAGGGGCATAGAATGGGCCTCACTGGACTTCTGTATCATATCACCGTCATCATATCATATCGAGGGCTAATGGATCATCCAACATCCATCCACATCAACATTGTAGAATGCAATGCAACATATTCGTGATTTCTAATGCAACAACCTAGTATATATCATGGCATTCGTGATGCGTGAACATGCTCAAAATTTATTTGCTTTGAAATATAAAGATCCATTCTACTCACCTCAGGCTGACTCTGAACAGACTCTGAAGCAGCTACCTCACTGCTGGGGTCCTCGGTTCCTCAGGTTCGAACCTACACAGGTGGACTCAAATGAGGGACCAACATATACTAACATGACTCTAAACATCCCCCCCAAAAAACCCCCTAAAACACCACAAAACATTCATAGAAAGCATACAAAGGAAGGCTAAACAGGGTACTTTCGGCGGTAGGTTCGGCGGCCGAAAGTCCCCTCCAGAGCTGAAACTCCAAACTTTCGAGGGCAGGGTTCGACAGCCAAAACTGCCTCCTCTGGCAGGTTCGGCAGCCGAACATGGCTTCGGCTGCCGAACTTGAGTTCTTCCAGAATGGGAGAACTCAAGCCTTACATGCACATTTGCCTCCCAAACCTTCCAAACTCAAGCAAACACATGCATAAACATATATTCAAGCATTTAGGGGCTTAAAACTAGCCTAAACCCCAACAAACATCACATTAAACTTGCATTTACTAAAAAGGGTACATAAACCCTAACATTTTAGAACTAACCTAATTATGCATCAAAACTCTCTAAAACCCCTCAAAACTTACATAAAACATAAAAGAAGGGTAGGATCTCCACTTACCTCTTGAAAAACGAGAGGAGAGGCGATCCAAACTTGGAGATGGGAGAAATCGAGCTCCGAGGTCTCCAAGCTTCAAAACTTCGATTTTTGCTTAAAAATCTTCAAACCAAGCTAAAACTTGTTAAAACTTGAAGGATTTGAGGAGAAAACACAGGATCGACAAAAGGGGTGGCGAAGACTCACCTTGCCTGAAAATAGAGAGAGAAAACTCGTCCATTTTCGGACAGGGGGCTTTTTATAGGTGGCTAGCCAGACCACCTTCGGAAGCCAAAAGTGCCTCCGCAACTCCACCATGTTCGGCGGCCGAACATGAGGTTCGGCGGGCGAACCTGGGTTTCTCCTCCAAACCATTTTCTTTCAAAACTCAATTTCTTTCTTACTTAAAACCTTAAAACACATGAAAACACTTTAGAAAAATATATTTTACCCTTCTAGAGGTTTCCGACATCCGAGATTCCTCTGGAAAAAGGAATTTCGATACCGGGGTCTAGCCGGGTATTACATTCTCCCCCCCTTAAGAACATTCGTCCCTGAATATTCACCAAACTAGCATAACATGGCATAACATACATAAACACATAACAACACATAAATACTAACCTTAAAAGAGATGAGAGTATTGCTGAAGCATAAACTCCCTTGTCTCCCAGGTACATTCTTCTATATTATGGTGATTCCAAAGGACTTTCACCATCGCGATTTCCTTGTTCCTCAACTTTCTGATTTGCGTGTCTAGGATCCGCACTGGCTGCTCAACATAGGTGAGATCTCCTAAAATCTCCACATCTGGCTCATTACGAACCTGGCCTGGATCTGACACAAACTTCTGGTTCTTCTTAGTCAATCTGGTCATAGGAGCGGCAATTTTAGAGAAGTTTCCTTTTAGTTGCACTTGGCATGCTTGCTCTCCTTTGCTCCAATTAAGGTAGTTTTAGGGGTATTTTCACCAAATTGTCTCTTTACACTATTTTCTGCAGAATAACATTAAAATCACAAAATTAAGCAGAAATAATGTAAATTAACATTAATAACATCATAATAAAATGGACTAAATTATGCTCTATCACCTACACAAAGCCCACAGTTGGCAAAACCTTAGAATATAAAGAAGCGAAGACTTGTGAGAGGACTTCTAATCTGACTCAATACTTGCCCAAAAGATGTGACTTGTTGGCTATTATTTTTTAGTTTTCGATGAGGACATGTTCATCCACCTAGACAGGATCAAACAGAAACACAAATCATTCTTTCTCGGGCGTTCGACACCCGAACCTCCTAGACTCGCCCCTTATTAGGCAGAGCCTAGCCATTTGCGCATAACCATTAACAATTATTACATCATGATTTCCACAATCCCTACAAACATGGGGTTCCTTATCTTTTTATAGTATCAAAGAAATCAGAATATGGAGTTTAAGGCATGCAATTATAATATACTCAAGCTTCTCCTTTTTTAATATTACACTCGCTCATTTCAATTAAATATTGACTTGAGTATCAAAGTGATTGTTCACTAGGTATCAGCCACTCCATATTTTCTTTTTACAAGTTATTAGCTCATAAAGGATATGTAATACCCGACTAGACTTCGGTATCGAAATTCTTACCGTCCAGTGGAATCTCGAATGTCGGAGACCTCTAGAAGGGTAAAACCATGTTTTCATGAAATGTTTTAACGTTTTTTATGATTTTAAGTAAAGAGGAAATGAGTTTTTGAATAAAAACAACCTTGGATGAAAGCTCAGGTTCGGCCGCCGAAACTCAAAGTTCGACCGCCGAACATGCATGCATTTCGAGTGTGCCTTAGGCCCCCGAAGGCATAAGTGAGGGAAGTCCAGGTTTGGCCGCCGAACCTCAAGTTCGGCCGCCGAACATGGCATGCATGCGGAGGCACATTCGGCCCCCGAACGTGGACTGGACTGCCACTATAAAAGGGTCCCTTAGCCGAAAACGGGCGAGCTTTTTTTCCATCTTCAGCCAAGGTGAGCCTTTCCGCCATTCCTCACCATCCTTGAGTTCTTTCCTTCAAATCTTTCATGATTTTCACAAGTTTTCATCTTGTTTTGAAGATTTTCAAGTTTTGAGCAAGTTTTGGAGCTTTGAGGTTCAAGAACTCAAATCTCTCCCACCTCCAAGTTTAGGTCGTCTCACTCTCGATCTTCAAGAGGTAAGAGCCGATCTTAAGCTCATTTTATGTTTTAAGCAAGTTTTATGCACGATCTATGGGGTAGAATGCATGTTTAGGTTATAGTTATGTTTATGGGTTTTTGATGAGTTTTTGAGCATTGTGGCTTGTAAATGTATGCTGATGTGTTGTAGTTGGGGTTTAAGGTAGTTTGAAGCCCCTAGGAGCCAATGTATGTATATTTGCATGTTTTGGTTGAGCTAAATGCATGATTGGAGGTTTTGGAGGCAAATGTGCTTGAAGGAGCCAAGTTTTTGCCCTTTGGCAGAAACCAGGTTCGGCAGCCGAAGGAACTTTCGGCCGCCGAACATGGCTGGGGAGTCAGGCCTTTCGGCTGCCGAAGTTGCCCCCGAAAAGAGACTTTCGTCTCTGTCTGGGACTTTCGGCGGCCGAAGGTGCCGCCGAACCTGCCTGGGTTTCGGCTCTAGAGGGACTTTCGGCCGCCGAAGGTGCCGCCGAACCTGCCCTGTTCTGCCTTCCTTTGCATGTTTTTACATGATTGTTTTGAGGTGTTTTAGGGGGTTTTTGGGGGATGTTTTTAGAGTTATGTTCTAGTATGTTGGTCCCTCATTTGAGTCCACCTCTGTAGGTTCGGACCCGAGGAACCGAGGACCTCAACAATGAGTCAGCTGCTTCAGTCAGTGTCAGAGCTAGCCAGAGGTGAGTGGAATGACTCTTATGCTTTTAAATAAATAAATAAATCAGTTTTGAGCATGTTCATGCATCACGGATGCCATGTGATATTTTAGGATGCTTGCATTAGAAATCACGAATATGTTGCATTGCATAATATGTTGTTTATGTGGATGAATGTTGAATGATCCATTAGCCCTCATATGTTATGACATGATGATATGATATGGAAGTCCAGGTGTGGCCTGCACTACGCCCCTGGCATTATGTAAGAGAAAGACCGGAAGTGGCCTGCACTACGCCCCCGGTATCATGGATTATGTATGTTATGTTATGTTATGTATAAGAGAAAGACCAGGTGTGGCCTGCACTACGCCCCTGGCATGATTGGAAATTGTAGAGGGTTAAATGGTGACAAGTTCATCCTTGATATGATTAGTTGTGATGTGATGCATTTCATGATATCATATGTTTTAAATGCTTTACTATTCTGCTCACTGGGCTCTAGTAGCTCACCCCTCTCCCAAATTCCCCAGGTTTGCAGGTACGGGTTAGACAGAGAAGTCAAGAAGAGTAATGAAGTCTTATGTATGTAATAGTTAGAAAGTGGACATGACAGTTTGTATAATGATGTATAGATATGTAATGTAATGATATTGAGGTTAGAAGTGTGCTCGACCCTAGTATATTGTAATCCCTTTTGATACATGATCTTAATGTTATTAATGTCCATGTTTAGCCAACTCAACACTTGTTATGCCACTCACTGGGGGCATTGACGAGATCCCACAGAGGGGTCAGGTTATGATTATGTATATGTTCAGTGCATGCACAGGTTGAGTTTGGTGTATGATAGAATGTATGAAAGAAAAGTTTTAAATTTTTATGTATAATTGTTGATCATGTATGGGATTAAACAGGTTTACAGGTTGCATGTCAGGCTTGCTACGGGTCCCGGCGGCCTTAAGCCGATCTGGATCCTAGCGCCGGTAGCGGTCCGAATTTCGGGTCGTTACAGAATGGTATCAAAGCCCTAGGTTCATATGGTCGGACCTAGAGTGTCGGGCTCATAGATGTTATAGAAGGTCAAGCACAATAGGAAGAACATGTCCACTAGGATAGGATGTGGAGTCCTGTCTTACATGATGATGTGAAATGCCATGATTATATACGTGTGCATTAATGCTATGATATGAATGTGATGTGTGTGATGCGGGTTCATGTGTGCCCACATGAACCATATGACGCTAATGTTTATGTGATGTGAACTGTTTTTCAGAAAACAGGATGAGAGGAACTCGTCGATCAGCAAGATTGACTGGAGTACCACCTGAGGATGAGGGCACGAGCGCCCGTCCTCCAGCATTGCCTAGAGCAATGTCAAGCAGATCTAGCAGGGAAAGAGCAGTACGAGACCCTAGAAGGTCTTTGGATCTGGGTAGAAGCAGATCAGTAAGAGGAACAGTTCAGGGAGGAGCGTCAGAGGACATGGAGGATGATATGGATGTAGAGCAGAGGAGGGATGGCAGTCTGAGAGTTAGCATGTCAGAAGAAGGAATGGGAGAATCCCAAGGAGGCACACAGGCCTCGGGATTTGTTCAGCCACCTTACTACCCACCCTTCTCACAAAACCCTGGGTATTCGATGGGAGGCACATCGGACTACCATAGCTTTAGCCCTTATCCCACACAGATGCCATACCCACCTTATTATCCACCATATTCACAATACCCAATGTATCCACCTCCACCCTACTATCCAAATCCAGCAAACCCTATCCCAGGGGATGCTGCACCTCCTCCTCCCCCAGCAGAACCAGCAGCCCCAGTTGCTCAACCTCCTAGACCTAGCTCGGCCAGTGGGAGCAAGGTCAAGATGACTGACTACACGAAGTTGGGTGCTCCCTAGTATGAAAAAGGGGATGACCCGTTTGTATATCTGGAGAGGGTCAAGGTGATCACAGATGAGATTGGGGCTGATGATAGTAGAGCCATTCAGATGGCTGGGTTCACACTTAAGTGCAAGAAGGCACGAGAGTGGTTCAAGAATTATGTGAACCCGAAAGTGGATAGCATGTCTTGGGAGGAGTTTGCAAACGAGTTTGCGGGATGGACTTTCCCAGATAGTTCTAGAGAGCTGAAGATGATAGAGTTTGAGCAGTTGAGGCAGACTGATGAGATGGGTGTAGAGGAATTCACATACAGGTTCTTGGAGTTGTTGCCATTTGCAGGGCAAAACCTTGATTCAGACCAGAAAAGGTCAAGGAGGTATATCATGAAACTCCACTCCAGATATTCCTCCTTGATCCAGTCAGCAGATAGGGAGAGCTTCCATGCCATAGTGGATATGGCCCGGAAAATGGAGGCCAATGCCATCGTTCAGGGGACAGTTAAACAGTCAGTGGCACAGCCTTCTGGTTCTAAGACCCCAGGCTCTTCTTCAATGAGTGCAGCAACTTCAGGTAGCAAGAAGTGGGACAGAGGTCCCAGGAAGTCTAAGAAGAACAAGTTCTGGAACAAGGTTAAGTCCAGTCTGGGACTAGGGAGTGGCTCAAGCTCTGGTGCGGATAATGCAGTTTGTGCGAGGTGTGGTAAGCCACACAGGGGAGTATGTCGGTTTGGGACGACAGCCTGTTACAGATGTGGTCAGGAGGGGCATATGTCTTGAGAATGTCCAAGAGCAGCCCCGATGGCACAGTCCCAACAGACAGCTTCAGGTAGTGTAGCGTAGCCAGCAGCTCCAGCCATGACTCAGGCCAGTGGCAGAGGCAGAGGGAGAGGGTCAGCCTCTTCTTCAGCGGGGTTCAGAGGTGAAGGTCCATCAGCTCCAGCACGGATCTTCACAATGACTCAGCAGGAGGCAAATGCATCTAACGCCGTGGTGGTAGGTAACTTAGTCATTGGTTGTTCAGATGTGTATGCCTTGATGGACCCTGGTGCATCTCATTCTTTTATTGCACCGAGAGCCGTTAAGAGGTTAGGGTTGATGACTTCTGGGTTAGAGTGTCCTCTCTGGGTCAGTGGACCCAAGTGTGATCCATCAGTGGCAGAGTCAGTCTGCCAGTGTAGTCCTGTGTTTGTTGAGGGAAGATGCTTGTCCGCCGACCTTGTGGTTCTAGATTTGACAGATTTTGACGTCATTCTAGGGATGGACTGGTTATCTACCCTTGGTGCTACCTTGGACTGCAGGGACAAGGTAGTCAGGTTCAGAGGTCAGGATGGGTCAGAGGTAGTCTTCAGAGGAGTTAGGAGGGGTACACCTAGAGGTCTGATATCAGCTCTTCAGGCTCGTAGGTTGCTTAGGAGGGGATGTCAGGGGTATTTGGCTCATGTGAGAGAGCTTAGTATTCAGGTTAGAGAACCCGCCTCGGTGCCAGTGGTTAAAGAGTTTCTAGACGTCTTCCCAAACGAGCTGCCAGGTTTACCACCTGCTAGGGAGATAGAGTTCGAGATAGAACTGATGCCTGGAACCCGACCGATCTCTATCCCTCCCTACAGGATGGCTCCAGCCGAGTTGAAAGAATTGAAAGAACAGTTGCAAGAGCTGGTAGACAAGGGCTTCATCCGACCGAGCACTTCACCTTGGGGTGCACCAGTTTTGTTCGTGAGAAAGAAGGATGGATCCCTTAGACTTTGTATCGACTACAGGCAATTGAACAAAGTCACTACCAAGAATAAGTACCCGTTGCCAAGGATCGACGATCTATTTGACCAGCTAGCCGGAGCAGGTTGTTTCTCCAAAATAGATCTGAGATCGGGGTACCATCAGCTAAGGATAAGGGAAGGGGATGTGCCAAAGACAACTTTCAGGACCAGATATGGGCATTTTGAGTTCCTTGTAATGCCGTTCGGGTTAACTAACGCCCCTGCAGCATTCATGGATCTCATGAACAGAGTGTTTAGCCAATACCTGGATCACTTTGTTATTGTCTTCATAGATGATATCTTGGTGTATTCCAGGAATGCAGAGGAGCATGCCCATCATCTGAGGTTGGTTCTGCAGACCTTGAGGGAACAAGGCTTATATGCCAAGTTCTCCAAGTGTGAGTTCTGGCTGAGGAGCATTTCGTTCTTGGGGCATGTAGTATCAGAGGATGGAATAGAGGTGGACCCCAAGAAGACAGAAACTATGGCTAACTGGCCTAGACCCACTTCAGTGACGGAGATCAAGAGTTTCTTGGGTTTGGCAGGTTACTACAGGAGGTTCGTTCAGGACTTCTCGAAAATAGCAGCTCCTCTGACCAGGTTGACCAGGAAGAATCAGAAGTTTGTGTGGACCGACCAGTGCGAAGAGAGTTTTGAAGAGCTTAAGAAGAGGTTGACTTCAGCACCAGTTTTAGCTCTGCCATCTAGTGATGAGGACTTTACAGTCTTTTGTGATGCGTCCCGTGTGGGACTGGGTTGTGTACTAATGCAGAACGAGAGGGTGATTGCTTATGCTTCTAGGCAGCTAAAGAAGCATGAGTTGAATTACCCCACACATGACCTTGAGATGGCAGCAGTAATCTTTGCACTCAAGATGTGGAGGCACTACCTCTATGGGGTTAAATGTGAGATCTTCACGGATCATAAGAGCCTACAGTACATCCTGAGTCAAAGAGATTTGAATTTGAGACAGAGGAGATGGGTAGAGCTGCTAAGTGACTATGATTGCAAGATTCAGTATCATCCGGGTAAGGCGAATGTTGTGGCAGACGCCTTAAGCCGGAAATCACTCGGCAGTTTATCCCACATATCGGCAGAGAGGAGACCAGTGGTGAAGGAGTTTTACAAGCTCATTGATGAAGGTCTACAGTTGGAGTTGTCTGGTACAGGTGCTTTAGTGGCCCAGATGAGAGTGACACCTGTGTTTCTGGAGCAGGTGGCTCAGAAACAGCATGAGGATTCAGAGTTAGTAACGATTGCCAGGACTGTTCAGTCAGGCAAAGCTAGTGAGTTCAGATTTGACAGTAAGGGGATCCTCCGCTATGGGAGTCGTTTGTGTGTACCAGATGACATAGGGCTAAAAGGAGACATTATGAGGGGGGCTCATAATGCAAGATACAGCGTTCACCCCGGAGCCACCAAGATGTATCAAGACTTGAAGAAAGTTTATTGGTGGCCAGCGATGAAGAAAGAAGTGGCACAATTTGTGTCAGCCTGCGAAGTGTGTCAGAGGGTGAAGCTGGAACATCAGAAGCCGGCTGGAATGCTTAACCCGCTACCTATTCCAGAGTGGAAATGGGAGAATATAGCTATGGACTTCGTAGTGGGGTTACCGGCAGCGTCCAACAGATTGGACTCCATATGGGTGATTGTGGACAGACTCACCAAATCTGCTCACTTCATCCCTGTCAGGAGTGGCTACTCTGTGGACAAGTTGGCGCAGGTATATGTTGATGAGATCGTCAGGCTGCATGGGGTTCCTGTTTCAATAGTGTCGGATAGAGGGCCCCAGTTCACCTCCAGATTTTGGCGGAGTCTGCAGAATGCCATGGGTACCAGGTTGGATTTTAGTACTGCTTTCCATCCACAGACGGACGGACAGTCAGAAAGGACCATCCAGACTATCGAGGATATGCTCAGTATGTGTGTGCTGGACTTTGGCGGTTCTTGGAGGCAGCATCTACCTTTGGTGGAGTTTGCCTACAATAACAGCCATCATGCTAGCATCGGGATGGCTCCATATGAAGCTTTGTATGCGAGGAAGTGCAGATCACCTATTTGCTGGGAAGAAGTTGGAGAAAAGGCCTTGGCAGGGCCTGAGCTAGTAGAGATCACCAGCAGGGTGGTACCCATAATCAGAGAGAGGATCAAGATTGCTGCAAGCAGACAGAAGAGTTATGCAGACATCCGCAGACGGCAAGTAGAGTTTCAGGAGGGGGATCTGGTATTGCTCAAGGTGTCTCCAATGAAAGGAGTGGTTCGCTTTGGGAAGAAAGGTAAGCTAGCCCCACGATACATCGGACCCTTCGAAGTCTTGCAAAAGATTGGGAATGTGTCGTACAAGCTAGATCTACCTGCTTCAATGGAAAGAATCCATCCGGTTTTCCATGTTTCTATGTTGAGGAAATTCGTGTCAGATCCGAGCAAGGTTCTTAATGAGCCTGATGTAGAGATCCAAGAGGATCTCACCTATGTTGAACAGCCAGTACGGATCGTAGACACCCAGATCAGAAAGCTAAGAAACAAGGAAATCCTGATGGTGAAAGTCCTATGGAACCACCACAATATAGAAGAGTGCACCTGGGAGACACGGGAGTCCATGCTCCAGCAATATCCTTATCTTTTCTAAGGTTAGTTTCTTATATGTTTCATGTGTTTTATGTGTATGTTATGTGTATGTCATGCTATGTGTTAGTTGAGAAACATTCGGGGACGAATGTTCTTAAGGGGGGGAGAATGTAATACCCGGCTAGACTTCGGTATCGGAATTCCTACCGTCCGGTGGAATCTCGGATGTCGGAGACCTCTAGAAGGGTAAAACCATGTTTTCATGAAATGTTTTAACGTTTTTGATGATTTTAAGTAAAGAGGAAATGAGTTTTTGAATAAAAACAACCTTGGAGGAAAGCTCAGGTTCGGCCGCCGAAACTCAAAGTTCGGCCGCCGAACATGCATGCATTTCGGGTGTGCCTTAGGCCCCCGAAGGCATAAGTGAGGGAAGTCCAGGTTCGGCAGCCGAACCTCAAGTTCGGCCGCCGAACATGGCATGCATGCAGAGGCACATTCGGCCCCCGAACGTGGACTGGACTGCCACTATAAAAGGGTCCCTTAGCCGAAAACGGGCGAGCTTTTTTTCCATCTTCGGCCAAGGTGAGCCTTTCCGCCATTCCTCACCATCCTTGAGTTCTTTCCTTCAAATCTTTCATGATTTTCACAAGTTTTCATCTTGTTTTGAAGATTTTCAAGTTTTGAGCAAGTTTTGGAGCTTTGAGGTTCAAGAACTCAAATCTCTCCCACCTCCGAGTTTAGGTCGTCTCACTCTCGATCTTCAAGAGGTAAGAGCCGATCTTAAGCTCATTTTATGTTTTAAGCAAGTTTTATGCAAGATCTATGGGGTAGAATGCATGTTTAGGTTATAGTTATGTTTATGGGTTTTTGATGAGTTTTTGAGCATTGTGGCTTGTAAATGTATGCTGATGTGTTGTAGTTGGGGTTTAAGGTAGTTTGAAGCCCCTAGGAGCCAATGTATGTATATTTGCATGTTTTGGTTGAGCTAAATGCATGATTGGAGGTTTTGGAGGCAAATGTGCTTGAAGGAGCCAAGTTTCTGCCCTTTGGCAGAAACCAGGTTCGGCAGCCGAAGGAACTTTCGGCCGCCGAACATGGCTGGGGAGGCAGGCCTTTCGGCTGTCGAAGTTGCCCCCGAAAAGAGACTTTCGTCTCTGTCTGGGACTTTCGGCCGCCGAAGGTGCCGCCGAACCTGCCTAGGTTTTGGCTCTGGAGGGACTTTCGGCCGTCGAAGGTGCCGCCGAACCTGCCCTGTTCTGCCTTCCTTTGCATGTTTTTACATGATTGTTTTGAGGTGTTTTAGGGGGTTTTTGGGGGATGTTTTTAGAGTTATGTTCTAGTATGTTGGTCCCTCATTTGAGTCCACCTGTGTAGGTTCAGACCCGAGGAACCGAGGACCTCAGCAGTGAGTCAGCTGCTTCAGTCAGTGTCAGAGCTAGCCAGAGGTGAGTGGAATGACTCTTATGCTTTTAAATAAATAAATAAATCAGTTTTGAGCATGTTCATGCATCACGGATGCCATGTGATATTTTAGGATGCTTGCATTAGAAATCACGAATATGTTGCATTGCATAATATGTTGTTTATGTGGATGAATGTTGAATGATCCATTAGCCCTCATATGTTTTGACATGATGATATGATATGGAAGTCCAGGTGTGGCCTGCACTACACCCCTGGCATTATGTAAGAGAAAGACCGGAAGTGGCCTGCACTACGCCCCCGGCATCATGGATTATGTATGTTATGTATAAGAGAAAGACCAGGTGTGGCCTGCACTACGCCCCTGGCATGATTGGAAATTGTAGAGGGCTAAATGGTGACAAGTTCATCCTTGATATGATTAGTTGTGATGTGATGCATTTCATGATATCATATGTTTTAAATGCTTTACTATTCTGCTCACTGGGCTCTAGTAGCTCACCCCTCTCCCAAATTCCCCAGGTTTGCAGGTACGGGTTAGACAGAGAAGTCAAGAAGAGTAATGAAGTCTTATGTATGTAATAGTTAGAAAGTGGACATGACAGTTTGTATAATGATGTATAGATATGTAATGTAATGATATTGAGGTTAGAAGTGTGCTCGACCCTAGTATATTGTAATCCCTTTTGATACATGATCTTAATGTTATTAATGTCCATGTTTACCCAACTCAACACTTGTTATGCCACTCACTGGGGGCATTGACGAGATCCCACAGAGGGGTCAGGTTATGATTATGTATATGTTCAGTGCATGCACAGGTTGAATTTGGTGTATGATAGAATGTATGAAAGAAAAGTTTTAAATTTTTATGTATAATTGTTGATCATGTATGGGATTAAACAGGTTTACAGGTTGCATGTCAGGCTTGCTACGGGTCCCGGCGGCCTTAAGTCGATCTGGATTCTAGCGCCGGTAGCGGTCCGAATTTCGGGTCGTTACAGGATACTTCATTTTTTCTTTTTACAAGTTATTAGCTCATAAAGGATACAATCTAAGTGACATCATGTTCACACAAATGAAAAGCGTCCTCACAATTTTGAAGTAAAGGATTTTTAGTGATTAATAATAAAATTTTCAATTATTAATTCAGTAGTGTATCATAGTGTTAAACGAATGAGTTTTGAAAATTAAGAAACATGTGAAAAAATAATTTACCTTTTGCTTCAAAAGCATTCAACTTCTTGAATTCAATCGAAGATACTAGAATAGCAGTTTTTGAGTCTATTAGACATGATGTAGACAAGAAATTTAAGATTAAAATAAGAAGGAATTCCATTTTTCATGGCAAGAAGTGCATTGTTGAGTCTAAGTTGTTACTGATGCTGGAAACACATGCAAGGCCAAAATCAATGTTTGGTAAGCTAATTCTTGGTCAATCAATTGTTATTGCAGACAAATTGCCAACTTTTATTAATTAATTTATTTATTATGCCAATTTCCAATTCTTGATTCTCTCAATTTCAAACCTAAACGTTTCTTTCTCGATGTGCCTTCTCAACTCAGGCAAGAATATTTGAATCTGTATGCCATGAATCATGCTATATTTTATTATTTTATTTCCTTCTTTTCTTCCTTCCAAATTCTTTTTCTTAATTTCATCATTTGCATGAGATTCAAATCCAATATAGACCAAAATAAATAAATAAATTTATGAATATAATCTCAATATAAATGTCAAACAAGGCTTCTGTTAAAGTCCACTTCGTTCTTATTAATTTAACAAGTTCGAAGGTTTTCTTTTTAATATTTTCAGTTGTTGTGATTGTATATGATTTGATTTTTTTTTTTCAATTCTTGTTCATTGGATATACTGATCGAGATTTCATAACTTTTCATAATAAAATAATTTAATGTTATATTTATTATAATCTTAAAATAAAATTTATCACATACTATGTTAAATAATCTTATTTAAAAATAATTTTAATAGTATAAAAAATCTCAGGTATTTATTCTCTTAAAATACATAAATGTTTTTCTCCTGTTTTCAATTTACTGTTTTCTGTTTTTCAACTAGATTACCAATCAAAATATTAGATATTGTATAGTATAATTTAAATAGTAGAATACTACTAAACATAAATTTATATAGATTAAACTATAGTATAATTTCTAAATTATTATAAAATTAGTATAAATCATTTAAAATATATTTATGTAAATAAAAATAATCACTTATTAAAAAATTTTATTGGGTTTACAAGTTTTGATGTTTCAAAATATCATACAAATTGACTAATACATAGTTGGACGCTCCACTCCAACTCTATAATATCATATAATTTCTAAATTTAAAATTTTTATTATTTTAAGAAGTAAAATAAGATGAACTGAGTTTTTTTCCTCAATTAGAAATTTTATTAAGTTTGAATTTTATATATGAAATGTTGGTTGTAAAGTGGAGTCTTGCTCATTAATAAAATAAAAAGGAATGTGAAGAAATACATGTGTATGTGCTTTAAAAACTAGTGAATACGGGTGAATGTGCAAGCATGCCATTAAAAGTAGTGAAAATGAAAAAGTGTGTAAGCATGTTTTTGAAACTTGTTGCAAGCATTAATGTGCATTGAAACTTATAAAAGTAGGTGGACTTTACTCCATCAGCCCTTGGCATTTTTACTTCTTTGCACAAAAGATAAGATCTATATAAGAGAGAGGAGAAGACAAAAAGGATGGATTCTTTTAGAAAGAGTGAGGGTGCATAGTTTTTGAAAGGATATTCTTTTCTTTAGGGTTCTTGCACAAGGGTTACAAAGAAGGTATATGGTATAATCTTTCTTGTCACTGTTGAGATTAACTAGTATTTATATTCAAACATATCTAAAAAATTATTCTTCTACTGAGTTGTGGGTAGGGAAGTAGTTTGGGTATTAAGACATAACTACTTTGAGATTCACTTATGATAATAATCCATGTAGTGATCTCAGTACGGGTCCATCCAATACTTTGTTCTCTAACAAATATCTATGATTATTGAATTATATCAATATATACATAATCATCTCATGATTATCAATCAATAATCATACTAGCTATATTTTATTATTATCAACATAATAATAAGTAACCAGTGATGATAATCATTATTATGTAACATGCAAACAAATAATAATGATAAAAACCTCTTTTATTAATAACTAAAACGACATACAAAAAGATCTAAGATAATGGCCTAGGGCATATACACTAACAAGTGACTATACTAATTTTCTTAATAATGGATTTTGATTCAGAGTTTGACCCGTGATTTTTTCCTTTCTATTTTAGGAGTTTCCACGTGAATCTTGCATTCTTTGATTTGTACTTGATCTTCTATTTTCTTGCATATTCTTCTATGTTTTATTCACAAATTAATTTACACATTTATTATTATTGAGTGGCTCCCAACAAGTTGAATTAGAGTCTGGTTGACTGTTTGGGTGTCGGTATAGTTGTGTGAATTAAGATGGATCATTCAACGGGTTCTATGATTAAATTATCGGCTACAAATTATTGAATTTGGAAGTTGATGATGGAGGATTATCTCTATTGCAATGATTTATTGGATCCCATTAAATTGGATGCTGACAAGCCTGATGGAAGATCTGATGATGATTAGGAGAAATTACAAAGAAAGACTGTGGGAAATATTGAGTTGAATTTAATATTTATCCTCACATCAGTAATGAAGTCAATGCACAGGTTTTATGGAAAAAAGTTGAAAGACATACGAGAGGAAGAATACTCAAAATAAACTCTGTACAATCAAGAGGCTAGTGAACTCAAAGTTCAAAGAATGACGCTTTGTTCCAAATCATTTGAGTGAATTTCAAGATTCGGTGAATCAGCTAATCACTATGAAGATATACCTTGATAATGAACTCCAAGCTTTACTTCTCTTGAGTTCTTTCCAAATTGCTGGGAAACTTTGGTAGTGTCACTTAGTAACTCTATTCTTGCTGGTGTATTAAATTGCAGATGGTCAAAGATAGCATGTGTAATGAAGAGATCAGGCGCAAAGACATGGGTGTAGATACTTCACAAGCTCTTGTCATAGAGAATAGGGGTCGAAGTAAGAATAAAGGTCTTAAGGGGCATAGCAAATCTAGATGCAAGTCACAAATGAAAGGAAAATTTAGTTGCTATCATTATGGCAAGGATGGTCATATTAAGAGAAATTGTAAGGTTTTCAAAAAGGAACAGAAGGGCAAAAAGATTTAAAAGAATGAGAAGAATCAAAAGAAGTAAGACGATGCAAAATACAACTGCCATAGCATACAATGAAGATATAGGATTGGTAGGACTTTTCTTTAAAGACAATCAATGTAATATTGTTCACATCCTTACATTGAATGGATTATTGAATCAGGAGCATGTTGTTATGCTACACATATGAGGGATATTTTTTTTGAACACAAAAAAAAATGGTTGATTGAAGATGGGCAGTACTAGTTATGCTGATACAGTGAGAGCTTGTAATGTGCATGTCTAGACTGATTTGGGTTGCATATTGATCCTGAAAGATGTGTGACATATACTAGATATGAGACTAAATTTGATATCTACTCATTATTTGGATTTAGATGGTTACCATAGCTACATTGGTGATCAGAAATGGAAGCTGATTAAGGGTTTTATGGTGGTGGCAAAGGCAAGTCTTTTAATAGACTATTGAAGACTCAATAGAAGCTGCTTAATACTAAATTAAATACAATTAAAGATGATACTTCACTAGACATGTGACATAAAAAATGTCTCATATTGGTGAGAAAGGGTTGAAGATTTTGGCAGAGAAGTCTCTCATTCCCTCTGCCAAAGATATAAATTTAAACCCTTATGATATTTGTCTGTTAGGAAAACAACACAGAGTTTCTTTTAGTAGCATGTCTAAAAGAAAAGAAAAAGTATGTGATTTAGTATATCCTGATATATGTTTCCATTGAGACTAAAAGTATTGGTGGTAGTAGATTTTTTATGATGTATATTGATGATGCTTCACGAAAGTGTAGGTGTTTGTTTTTAAAAACAAAAGATCATGTTTGTGAATGCTTCAAGAAGTTCTATTCCGTGATAGAAAGAGAGAAAGGTGTCTTTTTAAACTGTCTTCATAGTGAGAATGGAGGTGAATACATGTTAAAAGAGTTTGAAGCTTATTGCTCCGAGCATAGCATTAGAGATAGGAAGGCAGCTCCTAGAACCCCACAGCACAATGGTGTGGATAAAAAAAATGAATAAAACCATCATTAAGAAGGTCAAATGCATGCTGAAGATGGCAAATCTAGTAAGCCATTTTGGTGAGAAGCTTTACTCACAGCCTGTTATCTACTAAATTGATCTTCATTAGCTTCATTGGATTATGACATTCTGGAGAGAATGTGGATTGGAAAAGATGTATGCTATTCTCATTTGAAAGTGTTTGGGTGCAAAGCCTTTGTACATGTACCAAAGGAGCAGAGAAAGAAGCTTGATGATAAAGCTATATGGTGCATTTTTCTAGGTTATGGAGATGCTAAGTTTGGATATAGGCTATGGGATCCTACTAAGTAGAAGATTGTTAGGCCAAGAGACGTTATATTTTATGAACATGAAATCCTTCTAGATTCTATGGCAATTAAGAAGTCAAATGTAGAAATTGTAATTGCTCCTTCACCAGTGTCTCCCTCAACTATTCATGCCACAGGAGGAGAGTTGAATGAAGAACCTGTGATAGATGATAAGCCAGTACCAGTTAATGTTTATGATGAACATGTAGAGAATGTGGAGAAGGGGAAGTAGCCACATTCACCTCAAGTTGAAGGGCCTCAAGTTAGAAGATCTTCTAAAGGGCATCATCTATATATTAAATATTCCAATTTTGACTATGTTACTCTTGTAGAAGAAGGAGAGCTAGAAAGTTTTCAAGAAGTTGAAACTCACAAGGAAAGAGTTCATTGGATGAAAGAAATGCAATAGGAGATAAATTTCTTAAAGAAAAATAATAAATATGAGTTGGTTGAACTTCCAAAGAGTAAGGAGCCACTAAAGAATAAATGGGTTTTTTAAACTGAAGAAAAATGGTGATAAGCTTATTAAGCACAAGGCTTGTCTAGTTGTGAAGGGTTTTAATTCAAAGAAGGGAGTTGATTTTGATGAAATTTTTTCACTTGTTGTAGAGATGAACTCTATTAGAGTGATTCTTAGATTAAGTGCAAGTTTGGATCTTGAACTTGAATAGTTAGGTGAGAAAACTACATTCCTTCATGCTAACTTAAAGAAGGAAATCTACATGGTTCAGCTAGAAGTATTTGAAGTGAAAGGAAAAGAGCACATAGTTTTCAGATTAAATAAGAGCTTGTATGGATTGAAACAGGCTCCTGGACAATAACGCAAGAGGTTTGATTCTTTCATGGTAAGTCATGAGTACACCAGGACAGATGAAGATCACTCTGTGTAGTTCAAATTAATTCCTAATGGTAACTTTATTGTCCTTTGCCTCTATATGGATGATATGTTGATAGTAGAGCAAGATGCTTAAGTGATTAGTGGGTTGAAAAAAATTTATTTAGTTCTTTTGACATGAAGGATCTAGGCTAGACTTAAAAAATTTTAGCCATGCAAATTGTCTGTGATAGAAAAGCAAAGAAATTGTGGGTTTCATAGGAAAAGTTTATTGAGAGGGTTCTAAATAGGTTTAATATGAAGAAAGCTAAGCTAGTTAACACTCTAGCTAATCACTTCAAGTTTAGTAAGAAAAATTTTCCTTCTAATGAAGAAGAAAAAGAGCAGATGGCAACTATTCCTTACTCCTCTATAGTTGGGAGTTTATGTATACCATAGTTTGTACTCGAGCAGATATTGCACATGTAGCTGATTTAGTCAACATGTTTCTTTCTAACCTAGAAAAAGAGCATTGAGAAGTTGTAAAGCAAATCTTTAGATATTTGAGAGGTAGGTCAAAAATATGTTTATGTTTTGGTAATTTAAAACTAGTTTTAGGGGCATTTATAGATGCAGACATGGCAGGTGATCTTGATGGTAGAAAGTCTACTACTGAATATGTGGTTACTTTTACAGGGGGAGCTGTATTATAGCAGTCTAAATTGCATAAGTGTGTTGCCTTGTCTACAACTGAAGCAGAATACATGGCAGCTACTGAAGCTATAAAAGAATTATTGTGTTTGAAAATATTTCTCCAGGAGTTGGGTTTGAAATAAGATTAGTAAGTAGTTAACTATGACACTCAAAGTACTTTGGATTTAAGCAAGAATGCTACATATCATTGCTGCACCAAACATATTGATGTAAGGTATAATACCCGGCTAAACTCCAGCGTTGGAATTCTAACTTTCTGACGGAATCTTCATCGGAATCCAGGATCTCAAAATTGGAATCTTTAGAAGGATAAAATAGAATTTTCATAAAATGAATTTGAAATTTTTGAAATCGTATTAAAAAAAAGTTTAGAAGAGTTTTAAGGTTCAACGGTCGAACCTTCAAGTTCTGCCGCCAAAGGTGACTTCTCCAGCCACCTATAAAAAGGGGCTCTACCCGAAATTGAGAGAACTTTCTCTCCATTTCAAGCAGAGGTGAGTCCCCTGCCCTTTGTTCTCTCAAAACCTCTTTTACAATAGCTTTCTCATGGATTTTAACTGTGGTTTTGAAGAATCGAAATCATCCCTTCCAGTTGTAACTCTTTCAAATCTTCGAAGCTCGTCCCTTCTTCTCCCCCAAATTTCTCATCATGATTTATGTGTTGTTCGTGTTATTCAAGAGGTAAGTTCATTCCTTGCTTTTCTTCTATTTTTTGAAAGTTTTCAGCAAGTTTTATAAGTGTTTAAGGGGTTATTGATGCATGCAAGTTTGTTATTTTAAAATGTAAGGTTTAAGTTTAGACTTGATGGATGTTTTCTCTTGGGTTCTTGATGTCAGCCGCTGAAGCAAGGTCGGCCGCCAAAGTAAGGTTCGGCCGCCAAACCTGTCTGTGGAGGCAGCCATTTAGCCGCCTACCCTGCCTTCGAAGGTTTTGACATTCAGATCTGTGAGGGACTTTAGGCCGCCGAACCTGCCGCTGAAAGTCCCCTGTTCAACCTTTTTCTGCTTGTTTCCTACGAGTGTTCTTGTGTATTCTTAGGGGTTTCTTGGGTGGTTGTTTTAAGTATTGTAAATATTATGTTGGTCCCTCATTTAAGTCTGTCTGAGTAGGATTGGACTTAAGAGACCGTAGAGGTTTGCAATGAGAGTTATGCTTCAGTATTAGGCATGCATCAACTAGAGGTGAGTAGAACTAAATTGAATCACTATTTAAAAAAAATCAAACTTTTTAAGTATGCTCATGCATCACGAATGCCATTATATTGTAATTAGGTTGTTTTGCATTAGAGTTCACGAATATGATGCATTGCATAATTTATTGTTATTGTAGATGGATGTTGGATGACCCACTAGCCCTCGAGTATGTTATGATGTGATGGATACGAAAGTCCAGGTCGAGATCCATTCTACACCCCTGGTAATATGTAAGAGAAAGTCCAAAGTCCAAGTCGAGACCCATTTTGCGCCTCTGGCATTATGGATATGTTATGTTATGTGATGTTAAGAGAAAGTCCTGAGGAGCATCCGTCATGGGCCGGACACTATTGGAATATGTAAAAGGTTACTGGTGACAAGTACATCTTAATGTGAATTATTTATGTTGTGACACATTCATACGATCATATGTTTTATTGAACTTTTTTTTATGTTCTGCTCATTAGGCTCTTATAGCTTATCCCATTTCCCCTAACCCCAGGTTTGCAGGATCAAAGTTAGCTCGGAAAGTCGGCTGAGTTGCTGGTATAGCCTGTTGTAATAGTATAGTTGTGGACATGTATTAATTTGTGGATTAGACTTTGCCTGGTTTCTTTCTTGTAATCCCTGCTTCATGATCCTTTTATGTAAAAGTTTTTAAGTATAAGTTATGTTTGAACCGAACTTGAGGCCATACTGGAGCATTTGATGAGGGCTCTAGTATGGGTTTTATGTTTTCAGTTATGATGCATGCATAGGTTGAGTCTTGGTTCATGTAATGTTATTTTTTTGTTGTTCGTGTGATCATATATGAGATTATATCAAGTGTAACAAGATATATAGTAAGCTTGCTACAGGCTCCGGTGACCGTAAGTCGATCTGCGCCGGTAGCGGTCCGGTTCCCGGATCGTTACATAAGGTACCACTAGCTTTGTGATGTAGTGAATACAAAAGAAATTGTATTAAAGAAGATTCACACTGATAATAATGATACTAACATTTGACTAAAGTAGTAGAGTGAGACAACATCAATTCTGCTCCAATGCAGCAAAACTTGTCTCCACTTATTAAAATGCATAGTATTTTCTCCATAAGCTGGAAAGGGATATTGTTGGTTGTACAATAGGGTCCAACTCATTAATAAGATAAAAAAAGAATGGGAAGAAGTGCATGTGTAAGTGTGCCATTGAAACTAGTGAATATGAGTAATGTATATGTAACGACCCAAAATCGGACCGCTACCGGTGCTAGGATCCAGATCGACTTAAGTTCGCCGGGACCCGTAGCAAGCCTAACATACAACCTGCCATGCCTGATAAATCCTATACATGATCATACATTTATATAAAAGCTTTAAATTTTTTCATGTACCAAGCTTGACCTGTGCATGCACCATAACTATAAACATAAAACCCCACACTAGAGCCCTCATCAAATGCTCTAGTGGGGCAACATATCATACATCAAGCTTGGTTTAACATTTCTTAACATTAAAACATTTCATAACAATCATGCACAAAAGGGGATTAACATTACATTAGGGCCAAGCACAATACTAAACCTCATTACATTATTGTACAATACCTTACATTACTTTACATATCATCTCATGTCCACTACTAATCTATTACACATAAACTCAACCTTCAACTTTGACGACTTCCCGACCTATCCCGAACCTGTAAGCCTGGGGGTTAAGGGAAAGGGGTGAGCTACTAAAGCCCAGTGAGTAGAACAATAAAACAATATATTAAAACATATGCTTTCATAGAATGCATCATATCACAAACAATTCACATCAATGATAGACTTGTCACTAATAACCCTCTACATAATCCAACAGTGAAAGGGCATAGAATGGGCCTCTGGTCTTTCCCTTAAACATAGCATAGCATAACATTCCAATGTGCCAGTAGCGTATAATGGGCCTCTGGTCTTTCCCTTAAACATAGCATAGCATAACATTCCAATGTGCCAGTAGCGTATAATGGGCCTCTGGTCTTTCTCTTACATCATGCTAGGGGCGTAGAATGGGCCTCACTAGACTTCCATACCGTATCATCATCATCATACCATATCAAGGGCTAATGGGTCATCCAATATCCATCCACAACAACATCATATTATGCAATGCAACATATTTGTGGATCCTAATGCAAGCAACCTAACATATCTCATGGCATTCGTGATGCATGAATATGCTCAAAATTTAATTACTTTGAAACATAAAGATCCATTCTACTCACCTTAAGCTGACTCTGAATAGACTCTAAAGCAGCTATCTCACTGCTGGATTTCTCGGGTCTGAACCTACATAGGTGAACTTAAATGAGGGACTAAACATACACTAACATAACTCTAAACATCTCCCAAAAACCCCCTAAAATATCATAAAATATTCATAGAAAACATGCAAAGGAAGGCTGGACAGGGTACTTTCGGCGGCAGGTTCGGCAGCCGAAAGTCCCTCCAGAGCCGAAAGTCATGCACTTTCGGGGGCACGGTTTGGCGGCCGAAAGTCCTTCCAGAGCCAAAGGTCACCATCCTTCTGGGGCAGGTTCGGCGGCCGAAACTCCCCTCCAGAGCTGAAAGTCCAACTTTCGGGGGCGAGTTTAGGCAGCCAAAACTTGCCTCCACAGGCAGGTTTGGCGGCCGAACCTGGGTCCTCCAAAATGGCAGAACTCAAGCCACAAACATACATCCAGCCACCCAAAACCTCTAAACTCAAACCAAGCCCCTCAAAATCATGCATAAACACATCCTCAAGCATTTAGGGGCTTGAAACTAGCCTATACCCCAACAACATCAACATTTAGCATACATTAAACATACATTTTCCATTGAACCATAATAAGCCCTAACCTTTAGATCTACCCTCAAACATGCATCTAAGCTCTCTAAAACCCCTCAAAACTTACTTAAAACATGAAAGAAGGGTAGGATCTACTCTTACCTCTTGAAAATCGAGAGGAAAGACGATCCAAACTCGGAGATGGGGAGAATTCGAGCTCCAGGGTTTCCAAGCTTCAAAATCTTGATCTTAGCTCAAAAATCTTCAAAACCAAGTTAAGACTTGTTAAAACTTGAAGAAATTGAAGGAAAAACTCAAAATCAACCAAAGGAGGGGGAAATCTCACCCTTGTCCGAAAATAGAGAGAGAAAACTCATCCATTTTCAGACAAGGGGCCTTTTATAGGTGGCTGGCCAGACCACCTTCGGAGACCAAAAGAGCTTCCGCAAGTCAGCAACGTTTGGCGGCCGAACCTGACTTTTCTAACCTTGGTCTTTTCTTTCAAAACTCAATTTCTTTCTTCATTAAAACCACTAAAACATGTTAAAACATTTATAAAAACATCTTTTTACCCTTCTAGAGGGTTCTGACATTCGAAATTCCACCGGAAAGTAGAAATTCCGATGCCGGGGTCTAGCTGGGTATTACAGTATAAGCATGCCATTAAATCTAGTGAAAATGGAAAAGAGTGTAAGCATGCCTTTGGAACTTGTTGCAAGCATTAATGTGCATTAAAACTTATTGCAAGCATTAATGTGTCATTGGAATTTGTAGAAGTAGTGGACTTTTACTCCATAAGTTCTTGTATTTTTACTTCTTTGCTCCAAGGATAAGGTCTACATAAGAGAGAGGAGACGGCAAAAAGGACAGATTCATTTAGAGAGAGTAAGGGTGCATAACTTTTGAAAGGGATTCTTTTCTTTGAGGTTCTTGCATAAGGGTTACAAGGAAGATATAATGTGCAATTTTTCTTGTCACGAGTGAGATTAGTTAGTATTTGTATTCAAGCATATTTGAAAAACTATTCTTCTACTGAGTAGTGAATAGGAAAATAGTTTGGATATTTTTTGAGTGGAGATCTCTTGTTTGTACACAATAAGAGAGTGATTGTACTACTTTTCTTAATAGTGGATTTTAATTCGAAGTTTGGCTCATGGTTTTTCCCTCTACACTAGAGGGTTTTCCATGTAAATATTATGTTCTTTGATTTGTGCTTGATCTTCTATTTCCCTGCATATTATTTTGTATTTCATTCGCATATTAATTTACACAGTTATTCTTGTTGGGTCCCCTAATATAACACAAAAATCGCCCAAAATGAGCTATGAACTATCACCATAACACAGGTCCATGTGACAAGAATCTGATAAGACAATACGCAATCCCATTCGTGGAAAGGAAGACTTAGACACCGTAATACCCGGTTCTTCATCAAGACTCGCCCTCTCCTGAAGAGGTCGAGTTTTCACATAAAGTTACCATTAGCAGGTGTAGTCTAGCAGAACGCTATTATACCTGCAATCACGGGATCACCAATCAATTAGCCAATAGAATCTCCTATCAATTAGCTGACACCAGCTAGATTTCTAGGGAATATTATAATTAGCTCCATCTTCTTACAATATAAAAACTAATGATCATAGAGACAAACGAAGACAATTCTTACACAACTATTTTTGAATTCTAAGCAATTCTTTATATTCGCTCTATTTTTTAGTTTACTGACTTGAGCGTTGAAATGATTGTTGTAAACGCCAACTACCTCACATTCTCTTTTTTATAGGACTTACCAATCACAATCTAACTTTATTTCAAGCACATCAATCCCCAACATGAAACATATTTAAAAACCCAATGGAGAAATTGTATTATATATGTACCTTATTTGGAATAAAAAATTTTGCAAAAACACAATTCAATCAATTCAATTTTTTTTATTAATTTTCTTGTTTGAAAATAATTTTTTTTTAACTTACAAAATTTATATTTTTTTAAAGAAATAAAATCACATATAATTTTGTAAAAATTTATTTAAATTTTTTAAATAAATCATACTAAATAAAAGGATAATGTTACGATGATGTAAGAAAAAAAATCATCAATTAAAGACTAAGATCTAGAGTTTCTATTACTTTATCATAATTAACTTTTTTTTTTTTTTAACTTCTCGAAGATTGTGAATACTCATCTACGATGACATTATCTAATAATTTCTCAACCATTGCAAATTCGCAATTCAGACTAATAGAAGAACGAACTTCCATTGCCAGTGTTCATTATAACCCCTTGAGAATTTGTGTGATAAATTGCTATTAGACTAATATAAAATGCAGAAGAATCACCCTGAATGAAAATGGTATTATTATTATCATTAACCATTACTATGATTATTAAGTTATGAGTTAGGTTAAAATTAATAAATATGGCTCCTTATTTTAAAAATTTAATATTTTATTTTTCACATTTCAATGGAAGGTTCCTCTCTTAAAATTTTTTTTTTTTTATGGTGCAAAAATTAAAACTATTTATTTTTTAAAAATTGGAGATATAGATATTAACTTTAATATAAATTAACAATTAAAAAAAATTGTATTTAAGAGTTTTTGATATGTTTAAGAAAATTAATAAAAAAAATTAAGCTTCGAAAAACAACTTGCAGTCTGTGAAAAATATTTTTATAAAAAATATTTTCTACTAAAATAATTTATTTATTATTATTTAATTTTAATTTAAAAAATGAAATATATTAATAAGTTTATATGAATAGTATTAATAAAATTTTTAAAAGGTAGAAAATAATTTAATTTTTTAATTAAAAAATATTTTCTATTAATTAATTTATTTATTGAATATCTAAATAAAATGTGAAAATTATTTTTTTAAAAATATATTTATGGAATAAATAGAATCTAAATGATTTAATTTGACAAAATTAAAATATTAAATTTTAAAAATAGAAAAGGTACGTGCTAATTTGTAAAGTGCCTTAGCCTCCGCATGATGAAGGCACCGACAAGACATTCTATGGTAGTGAAGGGCCACCGAGGTGGGAAGACCACCATCACACGTTCCCAGTCAGAAAATGTCCGTCCACTCATTTACATCTTTATTATTTTGACAATGCTCAATACATCTTTATTATTTCATTTATGGCTTTGTCCCCAACGATTTTTATTTTATTTTTAATAAATTACACTTTAACTTTAAAATTTTAATATAATTAACAGATTAATTTTTATAATTTTAAAATTAAACAATTAAATTTTTAAATTTTTATATAACCAATATATTCAAATTAAAAATTATTTTATTTATAATTTTATTAATCAACCAATTAAAAGAATAATAAAAATCACCTAAACAGTCGCATGTGTTGATAAAGTAGAAGCATAGGCTCATTTCCGAAACCTAAGCAAAAGCAACCATCACAATGGGACACATCAACGCAAGCAACAGTGTGCCACTGCAACTAAAGAAAATTGTCATTGTGTTGCAGCATATGCCTCAACGCCACTCGCACATAAGATTGAGCACGGCATCATAACAACACATCTTCCCCAAGCACTCGCAATGCCTCGGCAAAAGCATAAGTATCGAACTCCTAAAATACCCTTATGAATACTTAAATACTTTTCAATATAAGTGAAGAATTTTATATGGTGTAAACTATACTTTGATCCTTAAATTTTAGCACAAGTGACAGATCAGTCTTTGTATTTTTAAAACTAAATCCAATTACAGTTCTTCCTATTAGTAATATACCCTATAGCCAATCTGTTTGTTATAGTTGTATATTATCCTTCGTATATTTTAAGTATTTAAATACATTATACAAATACTGTTATTTATCTTTAGTGTTAATTTAATTGAATCTCGAGTAAAGATAAAGTCCATGTGACTATATTACTATGCAAAGGAATGTGGTTATAATTGTGAGATTCCTATTACATTTAAGTAATGTCTCCAAATGTTCTTGGTCGATATTCTTATCATGATTGGACAATGATTAAAACTGTTGAGATTAGTATATATTATATTCTTTCATTTTAAATGAAGCAATTGATCTTATAGATTGAGATATGTGAAATATCTAGAATTAATATCTATGTGCTTATTTTAGGAATAAGTAAGATAACATGTGTTTATGGATTACTCAAGTGATGGTTGTGTAAGTGATTCTTTGACTTGAAATTAATAAATAATCTTATATAGAGACTTTTATGTTTTGATTCATCTTACATGATACTTAGTTCATGAGTAACAAATGGGGATGAATTGAATATATTATGAATTGTATGAAGGTGTTTATTTGACTGAGATATAGGATTCATCACCCTAGGTTAAATTAGGGAATGTCCCATTTGTTCTCTGCTAGCATTGATCATGAAATCCTTGCGCAAGGTGGAATGAAATTAGCAAATGAGATTTGAAATTTCATTCAATCGGTTAATGGCTAATAAGTGAGAACTAATATGATTTAACATTGCAGATACAAGAATCATTGGGTCTTATACATAAGGATGTATGCGGATCAATGACTATCCAAGCCATAGTTGGGTATCTGTATTTCTTTACACTGATGACTACACTAGATATGGTTATATGTATTTAATGAAATACAAATCTGAATCATTTGAAAAGTTTAAAGAATTCAAATATGAAGTTGAAAAACAAACCTGCAAAAGTATTAAATAACTTAGATACGATCGAAGTGATGAGTATTTGAGTTAAGAGTTTTGTAATTATCTAACAGAGAATGAGATTCTCTCAAAATAGACTCCACCTGGAACACCACAATACAATGGAGTTTTAGAAAGGAGAAACCATACTTTATTATATGTGGTACGGTCCATGATGAGTCTTGCAGACTTACCTCTATCCCTTTTAGGAAATAACTTGCAAACTGCGATATACCTTGCTAACAGAGTTCCATCCAAATCATTTGATAAGATCCCATATGAGATGTGGACTAACAAAAAGTCAGTCTTATCGCACATTAAGATTTGGAGATGTGATGCTTATGTAAAACGTCTGGTATCTGATAAAATGGGAGCTAAGTCAGATAAATGTAAGTTTGTGGAATATCCTAAAGAAACTATTGGATATTACTTCTACCATCCCATTGAGAAAATGTATTTATCTCAAAATATACTATCTTTCTAGAAAAGTATTTCTTTTGAAAGAAGTCATGGGAGTTAGACAGAACTTGAAGAAGTTTAAAAACCACAAACTGACATCCAAATGGAATTAAAATAAGAGACTATAACGTCTACTGTGGAAACACAAGTTAAAGCACTATCGTGAAGATCTTTTAGGACAAGCCGTGCTCCAATATGGTTAGACCTTCTTGTAGAGACTCATAATGATGTTTCACTCATACATGATGACCCTAACAACTACGAAGAAGCAATGTATGACATCAATTCTTCAAATTGGCTTAAAGCAATGAAATTTGAAATGGATTCTATATACACTAACCAAGTATAAACTTTGGTTGATGTACCTGAAGGAACAAAATCCATTGGGTTGTGGGTTTTTTAAGAGAAAAACTGACATGGAAAATAATGTAAAAAAGTATAAAGCTAGGCAAGTTGCTAAATGTTACAAACAAAGACAAGGTGTTGACTTTGATAAAACTATAGCTATGCTTAAATCCATAAGGATTTTACTTGCAATAGCAGCATACATGATTATGAAATTTGGCAAATGGATGTCAAAATAACATTTCTAAATGGAAATCGTTTTAAGAATGTGTACATGACACAACTTGAAGGTTTTGAATCCAAGAAATTTCCTAATACGGTATGCAAATTTCAAGGGTCCATTTATGGACTTGATCAGTCCAAATTTAGACCACTTTATCAGGATATTATTAATGTTAATTTATATTTTTTCTGCCTAATTTTGTGATTTTGATCATATTTTGCAGAAAATGGTGTAAAGAGGTAATTTGGAGAAAATGCCCGTAAAACTGCCTAAAATGGAACAAAAGAGAGCAAGCATGCCAAGTTGCAACTGAAGAGGAGATAAATAAGGAAAGTAATTTGAAATTCAAATTTCAAATCTCCAAGAGCATTCAAAATTCAAAATTCAGCATGTTAAGGAAGGCAAAGAAGACATACTTGCCCCCCAAGTCTTGTACATTCAACATTCAAAATTCAAAAAAGAGGCTCCACCTTATCAATGCGCTTGGGCGGCAAGGGCAGCAACTTGGGCGGCAAGGAAGACCAACTTTGGCAGCAAGGAAGGGCTAGGGCAACACATGAAAGCTATATAAGGATCACATAAGCAAGCCGCACGCCCATTCACCTCTTGCACAACACCATTCGGCGCACTCCTTCTTCAAGGCTTTGGTCACCTCTTCTCCTTCTTCCTTTCTTTTATTTTCTTGTTTTGTTTCAGCCATGAGTGGCTGAAACTCTTTTATCTAGTTGAAGAGTGGTTGATACTTTAGTTGTTTTATGGATTGGGAGATCTGAACACACAATGTTTAACTTTTGTTTTTCAATATTCATGCAATATCATGCTTAATTCCATTGTTGTTTTGTTATTTTGATCAATATGGCCAATTGATTCTTGATTGCAAGGTAATAATTTGTTAGTTTGAATAGTTTTAAGTTTGTAATTGCTTGGATTGTTCAAACACAAGTAACTCTTGATGTAAAAACTAAGGAAATTGTATGATCTAGCGATATCACCATGCGTTTGGATAGCTAGAATTAGGTCTCTCTATTTCTTAATGTGATTGATAGTTGTTAGATGCCTAAGGCTCAAGGACGTTCCTTGGCAACTTGTTGATTAGTGATTGGTTAGAGGACGTTCCCTAATTAATTTATGCTTAAAGAGAGATATGGTGGTGAGAAGCGTTTTCCATCTCCATAACTAATTTATTGAATCAAACAAATGAACCTAAGTATCAATGATTAATCCCAACAACTGAAGTGGATCTTCAACTAGAGCTTTTGTCATAATTGAATCTCTTTATTTTTATTATTCGCTTACTTTATTGCTTTCATCATTAGTTTAATTGAATCAATCTCAAAACCCCCCTTTTTAATTTGCTTTCAGTTTAATTTACTTTCAATTCATTTACTTTCAGTTTATTTTCTTGGTCTTGATAAGGAAGATAGGTAAGTATAAATTCCCTATGGATTCGATCCTTTCACCACTATCTGCAGTTGTAAAATTATTGATAACTAAAAAGGTTTTTTTTTTTGACAGGTTTTGACAACCACACAGTCAAAAATTAGTGCCGTTGCCGGGGAGTTGATTTAACTAATTTATTTTTCTTTCATGACCAGATCTGGATGCAAGGAGACTCTGAATTACAATCCAGAAATTGAGCGCACAATCAGGCGATTAGGGAAGCAAGAAACCACTGAACCCACCTCTGAAGAGCCCACCATCGCAGATCCAGCCTCAGAACCTTCTGAACTTCACCAAACAGCCGCAGAGATGGCTGAAGTTAATGCACAACCTGTTGCCCATGCAAAACCTTCTGTCCATGATGAATTAATTCAAGAAAATCCAGCAATGAGGCCACCAATGCCAAGAGAAAGAACACTGAGAGAGTTGGCAGCCCCTATAGTTGATGAAGCACCTCTCTGCATCACCTATTCGCCTCTGACAGTTCCCTCTGAGCTCAAAACAGGTTTGATTCATCTTCTACCTAAATTTAGAGGTTTAGAGAATGAGAATCCACATAAGCACTTAAAGGAATTCCAAATTGTATGTTCATCCATGAGGCCACAAGGCATAACTGAAGAGCATATGAAATTGAGAGCTTTCCCCTTTTCACTTGATGATTATCTATGTAACGACTCGGAAATCGATACCCTACCGTAACGGCTCGAACCGCCACCGGCGCTAGGATCCAGATCGGCTTAAGGCCGCCGGGACCCGTAGCAAGCCAAACATAGCTCCTATCACCTGGTCAAATCCCATACATGATCAAAACTTTAACATAAAAACTCAAACATCTGATGTACAAACCGAACCTGACCTGTATGCGACATAACTGAAAATATAAAACCCCTACTAGAGCCCTCATCGCAACTCTAGCTGGGTCAACATAACATACATCAAGCCGGAGTCACATCCAAAGAACTAGAACCTAACCTGTGCATGCATCACACCACAAACATAAGACCTCTACTAGGGTCCTCGTCAATTAACATTGCGTGGTAAACAACACATGCCACAAGATTAGTTCAAACACAACTCAACATCTAGCATAACATACATCATGTATTAAACAGGGACTAACCAAGTCTCAGGGCCAAGCACAGTACTAAACCATAAACATAACTCCACTTAACTTTACATTACATTCTCTTACAAATCATTATATCAATTTATAATACATGTCCACACTAAAAGTACTAAGCTAATACTATTACATAAGCAAAACCTTTACTCTTGAGACTTCCCGATCAACCTCAAACCTGCAACACTGGGGTTAGGGGAGAGGGGTGAGCTAAAAAAGCCCAGTGAGTAGAAACAAGGAAAACAGTTCATTAATTACGTGCTTTCATGAAATGCGTCACAGCACAAACAAATCATATCACGGATTGGACCCAACCCCAAAACATCCCTAAGCTATTTGCCCGGCCACCATAGAGGGCACCACAGGACTTCGTAATGCCTGGCCCAGCCAGGTCTTATCCATAGGGCTAGTGGGGTCGTCCTTGGTCCAATCTCCATCAACAGTAAATAATGCAATGCTTCATATTCGTGTAACTAGTGCAATCAACCTATTACATATAAACATGATGCATGAGCATGCTTTAGGCATTTGATTTCATAAAATAAAGATTAAGTTTAGTTCTACTCACCTCTGGCAGACGCTGAACTGACTCCGCAACAGCTAACACTAATGGCCTCCTCGATCCTTCGGGTCCGGTCCTACACAGGTGGACTCGAATGAGGTGCCAAACACACTCTAAACAACTCATAAACAACTACCCAAAAACCCCCTAAAACATCACTTAAACATGCATAGAAAACAACCATGAAAAGGCTGGACAGGGCACTTTCGGCGGCACCTTCGGCAGCCGAACCCTCTCTCCAGAGACGAAACTCGGGCACCTTCGGCTGCCGAAAGTCCCTCTTCAGAGACGAAAGTCAGGCACTTTCGGCGGCCGAATCCTTCCTTCGGCGGCCGAAAGTCTGCTTTCAAGCCAAAACTCAGCTTTCGGGGGCAAGGTTAGGCGGCCAATCCATGCATCCAAAGGCAGGTTCGGCGGCCGAAACCACCTTCGGCGGCCGAACCTGAGTGCTTCCCAGAAGGGCAGAACTCAGCTTCTCATGCATTCAAGCCTCCCAAACCTTCCAAACACCCCAAAACAAGCACCCAACCTTACTAAAACATGCATAAACCCTTAACCATGCACAAAGGAGTTTAAACAAGCTTAAACTCCAACAAAGAACATCAAAACATACATAGATAGCTTATGACCCACATAAGCCAAAACCATCAAAACAACCAAATCCTCACATACTCTCTCCCCATCATGCATACTCACTCCCACATGCATAACCTAGCCTAAACATTCAACATAGCATCATATAAACATACTTGAGCATCACATAACATACCACTACAAAAAAACAGTGATTTAGCGACCAAAATTTTGGTCGCTAAAAGGCAGATTTTGGTCGCTATTATGAAATAGCGACCATTTAGCAACCAAAATGAAATGGTCGGTGTTTGGCCAGTCGCTAAAATTTTGGCGACAATATGAAAATTGGTCGCTAAAATAGCGACCAATCAGCGACCATTTTTTGGTCGCTAATTTGGTGTCATGGCAGATAATGTATTGAAACATGGTCGTTAAAATTTGGTCGCTAAATGGTCGCTGATTTGGTCGCTATAATTTGGTCGCTAAATGGTCGCTGTTTTGATCGCTATTATGTTGTTATTTTATCGGCTCAGAGAAGAGCATTTAATCGTTGTGGGGAAGTAAATTGGTCGTTAATTTTTAGTCGCGAAATGGTCGCTAAATTGGTCGCTATTTCGTTGTTATTTGATCGCCTCAGAGAAGAGCATTTAGTCGCTGTGTGGGAGTAAATTGGTCGTTAATTTTTTGTCGCGAAATGGTCGCTGTTTTGGTCACTAAATTGATCGCTATTTCGTTGTTATTAGATCGCCTCAAAGAGCATTTAGTCGCTATTTCATCGCAAATTAATAGTAAAATCAAAAAAAATATTTATTATTTAATTTGCTTTTGTGGCTAATTAGTCACTAATAAATGCATTTAAATCTGATTCATATCATTTTTCCAATAAATTCATAAACCTGCTATAATATCAATATGTACACACACATTCCAATACATAAAATATCAAAGACAATATATACACATCAACTTCATTTCATAATTCTGCAATCTAAAAGTCCAAAACATTATTATAGTTCAACACTAAGAAACTTAAAATATATCAAAATACATAATGTATCCAAATAGTATAAAATTCATATCATAAAACATATTATTTAAGTCAGTGAGATATGGCATCATGCTAATCCATATTTAAGTCGGTAAGATCTGATGCTTGTCTTACATATGAAGATTTAGAGATCCCCTCAATAAAACTTAATCCCCTTGCACTTGGCGAGCCCTTGATTGAACTTGTGCAGGCATCAGCCATGGCAACATCATTATCAAAGAAACTCGATGGCCCATTTTCTTTTGCAGAAATTCTTTCAGTGATATGTTCCAAAGCAGAGGCTATATTCTGCAAAACCCAATCATGGACTTGTACTACAGGAACAGGAACTGCAGGCATGTCAGGATCTGAATTGGCAAAAAATGGAGCAGCTTGACTTAATGAAACTCCTTCAGAACCCTTATCACCAAATTGAATCAGAAACCCAAGGTGCTCAAGACCTTCTACAGTCAAAACCTAAGACAGTGTGGTTAACCTTACAAATTAGGACCAAGCTGAAGATGATATCACAAAGCAGAAAAATAAATTTTAGAAGAAACAAAGAGTTATACGTATTAATATTTCCTTCACTTTGGGTTGCTAGAGAATTTTGGGTTGCTATTGTTGTGTACAATGCACTTTTATGTAGGTTGCTGTTTTTATAATTTTGATTATGTTTGTTTAAGTACCTAGATACACCAAATTCACATAGTCACAAGTAAGGGCTTGAATTTGAAAATTTTTAAAAAGAGTCCAATTCAACCCCCTCTTGGACCTTATTTAGGACAACAAAGCCTCTTCAAATAGAAAGAACTACCACATGACATTCTACATTTGAAACATTAATCAAGCAAAAGAAGTTCCCAAAATTTTTTTTTTTAAGAAAATCCACTACCAGGAGTTCTTCTACAAGCATTCCATTTGAAAATCCAAAATGAAAAACATTGTCACATGCTTGTAGCAAAGTGAGCCCTGCAAAATCCAATGCAAATCCTCCCAAAGAGGTTTTCATTATTTTATATAAACAGAATCAACCAAGCTCTATATTTGGAATCACACACAGCTTTTTTGAAATTTCTAAACAACTTACAGGAACATTGATCACAGCCCAAAGCAATTAATAAGCCTTAAAAAGTAAAATACAATATATATGCCAAAAATCGGTAAATTCCTTGCAGATTTTCATTTTCATTATTTGAGGAACTATATCACTTCTCTGCTTCCAGACTAAGTAAACAAAAAGAGTTCAGGAGTACTTGCTTGTGTAAACAATTTCCTCTTTCCACTAACATTCACTCTTCCAGTTCAACAAGGTTTACCTAAACCATCCATGAAAAAGCACAGCAAGAGCGCATTTGCAAAGTAACAGCAGCATGACATATTCAAAAACAAAAAACAAAGAAAAAAAAAAGAGTTATGTTGCTCCAACCATAAAAAATTTCATTAAAATAACAAAAATAATATTAGAGAAATACAAGGAAACCAAGACAAATAAATAATAATATTAGAATTGATGAAGCCCGATAGACTTCTAGCATACAGTCTGGTATTTACAAAATAACCCTACTGAAAGTTGGTATTTATGCACATTGTCAGTGTACAAACACTTGAGCCATCAATTGAACTAAATAAACAGGACTTTCCCGCATAGATAATGAAGCCATTCTTAGATAGACCAACTAGGTTAACAAGTTTAAATCCCCAAATATTTATTGAAGCTCAGTTAATGCATAACTGGGTATTGCAGAACACCAAGCCATATGGAAGTTGCTATTCATTGATTCATGCAAAGAAGAAGAAATAATTAAAGATCATTGCCAAATGTATCTTCCATAAAGGAAAAGGAAGGGACAAATAAAGCCATAATCCCTGGAAAAAATTCTTGCAATTTTTGAATTTATTAATATGTGCATATTTATGAGTTCAACATTAGCAAGAGTACTCCATACCTCAAAACAATTTCAGTGGACAATTTTCTAAGATATCCACACAATCCTCAATAAATCGTACTCGAGAAGTACGAATACAAAGACCGATAGTAACAGGAGACGCATACCTCAAAATAAGAAATTTGACAAGGTAAAACCATTGCATAGGACCTCTGACTAAACACAGTTATGGGAATATGGGCAAATAGATTCTCAAGTACCCCTATATTATCTAAAAGCAAAATTTGTTTGTTTTTTTTTTTTTTTTGGGGTGGGCGGTGGAATCATCTAAAAAAGAGCAAAGAGCAAGATACATGCAAGAAAAATTCAGAAAATATGACTGCAAACATAATCAAGTACCTCCTTGAAAAATCGAAGAAAATTCATCCATTGGTCCCAGTTTATCACCTTGTAATCACTCTGGATCTGTCAGACAACCAAGTTAACAAGTCATAAGACATATCATGGATGGATATCCAGATAACAAGATAGGTTAAAGCTAACAAATTATAGTAGAGGCATCAACAAACTACCTTTAGATACTCAATTAATGAATCAACCTCGGCTCGGAATTGGGAACCAAGTACAAGATCCAACAATTCACAAATGCTCTCAATGTCTACACTTTTTTGCTTCTCTTCTGAAATAATAAAACGAAAGAAAATTAACTATCACAATAAAAGAAAATAAAGATATTAATTGACAAGTTCATGAAACCCAAAGCAAATGCCTTTTTTTCTTTGATACATCAGAAATTCCTTTCAAGGAAAAGGGGTGTCGGCATTCAAACCCCTAATCATGGTTCTGCTATCTAGGATTGAAATTTTAAGATGATGACTTGGAGTTGGAGCTATTGCAAGTGATGATGATTGAGAGGATCAGGCTTGTTCTTGGTTATTATGCTGTTGTAATTTGGGGAGTGATTGGGGTGCCCCTTCTTGGTTATTCTGCTCTTGCAATGCCTGCTGTATTTAATTATTTTTTTTAATAATTGATTGGGTTAATATTGTGCTGACTTAATTGGTGTTAATCAATTTTTCTTTTTATAATTGATTGGGCTATTGTTCTTGCAGCATTGCTTGTTGGAATTGAGATTTGGAGAAAGTTTTGACCAGAATTTTAGGGAGTTGGGGAACCGATCAGTTCTAAAGCGAAACGAACTGATTTTTTCAGATCAGTTTGCTTTTACTTCTGTTCAGTCTGTAAAAGAATACGATTTTCAGTTTTCAGTTATTTAGATTTGCCCCAACCAACAGCTTTGTTGACAAGTGAAAAAAGGAGTGAAAATTTGTTGTGCATCTATAGTAAAAAGAAAAAGTGGGAAGTGAGGTCAGAATAAAAAGAGAGCAATTGCAATGTGATATAGTTATCCAATGAAGGGTGCAATCTCGATTCCAACTAGAATGCAAAAGTTCTATTGGATAGTCATTGAAGTCAACGAAAACCACCAAAATGAGCACTTAGCTTATTACGAATTTATTACATATTGAATTCTAAGCAGCATGAGACAAAGTTCAACCACCTTGTTAATTACGAAAATCAAGTTTCATAAGGATATCAACTTGTAAAAGACTGCCCACTGGTGGATCTTGATGCTTAGGCAAATTTATAAGTACCTTATGATCCTAGCAAATGACACCATCAATCAGTCATAATGTGCATAAACATGCTTGAAACCATTTTGAGGAAATTAAACTGATATCCATAGACCATGTGCTCGAAGAAATTTATGAACACTAGGACGTTCAGCAGAGAATAGTTAGGCATGCATCAGTTGCCATAGGCAACTGTTTTTGACAATTACCTATCTCAGCCAACAGCACAAAAATCGGAGTACAAGCATAGACGCAAAGTTCTATACTCTCAAAGTATACTCCTAAAAATCTAAACATAATAAAATAAGCCATTAACCAGATATAAAAAACCTTAGTAATTATGCATATGTTAAAGTAAACAAACAAGCAATAGATGGAGATCACCTCAAAGAACTTCTAATGCCCCGCTTAGGAGAGGAATCCTCCTTCGTGAAGTACCACTGAGCAATAGTCCCATTGATCACATAAACCTGAGTTTCGACCATTGTAGTCAAAGACCACAGCATTGCAAGAATTGCCAATGCATAGTATGCAGGCACCCAACTGTCCTGCTTCCAAACACAAGTGTATTCACCACTTGATTCCTTTGGCACAATTTTCCCATTAAGCCTAGCAAACACCAAGAATACTACAATTGGAGCATAATAAAACACTAAACCAAATGTCAATAACGGTAAGGCCACCAATAAAGCTAAATTCTTTGACAGTGCATCAGAGGCAACCCCAATTATCATCACAGTCAAATCAATTCGATGCCAATTAGCTACAAGAATCCACATAATGACCCCAATAACTAAGAACACAAAAACCAGCACCAAAATCCTATAAACCAAAGGGAAGGCATCGATGCAAGTAGAGCTAACTGTGTAGGCAACGAACCAATAAATATTGAAGAAGATGGGAAGAACAATAAAGAAAGGAAGCGAGATGTACACAATCTGTTTGGTGTAATGCTTGAGCAACAAAAGAAAAAGAAAACAAATGGGTGCACTCAAAATGAAAGTAACTACAAGGTTCCATATCAAAGCCTCCCAAAAACCAGAACTCCACAAACTAAGTAAGTAATAATACACATGGGTTTCCAAGAACCAAACAGAAGACGACGACAGGGAGTCCTTGGCGCAAGAAGTTGAGTTGAATTCATATGTAAAAGAAGAAAGATTGGTGTAATCTGGGTTTCTATGGGAAACAGAGAAGATTCCAAAAGCGAAAGTGCAAAGAACACAGAGAGCAAAGAGAATGAGAAAGGGAATATCTTTGAAGGGTCTCGGACCAGAATTGTAAGAGATCGGGAGACAAGTTTCACAGATCTATATAGGACTAGTCACTTAAACCTCCTTCACCCGAAAATTCCCAAAATTGCATCCTAAGCTAAAACCCCACCGAACAAACAAAGAGGGGGAAAATAAGAAAAGAAAGCGAAAAATTAAAAAAGTTTGAAATAAATAAACAAATGAAAATTGAGGAGAAGCCATAAACAGATAATAGAGGAGAAACTGAGTAAAGAGAAGACAGAGACAAAAACTGAGCAAACCTGAAGAGAGTTCCAGTCAAAGGAGATTTCGCCGTCGTCGACTGGGTGGAGATAGGAGACGTCGCCGCTGCCGACTGGACTGCCGGCACTCTTCAGTGAAGTGGGGGAGAGAGGCGTTGATTGGGAAGGGAATCGGGGGAGAGAGGCGCGGACGGAGAGAGGGAAGTTTGACTCGAGCAAAATGGGAAAATAGAAGAGGGATTAGGGTTAGTTTTGTTAGTATAACTAATTAGTGATTAGGGATTAGGAATGAGGGATTATGGTTAGTTTTCGTAGGGATTAGGGATTAAGGATTAGAAATTAGGGATTAGAGTTAGGGATTAAGAATTAGGGATTAGGGATTATGGATTAGAGATTAGGGTTAATTTTGTTAGGAATTAGGGATTAATTAGGAATTAGGGTTAGAGATTACAGATTAGTTATTAGGAATTAGGGTTAATTTTATTAGGGATTAGGGATTAATTAGGTATTATATATTAGGGGTGAGCAGAATTCGGTTCAAACCGAAAAAACCGATCGAACCGAATTGATTTGAAAATTTGGTTCGGTTTTTTTATATATTTTGGTTCGGTTTTTAATTTTAAAAATTTTAATTATTTCGGTTCGGTTCGGTTTTGATAAAAAAAAAATAAAAAAACCGAACCGAACCGATTAATGATAATAATATGTTTTTTCAATAATATAGAGAAATTAAATCATATGAAGATTAAAATATTTTAATTAAATTTTAAAATACTAAAAATAAAGTGTAAAAAATAAAAAAATTATTAAAAATCAAAATCGATCAAACCGAATCGAATCGAACTGAATCAGACTGGTTCGGTTTGATTTGGTTTCTGATCAAAATCGGTTTGGTTCGATTTATATAAATACTAAAATTTTGATTTTCGGTTTATTCGGTTCAGTTCGATTTTAAACCGAACCGACCGAATGCTCACCCCTAATAGATATTAGGGATTAGGATTAAGAATTAGGTTAAATTATTCCTTAAATTGTCAAAACGACGTCGTTTTGAAATCACTTAATTTAAAATTTTAAATAAAATAAAATTTAATTAAAAATTAAATTAAAATTTTAAAAATAAAATGGTCGCTGATTGGTCGCTATTTAGCGACTAATTATTTTAGTCGCTAAATATGGTCGCAAATAACTCGCGCCATTAATTCCCGCTAAATTTAGCGACCATTTTATATTTGGTCGCTAAATAGCGACCAATTAACGACCAAAAATTGGTCGCTAAGCTTTTTGTTAAATAAATATATTATTTCATTCATTTAGTCACAGAGTCGTTGATTGGTAGCTATATAGCGACAAAAAAATATGGTCGCTAATTTTGGTCGCAATTTCACAGTTTTTTTGTAGTGTACATTGGGCATAAAACCCACATAAATCCTAACATGCATATCTACCCATACTCTACTATTAAAACCTTCATAAAACTTCAAAAGACACTAGGAAAACAAAGATCTACACTTACCTCTTGAAGATCGAGGGTTGCGTGATCTCTAACTCGGAGGTGTGGAGAATCCAAGCTCCAAAAGCTCCAAGCTCCCAAAACTTCGATCTAACCTTTAAAACTCTTCAAAATAACCATGGAACTCATTAAAACATGAAGGAGATGAAGAAAAACATGAAAATGGCCAAAGGAGGACAAAAACTCACCTGAGCTCGAGAATGGGGAGAAAACTCGCCCATTTCCGATCTGAGGGGCCCTTTATAGGTGGCCTGGTCAGAGACCTTCGGCAGCCTAACGTGCCCCCTAAACTAATGCATGTTCGGCGGCCGAACTTGAGGTTCGGGGGCCGAACCTTGGCTCGTTCAAACAAGACTTTCGGAGGCCAAAGGCGCTCCCGAAGCCTTTCCATGTTCGGCGACCGAACTTCACTTTCGGCGGCCGAACCTGGCAATTGCCTCCTTGGTCTTTTCTTTTCAAAACTCAATTATTTTTCATTTAAAACCATGAAATCAGTAAAAACCTTTTAGAAAACACATTTTACCCCTCTAGAAGCCTCTGGCATCTTCAGAAATTCCAGATTTCCAACGGAGATTCCGCCGGAAGATAAGGATTCCTATGCCGGAATCTAGCCGGGTATTACATTCTTCCCCCCTTTAAGAACATTCGTCCCCGAATGTTCCACAAACAAACAGGCATAGCATAAAACATAACATCAATCATACATGAACAAGCAAGCAAAACCTAAAAATCTCTCTCCTGAAAGAGAGACACAGGCACTGCTGGAGTATAAACTCCCGGGTCTCCCAAACACTCACTATCAACCAGTGGTGATTTCCAAAACTTTTCACCATCAGGATTTCCTTGCTCCTCAATTCTTGACTTATGTGTCCATGATCCGCACTAACTGCTCAACATAGGTGAGATCCCTTGAGATCTCTACCTTTGGTTCTTTAAGAACCTCACTTGGATCTGACACGAGCTTCCATAACACAGGAATCCGGAAATCCGAATGGACTTCTCCATAGGAAATCACCCTTACCAATGGAGACACCTTAGCAATACCCAACCTTCACCTGAAACTCGACACGCTTCCACTGCGCTACTCTGATCCTTACTCCTTTCTATTCATCTTCTCTACTAACTGGCTTCTTCTCACTGCTAACCCAAAACTAACTCTGACTCTCACAGGTAGAGCCCGGATTTCAGATCTATCTTGGAAAACAACCAGCTCCTACTAGCTGTCCCAATAGATCATCCATCCTGCATGGGAATACCTGCTCTTGGTAGTGACCTTGGTCAACTGCTTGCAGTCGTTACAAAGTCTCGAGGATCCATCCTTCTTTTTCCACAACCACACTGGAACAATCCAGGGTGAGGTACTAGGTCGGATAAAACCCCTGTCTACCAAGTCTCGCCTCTACTCTGACTACTACCTCTCTCTACACAGACGCCATCCTATAGGGAAGGACAGAAATGGTTCTGCGTCCAGACACCACTCCTATACCAAACTCTAACTCCCTGACAGATGGTAAACCTGACAACTCGCCTGGGAAGACATCTAAGAACTCTCTCTAACAACTGGCACTGAGGTTGGTTCCCTGACCTGACTGCTAAACTCTCAAGCAAGAGCTAGAACCCTCTGACAACCCCTCCTATGTACCCTACGAACCTGATAGGCTGACATCAAACCTCTAGGCATCCCTACTGTGTTCCCCCAGAAGACTACCTCTGACCCATCCTATCCTCAGAATCTGACTACCTTGTCTCAGCCGACCAAGATAGTACCACGAGCAGAAACCAATCCATCCCTCGATTGACGTCCAGACAGTCAAGTCTAGGACCTCAAAGTCGAGTGGAAGGTATCTACCCTCAACTGTCACAGAACTGAACCGGCAGACTGACTCCGCCACAGATGGATCACACTCGGTTCCACTGACCAAAGAGAACACTCTAGCCCAGAAGCTATCAACTCAACCTCTCGACGGCTCCTAGAGCAACTAAAGAAAGAGAAAAACACTAGGGTTCACAAAAACATACACATCAGAACATTCAAAAGTGAGCATACCTGGCACCGCCATGTTCGATGTGTCTGCCTCCTGCTGAGCTTGGGTGAAGATCCGAGCTGGAGCTGGCGGACCTTCTCCACGGAAACCCTCAGAAGAAAAGGTTGACCCTCTTCCTCTGCCTCGACCACTAACCTGAAACATGGCTGGAGCTACTGGCTGAGCTGCTCTACCTGAAGCTGCTTGCTGCGACGGAGCCAACCTGGGCGCAGTGGGACACTCACGTGCTATGTGCCCCTCCTGTCCGCACCTGTAACATAGATTAGTCCCATAACGGCAGACTCCCTTTTGCGGCCTTCCGCACCTCAAGCATCTTGAACTGCCTAAGCTAGAGCTCGAACCACCACCTAATCCCAGACTAGACTTCAACTGACTCCACAACTTCTTCTTCTTCCCCCTCAGGGTTCTGCCCCACTTCTTGCTTTTCGTGGAGGTTGTACTCAGAGTGGAGGGATCAATCCCTCCTGAACCTGAGATTCTGGAATCCTGAGTCTGAGCATTCTCCTGAGAATCTCCCATACCTTATTCTGGTACTCTGACTCCCAAACTGACATCCCTTCTCTGAACATCCAACTCCACTTCCCTCATACTAGCTGACATCCTTCTTAGAGCCATTCCTTCTCTGCTTACATCAAAAGACCTTCCAGGGTCCCTTGATGTTCCCCATCTGCTGACTCCCCACGACTGCGCTCTTGGCAGAGCAGGGGGAAAGGTGTCCATACCTTCCCTCTCAGATGGAACTCCAGTCGATTCTACAGATCGACGAGCACCTCGCATTCTGGCTCCTCTGAAGAACAACACACAAGCATACAAACAATCATTAGCATCATACGGTTCATATGAAAACACATGAACCCTCATATATATCATACATACAAAACATTAATGCACATGCATAAAATCATGGCATTTCACATCATAAATCAAGACAGGACTCCACATCCTATCCTAGTGGACATGATTCTTCCTATTGTGCTTGCCCTTCTACGACATCTAAACCAACCTCTTTCCGATGTGGGATATCTCTAATCCTTGAGCATCTTTGCTCAACACACCGTACTGATGAGGCCCAAAGCTCTGATACCACTCTGTAACGACCCGAAAACCGATACCCTACCGTAACGGCCCGAACCGCCACCGGCGCTAGGATCCAGATCGGCTTAAGGCCGCCGAGACCCGTAGCAAGCCAAACATAGCTCCTATCACCTGGTCAAATCCCATACACGATCAAAACTTTAACATAAAAACTCAAACATCTGATGTACAAACCGAACCTGACCTGTATGCGACATAACTGAAAACATAAAAGGGTCCCCTACTAGAGCCCTCATCGCAACTCTAGCTGGGTCAACATAACATACATCAAGCCGGAGTCACATCCAAAGAGCTAGAACCTAACCTGTGCATGCATCACACCACTAACATAAGACCTCTACTAGGGTCCTTGATAGAGCATATTTTAGTCCATTTTATCATTATATTCTTGATGTTTATTTACATCTTTTCTACTTAATTTTGTGGTTTTAATTATGTTTTGCAGATATTAGGTGTAAAGAGACAATCTGGAGAAAATGCTCTTAAAACTGCCAAAAAGTGCCAAATATGAAAAGTGCCAAAAAAGGAAAGTTTCCAAATAAGGAAAGTTTTCAGAAAAGGAAAGTTTTCAAATGAGGAAAGTGCAGAAGCAAAAGCAAACATGGAAAGCTCAGTCAGAAGATTATTTGAAATTCAAATCACAGATCTTTCTTTCCTTGTTCAAAGATGTGCACACACTGCAGCAGTCATATCTTCCTATTTAGGCAGCAAGATCTCAAAGAGATGCTCTTCCTCTTCTGCATTCAATATTCAAATTTCAAAAGAGGCTCCACCTAAAAAGGAATGTATGAAAAAGCATATCTTCCCCTTTGAAGATCAAAATTCGTGCATCCTTCCTATTCAGAAACAATCTGCACGCTTTCCTCTTCTGAGAGCCATCTGCGCGCCACCTTCCTTTTCTGCAACAACTTGGGCAGCAAGTTGCACATGGGCAGCATCTTGGGCAGCCTCTATACTAATTAGGAAGTAAGGTCAGCATCTAAACTTATTTAGGAAGCACAATCTGCGCCTCCTTCCCTTTCTGAGACCAAACCGCGCGCACCAACTTCCTTCCGCAGTGCATTTTCGCGCAGCCTTCCTTCTGAAGCCGAAAAGCGCGATTCTTTCCTTTTCAGACACATCTTGGGCAGAAAATACCTCTTGGGCAGTAAGTATGACCTAGAGCAACACTTCTCAACTATAAAAAGCCACATAAGGAGCCTCTACATGACCCTTAAGCTCCCCTTGGGAGACACCTACGAAATTCACATCTCTTCTTCTACCTTTCTTCTTTTCTTTTATTTTTGGTTTGGTTTCAGTCATGAGAGGCTGAAATCTTTTATTCTAGTTGAAGATTAGGTGATACTTTGGTTGTTTTATGGATTGGGAGACTTGATCAAACATTGTTTAACTTTTGGTTTTTCAATATTTATGCAATTTCATGCTTGATTTCAATATTGCTTTGTTGTTTAGATCTACGTTGATTCTTGATTGCAAAGTAATAATATGTTAGTTTGGATGATTTAAGTCCGTAATTGCTTAGATTATTCTTACATGAGAACACTTGGGATAAAACCCAAGGAAATTGCATGATCTAGCGTTATCTCCATACGTTTGGGTAGCTAGGATTGGATCTCTCTATTTCTTAATGCAATTGACAATTGTTTTGATGCCTAAGGCCCAAGGACGTTCCTTGGCAATTTGTTGATTAGTAATTAATTAGAGGACGTTCCCTAATTGGTTTAATCATAAGGAGAGATAATGGTGGTGAGAAGCGTCTTCCATCTCCATAAACTAATATATTGAATTAACCCAAAAGAACAAAGTGTCTATGATCGATCCCAATGACTAAAGTGGATCCAATACTTCAACTAGAGCTTTCTTATTATTTATTTCTCTTTTATTTTATCATTCGTTTATTTTAATTGCTTTTAGTAGTTTATTAATTAAATCAATCTCAAACCCCTCATTTTACTTTAATTGCAATTTATTTTTATCTCATTTTTGGTTTATCTCATTTGATCCCACTTTCAGTGTTTATCTCATTTTTTTAGTTTATTATTATTCCAGTTAATTCTCTTGGTCTTGTTGAGAAAAATAAATAGGTAATCAACTCTCTGTGGATTCGATCCTTTCACCACTATCTGCAGTTGTAAATTGTTGATAACCAGAAAGGTTATTTTTGGCCGGTTTCGACAACCGCGAGTCAGTCCTCGTCAATTAACATTGCGTGGTAAACAACACATGCCACAAGATTAGTTCAAACACAACTCAACATCTAGCATAACATACATCATGTATTAAACAGGGACTAACCAAGTCTCAGGGCCAAGCACAGTACTAAACCATAAACATAACTCCACTTAACTTTACATTACATTCTCTTACAAATCATTATATCAATTTATAATACATGTCCACACTAAAAGTACTAAGCTAATACTATTACATAAGCAAAACCTTTACTCTTGAGACTTCCCGATCAACCTCAAACCTGCAACACTGGGGTTAGGGGAGAGGGGTGAGCTAAAAAAGCCCAGTGAGTAGAAACAAGGAAAACAGTTCATTAATTACGTGCTTTCATGAAATGCGTCACAGCACAAACAAATCATATCACGGATTGGACCCAACCCCAAAACATCCCTAAGCTATTTGCCCGGCCACCATAGAGGGCACCACAGGACTTCGTAATGCCTGGCCCAGCCAGGTCTTATCCATAGGGCTAGTGGGGTCGTCCTTGGTCCAATCTCCATCAACAATAAATAATGCAATGCTTCATATTCGTGTAACTAGTGCAATCAACCTATTACATATAAACATGATGCATGAGCATGCTTTAGGCATTTGATTTCATAAAATAAAGATTAAGTTTAGTTCTACTCACCTCTGGCAGACGCTGAACTGACTCCGCAACAGCTAACACTAATGGCCTCCTCGATCCCTCGGGTCCGGTCCTACACAGGTGGACTCGAATGAGGTGCCAAACACACTCTAAACAACTCATAAACAACTACCCAAAAACCCCCTAAAACATCACTTAAACATGCATAGAAAACAACCATGAAAAGGCTGGACAGGGCACTTTCGGCGGCACCTTCGGCAGCCGAACCCTCTCTCCAGAGACGAAACTCGGGCACCTTCGGCGGCCGAAAGTCCCTCTCCAGAGACGAAAGTCAGGCACTTTCGGCGGCCGAATCCTTCCTTCGGCGGCCGAAAGTCTACTTTCAAGCCAAAACTCAGCTTTCGGGGGCAAGGTTAGGCGGCCAATCCATGCATCCAAAGGCAGGTTCGGCGGCCGAAACCACCTTCGGCGGCCGAACCTAAGTTCTTCCCAGAAGGGCAGAACTCAGCTTCTCATGCATTCAAGCCTCCCAAACCTTCCAAACACCCCAAAACAAGCACCCAACCTTACTAAAACATGCATAAACCCTTAACCATGCACAAAGGAGTTTAAACAAGCTTAAACTCCAACAAAGAACATCAAAACATACATAGATAGCTTATAACCCACATAAGCCAAAACCATCAAAACAACCAAATCCTCACATACTCTCTCCCCATCATGCATACTCACTCCCACATGCATAACCTAGCCTAAACATTCAACATAGCATCATATAAACATACATGAGCATCACATAACATACATTGGGCATAAAACCCACATAAATCCTAACATGCATATCTACCCATACTCTACCATTAAAACCTTCATAAAACTTCAAAAGACACTAGGAAAGCAAAGATCTACACTTACCTCTTGAAGATCGAGGGTTGCGTGATCTCTAACTCGGAGGTGTGGAGAATCCAAGCTCCAAAAGCTCCAAGCTCCCAAAACTTCGATCTAACCTTTAAAACTCTTCAAAATAACCATGGAACTCATGAAAACATGAAGGAGATGAAGAAAAACATGAAAATGGCCAAAGGAGGACAAAAACTCACATGAGCTCGAGAATGGGGAGAAAACTCGCCCATTTCCGATCTGAGGGGCCCTTTATAGGTGGCCTGGTCAGAGACCTTCGGCAGCCTAACGTGCCCCTTAAACTCATGCATGTTCGGCGGCCAAACTTGAGGTTCGGCGGCCGAACCTTGGCTCGTTCAAACAAGACTTTCGGAGGCCAAAGGCACTCCCGAAGCCTTTCCATGTTCGGCGACCAAACTTCACTTTCGGCGGCCGAACCTGGCAATTGCCTCCTTGGTCTTTTCTTTTCAAAACTCAATTCTTTTTCATTTAAAACCATGAAATCAGTAAAAACCTTTTAGAAAACACATTTTACCCCTCTAGAAGCCTCTGGCATCTTCAGAAATTCCAGATTTCCAACGGAGATTCTGCCGGAAGATAAGGATTCCTATGTCGGAATCTAGCCGGGTATTACATTCTTCCCCCCTTTAAGAACATTCGTCCCCGAATGTTCCACAAACAAACAGGCATATCATAAAACATAACATCAATCATAGATGAACAAGCAAGCAAACCAGCAAGCAAAACCTAAAAATCTCTCTCCTGAAAGAGAGACACAGGCACTGCTGGAGTATAAACTCCCGGGTCTCCCAAACACTCACTATCAACCAGTGGTGATTTCCAAAACTTTTCACCATCAGGATTTCCTTGCTCCTCAATTCTTGACTTATGTGTCCATGATCCGCACTAACTGCTCAACATAGGTGAGATCCCTTGAGATCTCTACCTTTGGTTCTTTAAGAACCTCACTTGGATCTGACACGAGCTTCCATAACACAGGAATCCGGAAATCCGAATGGACTTCTCCATAGGAAATCACCCTTACCAATGGAGACACCTTAGCAATACCCAACCTTCACCTGAAACTCGACACGCTTCCACTGCGCTACTCTGATCCTTACTCCTTTCTCTTCATCTTCTCTACTAACTGGCTTCTTCTCACTGCTAACCCAAAACTAACTCTGACTCTCACAGGTAGAGCCCGGATTTCAGATCTATCTTGGAAAACAACCAGCTCCTACTAGCTGTCCCAATAGATCATCCATCCTGCATGGGAATACCTGCTCTTGGTAGTGACCTTGGTCAACTGCTTGCAGTCGTTACAAAGTCTCGAGGATCCATCCTTCTTTTTCCACAACCACACTGGAACGATCCAGAGTGAGGTACTAGGTCGGATAAAACCCCTGTCTACCAAGTCTCACCTCTACTCTGACTACTACCTCTCTCTACGCAGGCGCCATCCTATAGGAGATCCTTGACACCTTCAGAAAAGTGGAGATCAACATACCTCTATTAGATACTATGAAACAAATTCCCAGGTACGCAAAATTTCTGAAAGAATTGTGCACTAACAGAAGGAAGCTTGCTGAAAGAGAAAAGGTAAGTATGGAAGAAGTTGTGACAGCTGTCATAAAGAGAGAACTCCCAACCAAATGCAAAGATAGAGGGACGTTTGCTATTTCTTGTAAAATTGGCAATGTTGGCATTAAGAAAGCTATGTGCGATTTAGGTGTATCAATCAATGTTATGCCTCTCTCTATTTATAATTCTCTAAATGCAGGAGCATTGAAAGACACTAGAATAGTGATCCAATTGGCTGACAGATCTGTTGTATACCCAAAAGGAGTTCTGGAAGATATTCTAATACAAGTAGATCAACTTGTCTTTGCAGCAGATTTCTATGTGATTGACATGAAGGAAGACAATAACAATACTACTTCAGACATCTTACTTGGACAACCTTTCTTGAGCACAGCCAGAACCAAGATAAATGTGCATGATGGCATACTAACCATGGAAATTGAAGGGGAAGTAATAAAGTTTAATGTTTATGATGCTATGAAATATCCCCATGACATGTCCCCTATTTATGGTTTAGATATCATTGATTGTTTGAGCCAGGAAGTTTTTGATATGAATCAAGATGATATGCTAAACAATGATCTTTGCAGGGAGGCTAGCCAGGAAGATAAAGGAAGCCAAAAAGAGCCAGAGCTAAAAGCAACAGTCTGCAGCATCCAGAAGATGAGCTGCGACCAACTCCAGAAAGCGGAAGTGGGATCGCTCGCACCTCTGCAACTCGGATTGCAGGTCAATTCTGCCATTCATCCAACGTAGATAGGCCATGTGTAATACCCGGCATGTTCAGACATCAGAATTCCTATCGTTCGGTGGAATCGAGGATGTCAGAGCATCCCTGAAGGGAGAGTGGAGGTTTTCTAAAATGTTTTTAGCTGTTTTAAGCTTTTGTTTTAGCAAAGGAATAAGTTTTGAAGAAACAAGGCTAAGGAAAGTTTTGCCACTTTCGGCCCCCTAAAGTGTAAGTTCGGCCGCCTAAAGTAGCTCATGTTCGGCCCCCTAAACTCAATGTTCGGCCCCCGAACGTGATGAGGTGTTACATGTAGCTTTGGCCACCGAACGTGAAGCGGTGGTTCACTTTTTTTAAGTGGATATGACCGACTATGGAGGTGCTTAAGCTCTCCTTTGGGTCAGGAACAAGCACATGTTTCCCCTTGGTGATTTTCTTGAGTTTCTAATCAAATCTTTCAAAGAAAACATAAGTTATGGTGAGGTTTAACTAGTTTTGAGAAGTTGTGGAGTTTGAGAACTTGTGAAGCTTGAATCTTCATTTCTTCAAGTTTGGGGTCACGCCAGCCTTTGTTCTTCAAAGGGTAAGAGTGAATCCTTTGTTTTTATTATGTTTTAAATGAGTTTGATGATGGGAAAGGGGAGTTGTGCTTGAGTATGCATAAGTTGTCCATATTAGGGTGTATGGATCCTATGCTTTGTGTATGGTTGTTGTGTGTTGTTTTGTTGGAGTTTAATTTATTTGAAGCTCCTTTATGCTTATTGAAGTGTTTATGCATGTTTTAGAAGGGTTAAATGCATGTGTTGAGGTCTGAGCAGGTGATGGAGGGATTGGCAGGCGTCCTTGTGCACGAAACTGAGTTCTGGATGAACTCAGGTTCGGCCCCCGAAAGTCCAAGTTAGGCCGCCGAACATGCCTGACTTTCGTCTCTGGAAGGGACATTCGGCCGCCGAAGGTGCCCCCGAAAGTGCCCTGTCCAGCCTTCCTTTGCATGTTTTCTATGTTTGGTCTAAGGTGTTTTAAGGGGTTTTAAGGGGAGATGTTTAGCGGTATGTCCGAGTATGTTTGGTCCCTCATTTGAGTCTATCTGTGTAGGCACAGAGCAGAGGAACCAGAGAGAGCAGCAGTGAGTTTTCAGAGCCTGCAGAGTCAGTCAGTTCAGATAGCCAGAGGTGAGTGGAACTAAACTTAATGCTTTTTGAATTGATCAAAGACATGTTTTAGCATATCTCATGCATCATGATTATGCCATAAGTTGATTGCATTAGTATCCACGAATATGTTGCATTGCATTGTTATTTGTTGATGTGGGTAAATGCTGAATGATCCCATAGTCACAGACAGGAAGACCAGGAGCCTTTGACTACGCCCTGGCACGTATAGCAAAGACCAGGAGCCTTTGACTACGCCCTGGCAGGTATATAGCAAAGTCCAGGAGCCTTTGACTACGCCCTGGCAATGGTAAGTTTACAGGTGTTATATACACATATACATATATGACAGGAAGACCAGGTGCTCGATTCTACGCCCTGGCACAGAGTTACTGGGACTATGTGGTGACAGGTTTACTCTTGATGTGGCTTGTCTGTGATATGGTGCATTCCATGAGATCATATTTTACTGAGATGTTTTACTGTTCTACTCACTGGGCTATAGAGCTCATCCCACTCCCTTAACCCCAGTTTTGCAGGTTCAGTGTACAGTGTACAGGGACAGTCCAGCAGAGTACAGGAAGAGTAAAGAGATCTGTAATAGCTTAGAGTGGACATGTAATATTAAAGAGATGTAATAGTTGTTGCTTGACCTAGTGATGTATATGTTTTGTACATGATCTGTATCTGTATATATGTTTTTCTGTATGTGAAAACCAGGCTTAACAGGTATGAGTTAACCCATCTAGAGCAAGCTCTAGTCAGGGATACAGAGTACAGAGTACATGAGTACAGAGTACAGAGATAGTGCATGCACAGGTTAAGCCGTGGTTCAGAAAAGAGTTTTCTTTTTCACAGCATATGTATGATCATGTATGAGGTTACAGGTACACAGAGAGTATAGCAGGCTTGCTACGGGTTCTGGCGGCCTTAAGCCGACCTGAATCCTAGCGCCGGTGACGGTCCTTTTTGGGGTCGTTACAGATTGGTATCAGAGCCCTAGGTTCACATGATCGGACCTATAGAGACAGTGTTGGGCTCAGACAGGTTAGAAGTGGTCAAGCACAATAGGAAATCATGTCCACTAGGATAGGGTCTTGAGTCCTATCTGCTATGATATGCGAGTATTGTATGTGTATGATTGTTATGTGATATGTGATAGTTATGTGCTAAAGTGGTATGTTATATGTTGTGTTTCCAGAGTAAAGATGCGAGGAACTCGTCGATCAGCTCGATTGACTGGAGTCCCACCAGAGAGTGAGAGACCAGCTGCTCGTTCTCCTGCATTGCCAAGGGCAAGGTCTCAGAGATCTAGCAGGGAAGGTACGTCGATAGACCCTAGAAGGTCTGTAGACGAGAGCAGAAGAGGAACAGTGAGGGGAGGAAGATCAGAGGAGAGAAGGGAAGCTATGGAGATTGATCAGTCTAGAGATGATAGCATGGGTATAGGCAGTTTTGAGGAAGGTATGGGAGAATCTTTGGGAGGTGTTCAGGCCTCAGGTTTTGGCTATCCATCCTTGTTTCAGGATCCAGAGTATCCGATGGAGGGGATGTCGGAGTACTCTCGATTTGACCCATATCCTACATACATGCCATTTGTGCCATATCCGCAGTATTACCCATCATATCCACCATATCCGAGGTATCCATCTTCCCCTATACATCCAAGTGCAGCACACCTAGAGCCAAATGAACCAAATGAACCAGTACTACCACCAGAACCAGTAGCCCCTGTTGTTGATAGACATGAACCTAGCTCATCTGGAGGTAAAGTTCAAATGACGGAGTATTTGAAATTGGATGCTCCTAAATACAATACGGGAGATGATCCATTTGATTACCTCAGAGCAGTTAGGATGATCACCAGTGAATTGGGAGCAGATGATAGGAGAGCCATTGAGATGGCAGGTTTCACAATAAAATGCAGGAAAGCCAGAGAATGGTTTAAGAATTATGTGGAGCCTAGAATGGACAGCATGTCATGGGGAGAGTTCGCTAATGAGTTTGCAGGGTGGGCTTTTCCTGATAGTTCGAGGGAGATGAAGATAATTGAGTTTGAACAGTTGAGACAAACAGATGAGATGACTGTGGATGAATTTACAGATAAGTTTCTGGATCTGCTTCAGTACGTGGGTCAAGCCTATGATACTGATCAGAAGAAGGCAAGGAGATATACCATGAGACTTCATCCCAGGTATTCTTCTTTGATCCTTCCAGCAGAAAAGGAGAGTTTTCACTCTATTATAGATGCAGCCAGGAAAATGGAAGCTAGTGCCAATATTCAGAAACAGTCAAAGGCACAGGCTTCGGGTTCTAAGAACCCCAGTTCAGGTTCTACAGGCAGTAAAAGATGGGATAGAGCGAGAGGAACAAGGAAAGGGTTCTGGAATAAAGTCAAGTCAGGTCTGGGAATAGGTAGTGGCTCAAGCTCTGGCACAGCTCCAGTCTGCAGACGATGCGGAAAACCACATGGAGGAGTTTGTCGGTTGGGATCTACAGCTTGTTTTCGATGTGGACAGGAAGGGCATATTGCTCGGGATTGTCCGCAGATGACTTTTGCACCATCCCAGCAGATGAGTTCAGGCAGTGTGGTACAGCCAGTTGTACGGCCAGCAGCTCCAGTCATGCCTCAGACTAGTGGCAGAGGCAGAGGTAGAGGGGTAGCCTCTACTTCAGCAGCAGGTTCCCGAGGTGGAAATCCGGTAGCCCCAGCACGGATTTTCACAGTGACACAGGAGGAGGCTAACACGTCGAACACAGTGGTGTCAGGTAATCTCATCATTGGGTGTTCAGATGTGTATGCTTTGATGGACCCCGGTGCTTCTCATTCCTTTATTGCGTCGAGAGCCATAGAGAGGTTGGGTTTGATCAGTTCTGAGTTAGAGTATCCTCTCTGGGTCAGTGGACCTAGATGTGACCCATCAGTGGCAGTGTCAGTCTGTCGTTTCAGTCCAGTGTTTATTGAGGGTAGATGCCTTCCAGCTGACCTTGTGGTTCTAGATTTGACGGATTTTGATGTCATTCTAGGGATGGATTGGTTATCTACATATAGTGCTACGTTGGACTGTAGAGAGAAGCTAGTGAGTCTCAGAGACCAGGATGGGTCAGAGTGTGTCTTCAAAGGAGACAGGAGAGGTACACCCAGAGGTATGATTTCAGCCCTTCAGGCTCGTCGTTTGCTTAGGAGGGGTTGTCAGGGGTTTCTAGCTCATGTGAGAGAGCTAGACAGTCAGGTGAGGGAACCAGCCACAGTACCAGTAGTCCGAGAGTTTCTCGATGTGTTCCCAGACGATTTGCCAGGACTACCACCTGATAGGGAGATAGGGTTTGAAATTGAATTACTGCCAGGTACTAGACCTATCTCTATTCCTCCCTACAGGATGGCGCCAGCTGAGTTAACAGAGTTGAAAGAACAGTTGCAGGACTTGGTAGATAAGGGTTTCATCCGCCCTAGTACCTCACCTTGGGGTGCTCCAGTGCTCTTTGTCAGAAAGAAGGATGGATCCCTCAGACTTTGTATCGACTACAGACAGTTGAACAAGGTCACTATCAAAAATAGGTATCCCTTACCTCGGATTGATGATCTATTTGACCAGCTAGCTGGAGCAGGTTGTTTCTCGAAAATAGATCTGAGATCTGGGTATCATCAGTTGAGAGTCAGAGAGGCAGATGTGCCTAAGACAGCTTTCCGGACCAGATATGGGCATTATGAGTTCTTAGTGATGCCGTTCGGGTTGACTAACGCCCCTGCAGCATTTATGGATCTCATGAACAGGGTATTCAGTGAGTTTCTGGATCACTTTGTCATTGTGTTTATCGATGATATCTTAGTGTATTCCAGAAATGCAGAGGAGCATGCCCAGCATCTGAGGATTGTTTTGCAGACACTGAGAGAGCATGGTTTATATGCCAAGTTCTCGAAGTGTGAGTTTTGGTTGCGGAGCATTGCCTTCTTGGGACATGTGGTATCAGCAGAGGGTATTGAGGTAGACCCCAAGAAGATCGAGGCTGTAGCTAACTGGCCCAGACCCATGACAGTGACTGAGATTAAAAGCTTTCTGGGACTGGCAGGTTACTACAGGAGGTTCGTTCAGAACTTTTCAAAAATAGCAGCTCCTATGACCAAATTGACTCAGAAGAACCAGAAGTTTATCTGGTCAGACCAGTGTGAAGAGAGCTTTGAAGAGCTCAAGAAGAGATTGACAACAGCACCAGTGTTAGCTCTGCCTGTCAGTAATGAAGAGTTCACAGTGTTCTGTGATGCATCTCGAGTAGGCTTGGGTTGTGTATTGATGCAGAGTGATAGAGTAATAGCTTATGCTTCTAGACAGTTGAAGAAGCACGAGTTGAATTACCCTACCCATGACCTAGAGATGGCAGCAGTTATCTTTGCACTTAAGATGTGGCGGCATTACCTCTACGGGGTGAAATGCGCGATCTACACTGATCACAAGAGTTTACAGTACATCTTAAGTCAGAGAGAGCTGAATTTGAGGCAGAGAAGGTGGGTCGAATTGCTCAGTGATTATGATTGTAAGATCCAGTATCATCCGGGTAAGGCGAATGTAGTCGCAGACGCCCTAAGCCGGAAGTCACTAGGCAGTTTATCCCATATAGCAGCAGAGCGGAGACCAGTTGTGATAGAGCTTTATAAGCTCTTTGATGAGGGCTTACAGCTAGAGTTGTCTGGTACAGGTGCGGTGATAGCACAGATGAGAGTGACACCTGTATTTCTGGAGCAGATAGCGCAGAGACAGCATGAGGACCCTGAATTGCTGAAAATTGCCAGGACTGTTCAGTCAGGCAACAATACAGAGTTTAGATTTGACAGTAAAGGGATCCTTCGCTATGGGAGTCGACTTTGTGTACCAGATAGGGGCAGTGTGAAGGAAGACATTATGAGGGAAGCTCATAATGCGAGGTATAGTGTTCACCCAGGAGCCACCAAGATGTATCAGGATCTGAAAAGGGTCTATTGGTGGCCAGCCATGAAGAAAGAAGTGGCGCAGTTTGTGACAGCCTGTGAGGTTTGTCAGAGGGTGAAATTAGAGCATCAGAAACCAGCCGGAATGCTTAACCCATTACCGATTCCAGAGTGGAAATGGGAGAACATAGCCATGGATTTTGTAGTGGGTTTACCAGTAGTGTCCAACAGGATAGACTCGATATGGGTGATTGTGGACAGACTCACGAAATCTGCTCATTTTCTTCCAGTACGGAGTAACTATTCTGTAGATAAGTTGGCACAGGTCTATCTGGATGAGATAGTGAGATTACATGGAGTTCCAGTGTCTATAATTTCAGACAGAGGACCTCAGTTTACTTCCCGCTTTTGGCGGAGTCTGCAAAGTGCGATGGGCACGAGGTTGGATTTTAGTACTGCTTTCCACCCACAGACTGATGGACAGTCAGAAAGGACCATCCAGACCATAGAGGATATGCTACGCCTATGTGTGTTAGACTTTGGCGGTTCTTGGAGGCAGCATCTACCTTTGGTGGAGTTTGCCTACAATAACAGTCATCATGCGAGCATTGGGATGGCTCCTTATGAAGCATTATATGGGAGGAAGTGCAGATCACCTGTTTGCTGGGAAGAGGTAGGAGAGAAGGCTCTTGCAGGGCCAGAGTTAGTAGACATTACCAGTAGAATGGTGCCCATGATCAGAGAAAGAATCAGAACAGCTCAGAGTAGACAGAAAAGTTATGCAGACGTTCGCAGAAAGCAGTTAGAGTTTCAAGAGGGTAATTGGGTATTGCTGAAAGTGTCTCCAATGAAAGGAGTGGTTCGTTTTGGGAAGAAAGGTAAATTAGCTCCACGGTACATTGGACCCTTTGAGGTGTTGCAAAGGATCGGAAATGTGTCGTATAAGTTGGATTTACCTGCTTCTATGGAGAGGATTCACCCGGTATTTCATGTTTCTATGCTACGACAGTTTGTGTCAGATCCGAATCAGGTTCTGAGTGAGCCTGAGGTGGAGATTCATACAGATCTCACCTATATAGAGCAGCCAGTGCGGATTCTTGACACGCAGATCAGACAGCTAAGGAACAAGGAGATTCCAATGGTGAAAGTGTTATGGAACCACCATAATCTCGAAGAGTACACCTGGGAGACGCGGGAGTCTATGCTCCAGCAATATCCATATTTGTTTTGAGGTTAGTTGTCTCCGGTTCATGTTTTTATTGTGTGTTTTAGGAACATCCGAGGACGAATGTTCTTAAGGAGGGGAGAATGTAATACCCGGCATGTTCAGACATCAGAATTCCTATCGTTCGGTGGAATCGAGGATGTCAGAGCATCCCTGAAGGGAGAGTGGAGGTTTTCTAAAATGTTTTTAGCTGTTTTAAGCTTTTGTTTTAGCAAAGGAATAAGTTTTGAAGAAACAAGGCTAAGGAAAGTTTTGCCACTTTCGGCCCCCTAAAGTGTAAGTTCGGCCGCCTAAAGTAGCTCATGTTCGGCCCCCTAAACTCAATGTTCGGCCCCCGAACGTGATGAGGTGTTACATGTAGCTTTGGCCACCGAACGTGAAGCGGTGGTTCACTTTTTTTAAGTGGATATGACCGACTATGGAGGTGCTTAAGCTCTCCTTTGGGTCAGGAACAAGCACATGTTTCCCCTTGGTGATTTTCTTGAGTTTCTAATCAAATCTTTCAAAGAAAACATAAGTTATGGTGAGGTTTAACTAGTTTTGAGAAGTTGTGGAGTTTGAGAACTTGTGAAGCTTGAATCTTCATTTCTTCAAGTTTGGGGTCACGCCAGCCTTTGTTCTTCAAAGGGTAAGAGTGAATCCTTTGTTTTTATTATGTTTTAAATGAGTTTGATGATGGGAAAGGGGAGTTGTGCTTGAGTATGCATAAGTTGTCCATATTAGGGTGTATGGATCCTATGCTTTGTGTATGGTTGTTGTGTGTTGTTTTGTTGGAGTTTAATTTATTTGAAGCTCCTTTATGCTTATTGAAGTGTTTATGCATGTTTTAGAAGGGTTAAATGCATGTGTTGAGGTCTGAGCAGGTGATGGAGGGATTGGCAGGCGTCCTTGTGCACGAAACTGAGTTCTGGATGAACTCAGGTTCGGCCCCCGAAAGTCCAAGTTAGGCCGCCGAACATGCCTGACTTTCGTCTCTGGAAGGGACATTCGGCCGCCGAAGGTGCCCCCGAAAGTGCCCTGTCCAGCCTTCCTTTGCATGTTTTCTATGTTTGGTCTAAGGTGTTTTAAGGGGTTTTAAGGGGAGATGTTTAGCGGTATGTCCGAGTATGTTTGGTCCCTCATTTGAGTCTATCTGTGTAGGCACAGAGCAGAGGAACCAGAGAGAGCAGCAGTGAGTTTTCAGAGCCTGCAGAGTCAGTCAGTTCAGATAGCCAGAGGTGAGTGGAACTAAACTTAATGCTTTTTGAATTGATCAAAGACATGTTTTAGCATATCTCATGCATCATGATTATGCCATAAGTTGATTGCATTAGTATCCACGAATATGTTGCATTGCATTGTTATTTGTTGATGTGGGTAAATGCTGAATGATCCCATAGTCACAGACAGGAAGACCAGGAGCCTTTGACTACGCCCTGGCACGTATAGCAAAGACCAGGAGCCTTTGACTACGCCCTGGCAGGTATATAGCAAAGTCCAGGAGCCTTTGACTACGCCCTGGCAATGGTAAGTTTACAGGTGTTATATACACATATACATATATGACAGGAAGACCAGGTGCTCGATTCTACGCCCTGGCACAGAGTTACTGGGACTATGTGGTGACAGGTTTACTCTTGATGTGGCTTGTCTGTGATATGGTGCATTCCATGAGATCATATTTTACTGAGATGTTTTACTGTTCTACTCACTGGGCTATAGAGCTCATCCCACTCCCTTAACCCCAGTTTTGCAGGTTCAGTGTACAGTGTACAGGGACAGTCCAGCAGAGTACAGGAAGAGTAAAGAGATCTGTAATAGCTTAGAGTGGACATGTAATATTAAAGAGATGTAATAGTTGTTGCTTGACCTAGTGATGTATATGTTTTGTACATGATCTGTATCTGTATATATGTTTTTCTGTATGTGAAAACCAGGCTTAACAGGTATGAGTTAACCCATCTAGAGCAAGCTCTAGTCAGGGATACAGAGTACAGAGTACATGAGTACAGAGTACAGAGATAGTGCATGCACAGGTTAAGCCGTGGTTCAGAAAAGAGTTTTCTTTTTCACAGCATATGTATGATCATGTATGAGGTTACAGGTACACAGAGAGTATAGCAGGCTTGCTACGGGTTCTGGCGGCCTTAAGCCGACCTGAATCCTAGCGCCGGTGACGGTCCTTTTTGGGGTCGTTACACCATGCACAAGAGGAACACGCGAAATCCAGTTCATCCAGAAATCCTAAATTGACAGACACTTGCCCACCCAGACAGCAAACTACAGGTCAGAAAATTTCAGAACCAGATCTGAAGCCTCTGCCTGACCACTTGAAATATGTGTACTTGGGGGCTGAGAAGACACTTCCAGTGATAGTGTCAAATCAATTAAGCCAACATGAAGAAGAAAGCCTCCAAGAAGTACTGAAGAAGCACAAGGGAGCCATAGGGTGGACCATAGATGACATAAAAGGCATCTCCCCCGCCACATGCATGCATAAAATACACATGGAAGAGGAATGCAAGCTAGTCCGAGATGCTCAGAGAAGACTGAATCCACCTATGATGGAAGTAGTGAAAAATGATATAGTCAAGCTTCTGGACGCAGGAATCATCTACCCAATCTCTGATAGCAAATGGGTAAGTCCTGTGCATGTAGTCCTAAAGAAAACTAGGATCACCATTGTACCAAATACTGAAGGAGAACTGGTTCCGACTAGAGTTCAGAATGGGTGGAGAGTATGCATGGACTATAGGAAGCTGAATGCAGCAACAAGGAAAGATCACTTCCCCTTACCTTTCATTGATCAGATGCTAGAAAGGCTCGCAGGTAAGTCACACTATTGTTGTCTTGATGGTTTTTCAGGATTTTATCAAATTCCAGTGGCTCCAGAAGACCAAGAGAAGACCACCTTCACTTTTCCCTTTGGCACTTTTGCATTTAGAAGAATGCCATTTGGGCTCTGCAATGGTCCTGCTACCTTCTAACGCTGTATGATGAGCATCTTCTCATATTATGTGGAGAAAATCATTGAAGTCTTCATGGTTGACTTCACAGTGTATGGTGACTCCTTTGAAGAATGTCTTGCCAATCTGGAAAAGATCCTACAAAGATGCCTTGAACCAAATCTTGTACTCAACTATGAAAAATGCCACTTTATGGTTAACTAAGGTTTGATATTAGGCCATGTTGTTTCAGCTAAAGGGATTGAAGTAGACAAAGCCAAGTTGGATACCATAAAAAATCTGCCTTATCTCACAAATGTTAGAGAGATTCGCTCTTTCCTTGGCCATACAGGATTCTACAGAAGATTCATAAAAGATTTCTCCAAAATCACACAGCCATTATGCACATTACTCCAACAAGATTTAACATTTGATTTTGATGCAGGTTGCAAGACAGCATTTTGATCTGATTAAGGAATTACTTATGACTGCCCCCAGGCACCTGACTGGAACTTACCCTTTGAAATCATGTGTGATGCAAGCAACTACACTGTGGGGGCAGTTTTGGGACAATGTGTGGGGAACACACCTCACGTGATTCACTATGCATCTCACACATTGGATGCTGCCCAAAGCAACTAATCAACAACAGAAAAGGTGCTCTTGGCTGTTATATTTGCTTTGGAGAAATTCAGACCATACCTCCTGGGAACCAAAGTCATAATTTATTCAGACCATGCAGCCTTGCGATACTTGATCAAGAAAAAGGAGGCAAAACCGAGACTCATTCGGTGGATTCTTCTATTACAAGAGTTCGATCTGGAGATACGAGATAAGAAAGGGAAGGAGAATCTAGTGGCTGACCACCTAAGCCAGCTTCTCTCTAGTTCTGCGACATGTCCAGTCAAGGAAGACTTCCCAGACGAACATATGTTCGTCACTCAATCTGCTTAGTGGATCGCACCTCACAACCATACCAGGGGAGTACTCAGTTTCCTTTGAACTTTAATTTTTTTCAATACATTGAGGACAATGCATGAATTAGGTGTGGGGGTGCATATCTCTGAACTTTTATTTTTAGTCCATTTTTTGCTTTAATTTTTAGTTTGAATAGCCACAGTTTGATTTTTTTATTTATTTTTGCTTTCAATACACACACATGTAGCCACAGTTTTTTTTCTTTTTTTTTTTGTTTTGATATGCTTTACTCAAACTCATAAGCTATGTTGAATGAGTTTTCTTTCCATGACCCCATTGATGTGATGACTCTTTAAAATTAAGTTGAATAAATTGCAGTGAGTTGTATTCATTTTTTGGGAATTTCATTTTGAATTGAATCTTTGAGCTTTCCATGGTGAAAAATATATATTACTCATTAAAAAGAATAAATTGAAAGATGTATGAATAAACTTAATATGGCTTATTTTAGCAATTGGTGTTGATTTGCCCAATTCATTGAGATAAGTAATTTGGCAAATGCATAAACTTCAAAAGCACAAATTGAAAATTATTTCAATGGTCAAAAGACTATGAATAGAGCTAGTAGCCACTTGGACAGGTGACCAACTGAGTAACTGGGGGTGGGTATCACAAATATGTACCTTCACGTCAAAAGGTTGGTGAATTTTTCAAGCAAGATTAAAGTGCAAAAGGCTGAATAAAGTACTTCAAGTAAGGGCAAGTCACTCTGAAAGCTAGGAAAAGTCTTAACTGAACAAGAATATGTGCATGTATAATCTCTCTCTTGAGTAAAATAAATACTAGCCATGGTAGGTAAAGGGAGACAAGGAAAGAAGGTGAGTAACTGTCTTCACTACAATGCTTTAAAATAGGGATCTAGAGTAAGAGCTTAAGTGGAAATAGAGGATCAAGTAGCAAAGAGAGCTTGTTTGACTAAGTTTATTTGCTTGAGGACAAGCAAAAGGCTAGGTGTGGGGGTATTTGATCAGTCCAAATTTAGACCACTTTATCATGATATTATTAATGTTAATTTACACTTTTTTTGCCTAATTTTGTGATTTTGATATTATTTTGCAGAAAATGGTGTAAAGAGGTAATTTGGAGAAAATGCCTGTAAAACTGCCTAAAATGGAACAAAGGAGAGCAAGCATGCCAAGTTGCAATTGAAGAGGAGATAAATAAGGAAAGTAATTTGAAATTCAAATTTTAAATCTCCAAGAGCATTCAAAATTCAAAATTCAGCTTGTTAAGGAAGGACAAGAAGACATACTTGCCCCCCAAGTCTTGCACATTCAACATTCAAAATTCAAAAAAGAGGCTCCACCTCATCAATGCACTTGGGCGACAAGGGCAGCAACTTGGGCAGCAAGGAAGACCAACTTGGGCAGCAAGGAAGAGCTAGGGCAACACATGAAAGCTATATAAGGATCACATAAGCAAGCTGCACGCCCATTCACCTCTTGCACAACACCATTCGGCGCACTCCTTCTCCAAGGCTTCGGCCACCTCTTCTCCTTCTTTCTTTCTTTTATTTTCTTGTTTTGTTTCAGCCATGAGTGGCTGAAACTCTTTTATCTAGTTGAAGATTGATTGACACTTTAGTTGTTTTATGGATTGGGAGATCTGAACACACATTGTTTAACTTTTGTTTTTCAATATTCATGCAATCTCATGATTAATTCCATTGTTCCTTTGTTATTTTGATCAATATGGCCAATTGATTCTTAGTTGCAAGGTAATAATTTGTTAGTTTGAATAGTTTTAAATCCGTAATTGCTTGGATTGTTCAAACACAAGTAACTCTTGGTGTAAAAACTAAGAAAATTGCATGATCTAGCGATATCACCATGCGTTTGGGTAGCTAGAATTAGGTCTCTCTATTTCTTAATGCGATTGACAGTTGTTAGATGCCTAAGGCCCAAGGACGTTCCTTGGCAACTTGTTGATTAGTGATTGGTTAAAGGGCGTTCCCTAATTAATTTATGCTTAAGGAGAGATATGGTGGTGAGAAGCGTTTTCTATCTCCATAACTAATTTATTGAATCAAACAAAGGAACCTAAGTATCAATGATCAATTCCAACAACTGAAGTGGATCAAATTCTTCAACTATAACTTTTCTCATCATTGAATCTCTTTATTTTTATTATTCGCTTACTTTATTGCTTTCATCATTAGTTTAATTGAATCAATCTCAAAACTCCCCTTTTTAATTTGCTTTTAGTTTAATTTACTTTCAGTTCATTTACTTTCAGTTTATTTTCTTGGTCTTGATAAGGAAGATAGGTAAGTATCAATTCCCTGTGGATTCGATCCTTTCACCAATATCTGCAGTTGTAAAATTGTTGATAACTGAAAAGGTTATTTTTGACAAGCTTCGACAACTGCACAGTCAGGACTTAAGCAAACTTCACGAAGTTGGAACATCCATTTTGATGAAACAGCCAAACAAGTTTGATTTTGTCAAAAATATGGATGAACTTTGTGTATACAGGAAGGTTAGTAAGAGTTGTAATGACCCGGGTACCAGACCGCTACCGGTACTAGAGTTTAGATCGACTTAAGGTCACCGGAGCCATCCTGTTACACCTGATATAATCCCATACATGATCACACAAATAACAAAAACATAATCATTACATGAACCAACACTCGACTTGTGCATGCATCATAACTGAAAACATAAATCTTTAAATTCATTTATATTTAACCTGTCTAAAATTATAGTTCTTCCTGTTAGTACTATGCCTTACAGTCAATCTGTAGATTGAAGTTAGATATTATTCTTCATGTATTTTAAGTATTTAAATACATTATATAAAAAATGTTATTTATTTTTAGTGTTAATTGAATCTCGAGTAAAGATAAAATCCATGAGACTATATTACTATGCAAAAGAAATTATAATGTGGTTATAATTGTGAGATTTCAATTGCATTTAAGTAATGTCGCTAAATATTCCTAGTCCATGTTCTTACCATAATTGGATAATGATTAGAACTATCGAGACTAGTACATATTATGTTCTTTCCTTTTAGAGAAAATAACTTATCTCATAGATTGAGATATATAAGATATGTAAAACTAATATGTAGGTACTTATTTTATAAGTAAGTGCATTGAACTAACCCGTTTGAGAAATCCATATAGAAAATAATCTGTGTCTATGGATTACTCAAGTGATAGTTGTGTAAGTGATTCTTTAACTTGAGATCAATAAATAATCTTATATAGGGACTTTTATGTTTTGATTCCTCTTACACATTGCTTTGTTCATGTGTAACAAATGGAGATAAATTAGATATATTAGGAACTATATGAAAGTATTTATATGATTAAGATATGATTCATCACCCTAGGTTAAATTAGGGAATGTCCCATTTGTTCTCTACTAGTATTGATTATGAAATCCTTGTGCAAGGTGGAATGTAATTAGTAAATGTGATTTGAAATGTTATTCAACAGATCAATGACTAATAAATGAGAACTAATATGATTTAACATTGCAGACATGTTCCATGCATCAAATGTTGAATCAAGACATTTGTGATGAAAGAATATTAATTACACTGAACTTTAATAAGCAAGCCATATAAATCTTAGACAATTTTAATTAAGTCCATACTTAATTAATTAGATCAAAATCGTAATTAATATATCTTTATCACAAATGTTCCGATCTAACATTTGATGTATGGAACATGTCTACAATGTTAAATCACATTAGTTCTTATTTATTAGCCATTGACCTATTAAATGGAATTCCAAATCTCATTTGATAATTTTATTCCACCTTGTGCAAAAATTTCATGATTAATACTAGCAGAGAATAAATGAGACGTTATCTAATTTAACCTAGGGTGATGAATTCTATCTAAATCACATAAATACCTTCATATAGTTTCTAATATATCTAATTCATCCCCATTTGTTAGTCATGAACCAAATAGCTTGTAAGATAAATAAAAACATAAAAGTCCCTATATAAGTAATTTTAAGTTAAAGGATCACTTATACAACTATCACTTGAGTAATCTATAGACACAGATTATTTTTTCATATGAATTTCTCAGGCGGGACAGTTCAATGCTAAAATAAGTACCTACATATTAGTTCTAGATATTTACATATTTTAACATATGATATCAGTTGCTTCTCCAAAAGAAAATAACATAATATATACTAGTCTCTACAGTTCTAATCATTGTTCAATCATAATAAAAATATCGACTAGAAACATTTAGAGACATTACTTAAATATAATAGGAATCTCACAATTATAACCATATTATAATTTATTTTGCACAGTAATATAATCTTGTAAACTTTATTTTTACTCGAGATTTAATTAAAATTAATATTAAAAATAAATAACTGCTTTTATTTAATTGTATTTAAATATTTAAAATACATGAACAATAATATCTAAATACAATCAACATATTGGATTTAGGGCATATTACTAATAAGTTTAGAAGTAAATTTAGATTGAAAAATAAAGTTTAACATTTTTAATATAATTAAGGACAATTTTATCTTTTTGATATTTTAAAAAATTAGATATACTAAAATTATAATAGATCTCTCTTATAAAAATTTATTTATTAAATTTTAATTTGTAAAAATGTAAAACCGGCTGTGTGAGGAAGAAATTTTTTTCCCATTTCTGATTTCTCTTACTCTTTCTCCCTCACCCAAACACGGCATAAAAATGCAACGGAGTACTGAATTCAAAACCAGAAAACAAGAATGTACATCGATATTCTTCTGTAATTATTTTCATTTAGAAAGAGCTAAAAGAATAAATAATGTTAGAGAAAAATAATGATGTTAGAAAATTTATAATTATTTAATATTAGAGTGCAAATATTAAATAAGTGATAATGTGATATACATAAGCTAATCTTGGTTGGTCTTATGAAATGCTAGCTGTCCATGTGTGGAAAATTCTCTCCCTCTATCTCTCACATTGGCAATATGCAAGTGCTTCAAGTCTTTTCAATTATAAATTTAAAATAATATTTATATGCATAATGTCAATTGAAATTGAGAAAAGTCAGGAGTTGAAAACCAAAGTTCAACGATGGAATCATAAATCCCTAACTAATTTTTAATTTTTTTTTTTCAATTCAACAAGTTCAAATGGAATATTTTTATTTCAAGATTTGAATTCACTTCCTACTCCATCCACATGCACCTCCTCTAAATATAAATAAAAAATTGGAGAACAAAGGCTTAGCTAGGAAATTGGGTTAGTCATGAGTTGAAAATATTTTGTTTTCTTAATTCAAAGAAAGATATTAGAAAAAAAACATAGAAATTTTTGAATTATTGTATGATAATAGAGTAAAAAAATAATTTTAAAAAACAAGTTTTGTACTATAATCTTAAATTTACGATTATCTTTAAAATAAAATATTATAAATATTTTCAATTGACAACAAATTTGCATTATAATTTTATAATTCATCTCACAAAAGCATTTTTTTTTTCTGAAAAATCATATTGTTAGGATGACCATTAGTGTCATCATTATACTAATACCGTTATAATAATATTAGCTTATGTTAGAAAGGAAGATGATGAGTTGGCTACAAAAGTTCATTTTCCGTGTGCTCTCAAAAATTAAAAAATAAAAACAATAAAAAAATAAAAAAACAATTTTTTTTTTAAATTACAAGGTTATTAGTAAAAAGCGTTTATAACATGCCCCTCAAACCATTTTATATCTCTTCATTTTGTGATTATATAATTTATCATAATAGTAATATTTTTTTTTTCTAATTATTTGATAAGGTTGAAATCCGGGATATTAAAATCGTGACACATAGATAAATGGTTTGATTTAAAGAAAAAAAAATTAATGAACTGATATTATTTCGAAGAATAGTAAATATGGATCATAAATGAGAATAATAGAGTCGATTGTTATATTTGGAGAGGTTAAAGTTTTTTAGAACTGTAAAGTGGAAGTTTTAGTGAAGTAAAAATGGATGCCTTTGCTTGGGTTTAGCAGGGGTATATAACTGTGGTTGCACTAAGCATCTTCGTGACACGTTTCATCGCATAAGACAGGGGCTCTTTTAGTAGGCTTTTTAGATAGATCATTAATAGTGGACAGTTGGCTAATAAATACTGAATCGATTAATTCATGCTTTACTTGTTATGCACATTACATCAATCCTATTCATCGCACGCGTGTTTAAGACCTCGAAAATAAGGGGAAAGATCAGGTTCTCTTTAATGATTCATCAAAGTTAAGGAGGTCGGCATTTGACTAGGGTTTCCATACATCATGTTTTGGCTCGCTCGATCTGGCTTATAAGGGCCCTCTTAGTTTAAGGTTAAATGATCGGGACACGTGTCCCAATCTAAGCAGGAGATATGCTTTATATATTATCAAATGCCATTTTATTTCTCCGAGAATTATTTATGATGATTGAAGAAGGGAACCTAATCCGTTGATTCGGTACCAACTGTTCATACGACAGTCATTTATGGGTTTTCGAAGAGTCAACATAAGTGCGTGCAATGATTACAAAACTTATTTATCACTGTCGTCATTCGGGGTTCCGAGGAGAGCGCCTTAAATGCTCATTGCACTTGGCTTCGGGTATAAATTCGTTCATAGCTCATTTTTTCCATTTGAACGTTTTTCCAGTGTTCTTCATGCTTAGAGCTATCATCTTTTATTCCAATCCTTGTTCTTTCCTCCCTAGTTGAGTTGAAGGTACGCGCTCTTTCTCCTACTATGACTCCCTTACCATTTCCTTAAGCGGAGAAAATAGTGTATAGGGTCACTCTTACTTTTCTTTCTCAATATATTCCTTAAGCAATCTTGTAACAACCCCTAATAAGTATAACCATAAGCTAACTAGAGATTATTACCTAATACAATTATATGTAATATTTAATTTATTTTCCTGTTATTATTTACTTTATTCATTTTAATATGTGTACAAATTTAGATTTTCAATATGTTTACTAGAGAAGTGATTCCTTTAAGAATAACGTTAGTGTATTTGCCATAGACTATTATCTTGGACCTTTTTGTATGTCATTTTGTTTATTAATAAAAGAGGTTTTATTATTAGTATTATTTGTTTGCATGTTACATAATAATGATTAACATCCCTGATTATTTATTATTATGATAATAACAAAATATGACTAGTATGATTATTAATGATAATCATGAGATGATTATGTGTATGTTGATATAAATTAACAATCATAGATACTTGTTAGAGAATAAAGTATTGGATGAACCCACATTGAAATTACTATATGGGTTATTGTCATAAGTGAATCTCAAAATAGTTATGTTTTAATCCTTTGACTTGAGATTGTCATAGTTTCCAACATAAGAATTGATATGTTTTGACATAACTAAACATTGTCTTTAATCGAATAATCATAAAGGTTATGATTGAGTATAATAGAAATTATGTAGAGGATATTGAATAATCAAGATAAAATTTGTCTCTCTCTTTGAGAGAGATATCTTCTGGACCCCTCGATAAGTGAGATTGAGAAATGCATGGCGTGCTCAAATGAATTGTAACGACTCGAGAACTGGACCGCTACCGGCACTAGAGTTCAGATCGACTTAAAGTCGTCAGAGCCTGTAGCAAGTCTACTAAACATCCTGTTATACCTGATAAAATTCCATACATGATCACACGATATAACAAAAACCTAATCATTTAATGAATCAAGACTCAACCTGTGCATGCATCATAACTAAAAACATAAAACCCATACTAGAGCCCTCATCAAATGCTCAAGTATGGTCAACATAACATGCCTCAAGCTCAGTTCAAACATAAACTCATACTTAAAATGTAACACCCCTTACCCGTCTATAAAATAACTTAGTAAAGGATGCCACATACTATACTATATGCAATTACATATGTGGACTTAAGATAGCTTTGACCTTATAAATTGTTCTTTAGTTTGTTTAAATGCATGTTGATTCACAGAATAATTTTAAATGGAGAAACCGCAAAAGTCTCCCCTGTTTATTAGCAATTATCCCTGTGAAAACTAGTCATAAAATTTCAATATTTACTCATTTCACACTATTAAAACCACAAATAGAACATAATAACGTAAAATAGTAAACACATTTGTTTATATTCATACTATTTACAATACTCATTTACAGACTCTTGGTAGACTATTAATGTACATGCCAACCATAAACAACCTCTGTACAAATCTTGTGACTGACTGGTTATGATGATGTCTCTGTGCTGATGCAGAACCAGACCTCCTAACTGTTGCTTCCTCTATCTATTACCTGCGCATGGAAAAGTCCAATGCGCTGAGCTTATGCCCAGTGGGTGAATAACAACATATATACTCATTCACATATAATAGGAATAATCATCACATATATAATGAAATCATGTTATATAAAAGCACATAAATATTTTATGTGTCAGTGGACAAATCAGGTCACTACATTTTATAGCAGTAAGATTATTCATATTTTTGTAACCATCTTGTATGCATGCTAGCAAAGCATTAACAAGTCATATAATTAAATCTTAGCCCCTATAAACTCTTCACAGGATCATTTAGCTAGATAAGGGAAACTGTATCTGTATAGCACAAAGTGCCAAACTGTATGGCCCGGGGGCCGAATGTTGTGCCTGTATGGCTAAAAAGCCGGGAAACTGTATGACACATAATGTGTCGATAAGATCATATCATGTAGCCCATTAGGGCGCAGTACTGCTAAACTGTATATGGCATGCCATACCCTTATGCTATCTATGACTCCCACTAAGGTTTACTAGGGCCAAGAATACATATTTACATGTTAAAGATTTATTGGTATCAAACTTATTCATTTAGATGCATACCCTGTTGAAACAAGCAAATATGTCAATAAAAAGGAGTCCTTAGGAGCATACATATGTGTGTAATAGACCATCTTCATTCATGAACACAATATTCAGTCATGAACATATTACTATTTCATCAAGAACATGTATGCAAATTTTTAGTCTATTAAGCTAGCACGTGCATAAAGCAGGCATGTCAAGCTAGCATGTGCATAATTTGGCCTCAAAGCTAGCATGTCAATCTCTTTTAGGTCAATATTTACAATTAGGTTTGTTTCTGCCTGAGATTGTATCACATTTTTAAGTATCTTGTGGACATAATTAGACTCACCTTTCTTCATGAACTTTGTGTATTTATGTCTTAGCTTTCTAACAAGATATATTACATCTAATTCTGACCTTTCTAACTTAAGTTATGAATTTTTCTTTGCAAGCTGCTCAATCAGGTCCTAACCAGTACAGTTTTGGTATCTGTTTTTAATCTAACAAAACCTATCATATGCATACATTTGCATACAGATTCAAGCTTAACTTTCTTGTACAAAGTTTTAGGTATACTTTTCAGGGTTCCTTTGGCACTGGTTTTAATTCATTTCATTGAGTAAATCATTAGTTATGGTCTAGGAGATACATACTGCTCCGGATGCACAATTCCCTGTGACCAGCTTAGGTTCACTAGAAATTTTCACATACTTAGCTACAGATTCAGAATTTGGTCACTTCATGAAAGTTTGAGATTTGTGTCTTAGCTTTCATTTGGTATATGTTAGGCTTAATTTCAATGATCACACAATAAGTTATGAGGCTTCTAACACAGACTGTCCTGTTGGAACCTATTCTGCCAGTTTTATGTTTTTGGCTTCCATGTAGTATCTATATACTTTAAGCCTTCCAATCATCATTTCAACATTCATATTACATATCCATACAATCAAAAGAGCATTTCCAGCAAACAAAACCAATCCCTAATGTTACATATTCATGAGAAAATTAAAGGAAAAACAGAAGTTCATACAATCACCAAACCTTTTGCACAATCTTTTCAAAAGCTTTAGGTACACCTTAGTTACTCTCTTTCCTTGCCTTTCCCCTTTGCTGTACCTTCCTCCCTTTGAGTTTGTTCTTTACAAAGAATAAGAAAAACAGGAGCTTTAATTCATTTAACAACATATAATTAATTGAAACATGAAAGAATATGTTTACCTAACCTAGTTTTCAATTTCATCACTTACCACTAAAGCACCTTAACTTCTCTCCTTCTTTCCTCCCTTTCTATGGTTTCCTTGCTGGTTATTACACTTAAGAACAGATTTTGTGTGGCTGGAGATTTTATCTTTTTGATGAACTATGGTGGAAATGGAAGATAAGAAAGCAAAAGCTTTTTCTCTTTCCTTTTGGTGTAGCCACGGCAATGATGGACCAAATGAATGACAACTCTTTTCTTTCATGCTTAGTCATGCATGGCTAGGTGTCATATGGTGGGTTAGGTGTAAATATAGAAAAAGGTGGAGGGCAAACTTGGAATTTTACTTTTAAACTTTCCATATTCACACTTTCACCTACTAAACTTTTCCACATGTTTCAATTTAGTTTTTAAACTTTCAATATTCATAGATTGACCTACTAAACTTACATTTTTAACATTTAGAAGTTCATTTCATTTAAGCAAGCACGTCGGTTTTAGTAAGCACCTCAAGCTAGCACGTCGGGAAACCCTTAAGCACCTCCCGATAGCAACTTGATTCCGACCTGCTTATCGCATTAGATGCTTTATTTTAAGATATATCTGTTTTCTTATTTGAGCTTTCAATGATTCAGTTATTATAGCTTCAAGATATTAAAATACTATTAGTGGTCATTCTTATTTTAACTCTATCTGTGCATGTATAACTCTATATGAAATGCAAGTTGGACCTCTAAACACAACTTTTAGTGCTCTATCTATAAACCAATTGTGTGTCAAATGGCTATGGATAAGCTAACACCTCCCCTAATTAGCTCGAGGTTAAGCTAGCACCTTCCCTGAAGCTAGTTATTCTAACTTCGGAATGGTACAATTGAAAGCTAATGGTTGCTCTATTTCTATCTGCAGGTTTTGGAATGTTACATAAAACTTTTACATAAAGGATCATGAAAATAGGGATTATAAGGACAAATACTAGGGTAAAACACAATTCTAATCCATAAAAGAATACATGTCCACAACTATACTATTACAATAGGCTATACCAGCGACTTTCCTGAGCTAACTCTGTTCTTACATACCTGGGATTAGAGGAAAGGGATAAGCTACAAGAGCCTAGTGAGCAGAACATAAAAACAATTCAATAAATATATGATCGTATGAATGCATCACAATACAAACAATTCACATCAAGATGGATTTGTCACCAGTAGCCCTCTACAAATTCCAATAGTGCTCGGCCCATGACGGGTGCTCCTCAGGACTTCCTTTTAAATATATCATAACATATTCATAATGCTAGGAGCATAGAATGGGTAGCGCTGGTCTTTCCCTTACATAGTGCCAGGGGCATAGAATGGGTAGCCCTGGTCTTTCCATATCCATCATAGCATATTGTAATACACTCGAGGGCTAGTGGGTCATCCAACATCTATCTATGACTCGCGGTTGTTGAAGCCGGTCAAAAATAACCTTTCCGGTTATCAACAATATTACTACTGCAGATAGTGGTAAAGGATCGAATCCATAGAGAATTGAGAACTTACATATCTTTCTTAACAAGACCAAAAGAATTAACTGAAAGCAAATAACTGAAAGAGAAGTAAACTGAAAGCGAATAAACTAAGAGTAAAATGGGGGGTGAGATTGATTTAATTGATCTAATTCTAAAAGCAGTAAAAGTAAAGCGAATAATAAAAATAAAGGGAATTCAATAATGAAAAAAGCTCTAGTTGAAGAGTTGGATCCACTTCAGTTGTTGGGATTGATCATTGAAACTTATGTTCTTTTGATTGATTGAATAGATTAGTTATGGAGATGGAAAACGCTTCTCATCACCATGTCTCTCCTTAATCATAAACCAATTAGGGAACGTCCTCTAGTTAATTACTAATTAACAAGTTGCCAAGGAACGTCCTTGGGCCTTAGGCATCAAAACAACTGTCAATTGCATTAAGAGATAGAGAGAGCCAATCTTAGCTACTCAAATGCATGAGATGTTGCTAGATCATACAATTTTCTTAGTTTTTACACCAAGTGTTCTTATGTTTGAACAATCCAAGCAATTACGGACTTAAAATTATCCAAACTAACAATATATTATCTTGTAATCAAGAATCAAGTAACCAATTTGATCAAAACAACAAAGCAATAATGGAATCAAGCATGAAATTGTATGAATATTGAATAAACCAAAGACAAACAACTTATGTTCATATCTCAAATTCCATAAAACAACTTAAGTTTCAATTGCTGGGAAATTCCGAGATTTTTGCAACCCAAATTGTGCGGCAGAAAAAAGTAAAATTCTCGGATTTCCTTTTTCCAGAATCTGAGTGCTTCGTTTAATTCACAAGAAGGATATGAGACTAACCTGTTAATCTCGTCGAGAAGATACAATATTGGACTGATGGTGCTGCTTTTTCAAACGAACACCCTCTATGGTATCCACACAAACGTCTTCTATCCTTCTAGAGTGCTAGCTCTCTCAAAGATAGATAGATTATGTGCTCCACAATTTGCAGCTTTTTAGACTGAGTTTTCTCAAAATATAACATCATAATTCCATAATTCATAGGAGTATTTATATGTTTCAGTCTTTTATTTTTCGAAAAGGAGTTGTATTCATAACCCACTATCACAATCTCACAGATACTCAAATATCTTATGTGATAGAGTCCTTTATCTGTAACAGTTACAAATAGACTGCATATCTTTTAAATATTATTATCTCATAATTGTTACTGTATATGCCCTAGGCCATTATCTTGGACCTTTTTGTATGTCGTTTTGGTTATTAATAAAAGATGTTTTTATCATTATTATTTATTTGCATGTTACATAATAATGATTATCATCCCTGGTTACTTATTATTATGTTGATAATAATAAAATATAGCTAGTATGATTATTGATTGATAATCATGACATGATTATGTATATGTTGATATAATTCAATAATCATAGATACTTGTTAGAGAACAAAGTATTGGATGGACCCACACTGAGATCACTACATGGGTTATTGTCATAAGTAAATCTCAAATTAGTTATGTCTTAATCCTTTGACTTGAGATTGTCATAGTTTCCAACATGATGACTATTATGTTTTGACATAACCAAACATTGTCTTTAATCGGACAATCATAAAGATTATGATTGAGCATAATAGAAATTATGTAGAGGATAATGAACAATCAAGATAGGATTTGTCCCTCTCTCTGAGAGAGATATCTTATGGGCCCCTCGATAAGTGAGACTGAGAAATGCATGGCCGTGCTCAAATTAATTGATAGTGTGATCAATATCATTTGAATTTATCAGTCTACTTAGAGATCGAGAAATCATAAGTTTGAACATTATAATTTTGACATTGACCATGACTTATGTTCAAACTAGATATCGTGTGACAAATGGATTAATACATGTTCTATTTATTAGGCTTTATTGAACTATTGATCCTCATATTAGTTGGGTAGTCATAATGTCTTGCTAGAGGCCACTTATGACTTATGGGCCTTGTGGGACTAGGCCTATTACCAATTAATGTGAGCCTATTGGGTTACACACAAAAGAACGTTGTTGATGTGATATGTCATATTAATGGGCTAAAAGCTCAAAGCCCATTAATATAATTAATAATAATAAAATATTATTATTATTAATCATTAATATAATTAATAATAATAAAGTGTTATTATTATTAATATTAATCATTAATATAATCAATAATAATAAAGTGTTATTATTATTAATCATTTATTATTATGAGATAATAATATTTAAAAGATCTGCAGTCTATCTGTAACTTTTACAGATAAATGACTCTATCACATAAGATATTTGAGTATCTGCGAGATTGTGATGATTGGTTATGAACACAATTCCTTTTAGGAAAAGAAGTTGTGGGAAAAACACAACTCCTTTTAGGAAAAGGAGTTGTGGGAAAAATAAAAAACTGAAACATATAAATACCTCTTCTACGAATTGTGGAAGGTACATTTTTTAGAAAACTCAGTCTAAAAAACTGCAGATTGTGGAGCACATAATCTATCTATCTTTTAGAGAGCTAGCACTCTAGAAGGATAGAAGATGTTCGTGTGGATACCATAGAGGGTGTTTGTTTGAAAAAGCAGCACCATCAGTCCAACATTGTATCTTTTGGACGAGATTAACAGGTTAGTCTCATATCCTTCTTATGAAATAAACAAAGCACTCGAATTCTAAGAAAGGAAATCAGAGAAATTTTATTTTTCCGCTGCGTCTTTGAGTTGCAATAATCTCTAGATTTCCCAACAATAATAATAATAACACTTTATTATTATTAATTATATTAATGGGCTTTGAGCTTTTAGCCCATTAATATGTCATAGCACATCAACAACGTTCTTTTGTGTGTGACCCAATAGGCTCACATTAATTGACAATAGGCCCAGTCCCACAAGGCCCATAAGTTATAAGTGGTCTCTAGCAAGACATTATGACTACCCAACTAATATGAGGATCAATAGTACGATAAAGCCTAATAAATGGAACATGTATTAATCCCTTTGTCACACGATATCTAGTTTGAACATAAGTCATGGTCAATGTCAAACTTATAATGTTCAAACTTATGATTTCTCGATTTCTAAGTAGACTGATAAATTCAAATGATATTGATCACACTATCAATTCATTTGAGCACGGCCATGCATTTCTTAGTCTCACTTATCGAGGGGCCCAGAAGATAACTCTCTCAAAGAAAGGGACAAATCCTATCTTGATTGTTCAATATCCTCTACATAATTTCTATTATGCTCAATCATAACCTTTATGATTGTCCGATTAAAGACAATGTTTGGTTATGTCAAAATATAACAGCCCTTATGTTGGAAACTATGACAAACTCAAGTCAAAGGATTAAGACATAACTACTTTGAGATTCACTTAAGACAATAACCCATGTAGTGATCTCAATGCGAGTCCATCCAATACTTTGTTCTCTAACAAGTATCTATGATTATTGAATTATATCAACATATATATAATCATCTTATGATTATCAATCAATAATCATACTAGCTATATTTTATTATTATCAACATAATAATAAGTAACCAGGGATGATAATCATTATTATGTAGCATGCAAACAAATAATAATAATAAAACCTCTTTTATTAATAACCAAAAGGACATACAAAAGGGTCCAAGATAATGGTATAGGGCAAATACACTAACAATCTCCCACTTGCACTAGGCCTAATCATACAAGTATCTAATACCCATAGACCTAGTGTGCTGATCATGCTTGACCTGTGAAAGAGGCTTGGTCAGTGGATCTGCAATGTTGTCATTTGTGTCTACTTTGCATATTTTTATATCTCCTCTATCAATGATCTTTCGATTTACATTTATGTTATTCTATCTGAATTAATATTTGATGGATGAAAGTAATTTACTGATTAATATATATAGATATTTATCTAAATAGTACATATCTCAATGGTACTAGAGTCATTTTTAAAACTCAAGTATCAATTAAATTATTTATATCCAAGAAAAAAAAAATCATGTTATCTAATTTCTTACATTTTGGAATAAATTTAATAACACAATCTGTGATATTTTAGTACTTAAAAAAAAATAGTGTAAGAAAAAAGAAGAAAAAAATAAGGAAGAAAAAAATAAGGAGAACCAAAAAAGTCTTTTTCCTTTTATTGTTTAAGTTAATAAAGCAATAACACATTACTATAATTTTATCATTTGATTAAAGTAGTAAAGTTGATTTAAAGTTTTAGAACTGCATTGACATATGATACTTGCATGAATGAAATATAATTTTGTAAAGTAGATAGAAATTTGATTTTATTTAATTCATAAGTATTTGTTCAAGGTATTAACAGTTTATTTTGGCCTTACTAGCATTAATAATTTAAGGAATTAATTTTTTAAAATTTAAAAAATTTTATTAACACAATAATATATAAATTTATTAATATATTTTAATTACTAATATTACAATCAAGTTTTTTTTTAATATAAATTATTTTCATGGAGATTAAAACATATGACTTTTCTATGGTCTCCATGGCCAAAAAGTAAGACAACTATAAATACCCCAACAGCAGCATTATATTTATTATATTTCTGAGCAACGTCCGTTTGTTTTAAAAAAATATATACTTTTTTTAAAAAATTATTTTTAAATTTTTAATCTTTAAAGTATTCAGAAAAATTAATAAAAAAAATTTTTTTTTTTAAATAATTTTTTCTTTCAAAAATAAAATTTATTTTCTACATTTTAAAAATCTTATTAAAACTCTATTATAAATTTAGTAATATATTTTATATTTTAAATTAAAATTAAATAATAAAAAATAAATTATTTTATTAAAAAATATTTTTCACCAAAAACATTTCCACAAAGAATATAGAACTTATTTTCCTTTGTCTCAACTTTTTTCACATTAATTTGAGGTAATTTCTCCCAAATTTTCAACTACAAATGATAAAATTGCTATATTCATATTTCTTCTAATCATTTATAATAATATAAATTAAAAAATTTAAAATTTCAATTTCAATTTAGCCCCCTAAACTTCATGATTAAGCTTGGCAACTGAACCTCAGGCTTGACAACCCTGATTCCAGGGTCAAATGCTTTTGATAGAATTCCAACCATATAATATTAATATGCAAGAAATAAAAAAAAATTTCCATTATTTATGAGTAAAATCAATGAGTTGTTTCCCCACTCAAAGAAAGAAATAGCATGTAGTGGCAGCAAAAGGTTCCAACCAATTTTTTTTTTTTTTAAAAAAAATACTAAATTAGCATGTGAGGAACAAGTGCAGACTCCACTGCAGCTAATGAGCCAGAACAATGTTTATACAGTGATGTACAATCAAATCCTTGTAATTTTATCAATTAAAACTTTTTTAATGCTGTTACATTAAAAAAACATTAGTCAACTCCAATAAAATAATATGTTATTTGTTACTTAAATTTGATTTTTTTTCTTTTAATCCAAATTCTAAAGCAATTCAGAAAGTTCCCAGTTGCTAAATATTTTGTAAAATCTACAAGGGACTTTTTTTATTTTTATATTGTGATTATGTGATTATAAACTTCAATGACCGCCGAGTTTTCTATAGAGTAAAGACAAATCCTAAAAAAGAACGTTAGTTCAAAACTCATCAGATATTATTCAAACGAACCAACTCCATGCTGCGTATCTCAATCTGGTAACGTGAAGCAGGCCAGACAGGCCACACGAATGGCTCCGTACAAGAAAAGTCTAGCTCGGTGACATGGCGAGAGATAGAGGAGTAGATCTAGTTACTTCGCAACCCTGCCCGCATATACGCCAGAAGGAATTAAATGGCCAGGCGTGGAGAGAGGCACACATATTTAAGTGACAAAAACAGGTGGTATTATAGTTGAAAAGCGGTTAGACGTCACTAGCAGACAAAAAGAAAAAGAATAAAAGGAAAATGACGCCTCCTTCCCTAAGTTTTACACACCCATTTTAACTCTATTTTCTTTCCTAGACAAGTTTTACATACCCATTGTGACCCTATTTTCTGAATCTCAAAACATCACGTACCCTAACAATATGTTTAACCAGTCAGAGTTTATAAAGAAAAGTTCAAATGAAATGGAAACAAAAGCTTGTTTCGTCTTATTATTCTCTAGGCTTGTGGAAGGATAGAAGGTATAATGGGTTGGGATAAAGGTAAAACTCATAAGACTATACCGTATTTGCTCTCCTCTTGCGAAATTTTTCTTTCTACAAAAACAAGTGATACTATAGCTAAAAAGCAGTTAGACGTCACTAGCAGATAAAAAGAAAAAAAAATAAAAGAAAAAAAAAATAAAAGAAAATGATGCCTCCTTCCCTAGCTAAGTTTTACAAGTTTTACACACTCATTATGATCCTATTTTCTGAATCTCAAAACATCATATGACATACCCTAACAATATGTTTAACCAGTCAAGAGTTTCTCAGGAAAAGTTCAAATGAAATGGAAACAAAAGCTTGTGGAAGGATAGAAGGTATAATGGGTTGGGATTAAGGTAAAACTCATAAGAGCATACCATATTTGCTCTCCTCTTGCAAAATTTTTCTTTCTTTTAAAGTTAGTTTAATAGAAATAATAATAATAATAATAAATTATTTTAAAAAAACTAAATCCATTTATTTACGAAAATAACTTTTATGTAAAAAAATATTTTTTTAAAATATTTTTTATGAAAAATATTTTTCAAAAAATTTAAAAATTTTTTTTGATTATGGTTCAAAAATAAAATATATTAATAAATTTAAATGTAATAGTGTTAATAAGATTACCAAGTTTAGAAAATATTTAATTTTCTTTTTTATTAGAAAAATGTTTTTTTTTATTAATTATTATTTTTTAAATGTTCTAAATATATATATATATATATATATAAAATATTTTCCAACCGGTTAATTTGGAATTAAGTTAAAATATGTACATGGAAGGGTCAACGTAGACATGCTTGGTTTTCCACAATCCAATTATGGTTTTATGAGAAGAACAGTGCTTGAAAGATGATACATTACACTTAATCTGGACTCTGCATTCAAGCAAACCACTGCAATGCAGAAATATATATACAAAACACATACGGTGACAAACAAAAAGATTTCCCCTGCAATCAATAATAATAATAATAATGTGTGATTTGACTTTCCTATTCAGCATCCACAAAATCTATAACCCACAAAACAATGGGCAATTATAACAAACATGGCATCTTTTTAACATGAAATTGGAGCAGCACACTATTGTAAAGAAAGTTAGTATTATATATCAAGCATTGGGTTCCACATCATCCTCTATCTCACGCACTACTTGAAGAGGACCACTACCAAACATGAACCCACCACTGTCTGTGAGATTATTCACAAGTCCATTTCCATTTCCAAATAAACATACCTGTGGTTCTATCTGGTTCAACCGATTCCACTCTCCATCTGATAGACTCCAACTGAATATATCTATATTTTTTCTTATCCGATCCGGCTTCAGGCTACAAGGTAGGACACTTGTTCCTCTCTGTAATCCCCACCGAAGAATAACCTGCACCAACAAATATTTTCGCTATTCAAGAAATTAAGCACTAAATCATATCTCAATGCTAAATGTTTAATCTTTTTGTTCATATGTACTGTCCTATATTGCAGCAAAGCCATCTGTTATCGTCTCAGTCTATGGCTTACATTCCCATCTGACTAATGTTCAAGGCTCCATTTGTTTCAAAAAAATAATTTATAAGTGAAAACTGTTTTATAAAGAATGTTTTCCAATCAAATAACTTTTTCCCTTGTTCGATTGAAATTTTAAAAGACAAAAGGTATTAATAAGATTATGTATAAAAGTCAAGTGGTATTAAAAGACGAAATCATTTTCTTTAACAATTGCTTAATTTTCCCTTCGACCTGGAAAAATTTGTCTATTAGATAAATTTTTCCGAGTGTTCCCATAAGCGAGAAAATGAGAAAAATGTATTCAGACAGTATTTTCTGCAAAACAAATGTTGCGAAATATCATACAAGAAGTCTATATTTGAATCCTAAATTAATCCTATGGGAAAATATTATGATGCGACTTCTTAATATAATGAATTCAGAATCCAGCAATTGAACATGAAGAAACTTGTGAAGTGAAAAGACATTCAGTCCAAGTTGTAAGAGAACTCTGCTAATGAAAAAGGTTGATCATACAGAATAAGATCCATGTGTACAGCTAGGAGAAAAAGAGAGTAAAAGACGAGCACAGAAACATGCTGACTGAAAGCAACCATAGAATCACTATCAACAAAGAACACTAATAATAGATAAAGATTGCTGAGGAAACAGAGTATTTTAATCATCAATAGGCCAGAAAAAGCCAATTCCAACATAAAATGGACAATATAACCTAAAAACAGAAAACACCTCAAAATCAAACCCTTATGCACCAACATTCCAAGAGAAAAATCATAATATAATGACAACCCACAAATGAATTATCCAAACTTCTTCATATTGTCTGCCAACCTAAATAAGCTGACAATCAAGAGGTGACAAATTCATATTCAACTTCTGTAAGTGTTTTCTTCCCATCCAATGTTGATAAAGAAGATTTTATTGGAAAAGAAGGAAAAAATTGCAACGTTTAAGTAAAACCCAAAACAAGAGGCAAAAGTTACAACCTCCAATCATTTTGATTATTTCCTACAACACTAGTCCTCATTGCTGTCAATAAAGCATAATACCATAATCCATAGGTAATCAAATATAATTTAGTCACATTTTTATTATCTTTATTACTGTTTAAATACGCATTTTTCTAGTTTAAATTATATTTTTATGATATTTTTGCAAAAAAGGAAGAAAATGGAAACTTAGAGAAAATTTGCAAAAAAAAGCTGAAAAATCGATTTGGCCGAAGTGATTTGACTCACTTGCAGAAAGCTGAAGCAAAAACCTGGAAGCAACTCACAGAAATGATTTGGGCAAGTGATTTGCCTAAATCAACTTCCCAAATCAAATTGACGCCGGCAAAATCCAGCAGCTCGGGAAAAGAATGAAAGTCAAAACTCCAAAAGTATTAGAGTCCTATCCCACTTCAAATACCATAAGATCAATCCTATGACAACTCCAAGAGCCACACCAAAGAAAATCCTTCCCTAAAGGAGTTTTACTTATAATAAAATACAAAGGCAAAGGAGGGATTAAAAGACCATCAAGAGACTAAGTCAAAATAGGATTCCAATTCCAAGAAGGATTAGGACTCCTCACCTATAAAAGGGGATAGCACAAACCAGCAAGGGATCTTCACAATACATTCAGATTTTCGACAGCAACTTCCCTCCCCTTTTCATCTTTCTCTTTTTGTGTTTTTGTTCACCATGAGTGGCTAAACATCTTTTTATCTAGTTGAAGTTGGAGAAATTTTAGTTTATGATGAATTGGGAGATTTAAAACTCCATTGTTAAACTTCTATTTTTCAATATTTATGCAATTTGTTCTTCATGCTATTATTGTCTTGCTATTAGAATCAATTAAGGCTTGTTGCTTTTAATTGCATGAGTAATATATTATTAGTTTGAATAATTTGGGTCCGTAATTGCTTAGATTATTTGAATACAAGTACAATTGGTTGCATGATCTAAACTTGACCACGCGGTTGGCAAGGTTAGAATTAGGTTTCTCTTAGTCTTAATGCAGTTAAGAGTTAAAAAGTAAAAAACCCCAAGGACGTTCCTTGGCAACTTGTTAACTAGTGTTTGATTAGCGAACATTTCCTAATCGAACTAAAACTAAGGAGGAATTTGATTGTGAGAAGCGTCTTCCCCATCCTAAACTAATTTATTGAAATAAATAGGAGTATCAAAGAATCAATGATCAATTCTAAGACTGAAATGCATCCATGCTTCAACTAGAGTCCTTTTACCATTGATTTACTCATCTTTTTAATTATTGCTTTCTTTTACTCAGTTTTAATTTTAGTCTACTATTATCTAAACCAACCCTCCTTTATTTTACTTTTATTATTAATTTGCTCAAGTCATTATTAGGAGAATCCTTAGTGTCAAATCCCTGTGGTTCGACCCTATTACCACTATCTATAAGTTATTTTGTTGATTGATAATAGGTTTATTTTTTACGGCTTCGACAACCGCTCTCAATAGGCCTCTTTCCTTTTTCCTGAAAAGGTTCTAAATTTTTCATTTAGAAATCCCTGAACATCTCTAGATATTCCTGACTTCCTCAAAAGGTACCAACAAACCTATTCCAAACATTCAAGTAGTAGTGCAATGAAGAGTTGAAAATTGAGATTCACATCCCCCCCCCCAAAAAAAAAAAAAGCACATAACAAATATATTTCATAGGAAATAATACTTCCCGGATTCCTCGAATACAAAATGGATGATGAGAGAGCCACATTCTAAAGCATTATAATCACATTTTACTTGTATTAGACTCCAAAGATAAGTGAAATGGTCAATAGTACCTTCAAAAAGTACTTTCAGTGATGGGGCACCACCTAGTTGTAAGCAAATAAAATAGGTAGTAAATTGCACGCCAGATAATAAAATACCCTGCAATTCACAATCTATAATGAAATTCTCAAAATCTTGCATAATAATAGGGACCTGCTCTTGCTACTCTAGTATTTTAATTCACGTTTATAGCCAAAATTATCAATCTTTTATAATAAAATCTAACATTATTAATTTTTCCATAATTACAGCCTAAACAACTAAACTGAATTTGGAAAAGTAAATGACAAACAATAATAAAATCCTTTAAATTTTAGTTGATCAATAAAATAATCTCTAAAATTAATATTTTCATTTCAACAATTTCTTTTTTTTTTTTTTTGCAAATCTCGCTATTGCCCCCTTATTTTATATGTATATATATATATATATATAAGGACTTAGTTAAAGAATACTGAAAATTAATTAAAATTCAATTAGTGAAATATTAGTTTTAAACTACTTGTAATAGTATTTAAAACACCATTTTTTGCTCTTGAAACTCATTGGCTTATGTCAAATTCATTCATCTCAGCATGATAGTGGAATAATTCAACGATTTAACAAAGAGAAAGAGTTTTCAAAAGAAAAACAAAATATAAAAAAGGTGAGTGTTGGAATGGTTTTTAATATTTTTCTTACTCTTTTCAAATAATTTAATTTTTATGTCAATTGGATAAATATAAACATCATGTGAAGCTTTTAGAAAGTAGTTTAATTTTTGTCGTTTAATGAAAATAATTTTTACTTACTGTTCAATTATTAAAATGTTAATAAAATAAATCTTTTTAGATTAAAGCATATGATTTTTCTATTTTACTTAATATTATTGCATATTAAATAGTGTTGAGCATAAAAGAATAATATGCACATGATTTGGAATAGTGTGGGTATAAATATTTATGAAATATTCTTATATATAATAAATATAAAATATGTTTATTTTGATATTTTATTATAATAAATATTTTTTATATGTAAAATAATATCAAACATATTTACTTTTTCAATATAAAACTTAAATTAAGTTTTTTTTTTAATAATAAGAAATTATATTATAACTTACCATTAACTTTTTCCGGGTTCAATTTAATCATTTGATTATAATTGTGACATTGAAAAGAATTTAAATATAAATATAAAAAGAGAACGATATAAGAAGTTATCTGCAACAAAACATAGGAAAAAAACCTTTGAGAAATAAAAGTGACAAGGAAAGAAGCTAATAAAGGATTAGCAAAACTTGTGGTAAATATTTATCCAATTTGCACTAAAAGTTGGGGACACGAAAATGGAAGAGATGTACAAGCTTGTAGGACTAAAAGAGAAAAGGAGAAAGAAATCTAAATTAGGTCAAGTGCATTAAAGATGATAATCAACTAGTCTTATCGAGAGATGGACAAATTAAAAAGAAATCTTGATGCTACTTTGATAAGTTGGTAAATGCTAGTTGCAAACACAACTTTACCAACTTTAATATTCCTTTGGCATATGGAAAAATAGAAAGATGACAAACGAACAGAGGAAGAGCACTTTGGTTCCTATCTTTAAGAAAAAAAGAGAAATCCGAACTTGTACAAACTATCGAGATATTAAACTAACAAGCTGTATGATGAAGCCATAGAAAAGAGCAATGAGCATAAACTTAGGAGCAATACTAAAGTATCAGAGAACAAGTTTGTTGTATGCTTGGTAAATCTACAACAAAACATATTATGGTATTAAGAAAGTTCATGGAAATATAATAAGGAGAGGAAGGAAGGTCTCCACATGGTATTTATTAACCTAGAAAAGGTATATAATGAAGTATCAAGGAAAACACTATGGTGGGTGCTATAGAAGAAAGGAGTTAATATTAAAAGTTGCAGTGACATTAGTATTTGGTGGCTTTGGAGAATAGGGAAAATTCTAATGCAACTATGAAATTTTGTATGGCATTGCAGAGGGGTTAGAGTTCGTATTTGTTCTAAAGGTGCTGAAGGAAATACAGGCTGGTTTAGGGTAGTAATGAAATCTTCTACTACTTCCAAGGGAGCAATCTACAATGCGTGAAACAAAATAGCACATCTTGTTATCCTAACCACAACCCAATTAAGCCAAGAAGAAAGATTCACAAAATTGTGGTATTAACCTCTCCAGCTTAATCCACAACTCTTTGAACCTGTTTTGATATTCATCTACTCTTCCCTCTTAGATCATTTTCATAAACTTCTCCACCACATTCTCCAGTCCTGGTTCTCCAAATCTACCACAGATATCCTTCTCAAAATCCTCTCAAGCATGAAGACCTCTTCCTCTAATCCAATTAGGGCTGAGCAGAGTATTGGTAAAACTGGAAAAACCGAATCGAGCCAATTTATTTGATTTTTCAGTTTGGTTTTTTCGATTAATCGGTTTGGGTTTTACTAAAGATTTTAAAAATTTTTGGTTTTTCATTTTGGTTCGGTTATTTAAGCTACAGAATTGAATTAACCAAACCAATATTTGTAAACCATATAATAATACTCCTAAGCTGTTTTGCATTAGTATACACAACATTTTAAAGCAAAACCCCCTATTTACAAAGTTACTAGGACCAAGTAACCCAATACACTCTGTACTGTACATTTTGAAGAAAAATTCCGCTTGATCTCTCGGTCATTATGAGAATCTCATCTCGCATCTCAATTCCCAATATCCAAAACCAGATGCTTGCTACTCCACCATCAACTTCTCTAAGATTTCATTAATTGTCGTCGTTGCCCCCTCAATTGCACACCTGTTGCTTCCTTCTCTGACTGTCTTCTTTGATCTAACTCATCACCTCTTCTTCTTCTTTGATTCCCTCAATGCCGTTGTTCTTCAATTTTATTCATCAATTCTTCTTCTATTTTTTTGTTAGTCCTTTGTATTTGAGCGACTGGTCTAGTTTGATTAAAGTCACATATGAAGATCATTTGTATTTGAGTATTATGTTGATGGTTGGCATTGAAGATGATGAAGTTGTTGGGAATGCTGAAACTACCACCACTACACGCTCACATCTGGAATTGATTTTTGCATGCTTGAAAATTGATAAGTTGAGTTTTGATAGAAATTTATGGACATTGAGTATTTCGTGGCCTTCATTTTGCAATTTTTGTTATTTCCTTTTGCATTTCTGTGCATTGCATGTTGTTGATCTAGATATTTTGGTCTTTGCATCAATGTTATTAAGATGAGAAGCGTGACGGATCCCCTATTGCTTTAGGTGAGAGGTGAGAGGTGAGAGGTGAGGTGACGCCTTTTTGAAAGCCGAAGCAAAAAGGTTTTTATATTTTTAAAAGTATATATATATATATATATATATACACACATAAATACATTCATGAACACATATTCAAAGGGTATTTATAATATAAGAGAAATAAATCAATAATGTATTCTCCATTTAATCAACAATCAAATCAATAATACAAATATACAAAATACATATATAAAAACCATCTAAAATAAATATAAAAACAAATAACTTTTGAAATTCTAAATTAAAAACAATAGAATACTACTCATTTAAAATAAATAAAAAAGCAATCTATAATTTCAAAAAGTATTCAATTATAAACAACAAAATAACATAAATTAATAAAGTAATTATCTAAACTTGCACAAAGAAAAAGAGAAAAAAAAGTTAGTCACGTATTTGGAGAAAGAATAGAAAATAATGTATTTATGAAAGATGAGTAGAAGTGGAAAAAAAAAAAAGAGAAAAGAAAAATTATTGCATGGTGTAGCTGGTGTAGGTATAGTGAGGAAGAGGAGAAGAGGAGAAAAAGACAAAAGAGAGAGGAAGAGTTATTATCCTTTATTATATTTCTAACAACCGCTACTAACATAGAAAAAATAAAAAGAAAAAATAAGTAAAAAAATATCCCAAAAGCATTTATGAAAAAAGAAAGAAAGAAAATGAAAGTTGCAGAGAAGAGGCGCGTCTCAAGGCGCTTGGTGCCTTCCTTCATTGAGGCAAGCGGCTCAATGAAGGTGTCTCGTTTGGGCCAGGCGAGGCGGGGTAGTGGTGCCTTGCCTTGCCTGGTGTCTTTTCCGACGCCTTTGTTAGTGTATTTGCTCTAGACCATTATCTTGGACCTTTTTGTATGTCATTTTGATTATTAATAAAAGAGATTTTATTATCATTATTATTTGTTTGCATGTTACATAATAATGATTAACATCCCTGGTTACTTATTATTATGGTGATAATAATAAAATATGACTAGTATAATTATTGATTGATAATCATGAGATGATTATGTATATGTTAATATAATTCAATAATCATAGATACTTGTTAGAGAACAAAATATTGGATGGACCCGCATTGAAATTACTACATGTGTTATTTTCATAAGTGAATCTCAAAGTAGTTATGACTTGAGATTGTCATAGTTTCCAACATAAGGACTGTTATGTTTTGACATAACCAAACATTATCTTTAATTGGATAATCATAAAGGTTATAATTGAGTATAATAGAAACTATGTAGAGGATATTGAACAATCAAGATAGAATTTGTCTCTTTGAGAAAGATATCTTCTAAGCCCTTCGATAAGTGAGACTGAGAAATGCATGGCCGTGCTCAAATGATTTGATAGTATGATCAATATCATTTGGTTTTATTAGTCTACTTAGAGATCGAGAAATCACAAATTTGAACATTATAAGTTTGACATTGACCATGACTTATATTCAAACTAGATATCGTGTGACAAAGGGATTAATACATATTCTATTTATTAAGCTTTATCGGACTATCGATCCTCATATTAATTGGGTAGTCATAATGTCTTGCTAGAGGCCGCTTATGACTTATGGGCCTTGTGGGACTGGGCCTATTGCCGATTAATGTGACCTATTGGGTCACACATAAAAGAATGTTGTTGATGTGCTATGTCATATTAATGGGCTAAAAGCCCATTAGTATAATTAATAATAATAAAGATATTATTATTAATATTAATTATTTATTATTATTAATTATTTATTATTATTAATATTAATTATTTATTATTATAAGATAATAATATTTAAAAGATCTGCAGTCTATCTGTAACGGTTACAGATAAAAGATTTTTCGGTTTTCCTATTCAAAATGGACTTATCACATACGATATTTGAGTATCTGCAAGATTGTGATAGTTTGTTATGAACACAACTCTTTCACAAAAAGAAGTGTGGGAAAACAAAAGACTGAAAAACGAATAAAACTTCTTATGCGAATTGTGGGAGTAAGATTTTGGAGAAATCGTTTTTCTGAGTTGCAGATTGGAGAGTACATGGCTTATCCATCCGTTGAGAGAGCTAGCACTCTAGAAGGATAAAAGACGTTCGTGTGGATACCATTGAGGGTATTCGTTTCAAAAACAGCACCATCAGTCTGGAACTGTATCTTCTCGTCGAGTCTAACAGGTTAGTCTCTTATCCTTCCTTTCGAAATAAACGAAGCACTCGAATCCTGTAAGGGCAATAGAGATTCTTTTTTCGCTGCGTGTTTTGGATTGCAGTAATCTCTAGGTTTCCTAGCAGCCTTAATACTGGATTGCATTAATCTGGATTTTGAAGTTTAAAATTTCTATTATGCGTTTGGAATCTGATAAACCAAACCAAACCAAATCAAAAGTTTTTAGTTTGGTTAGATACCTTTGTTTTTTTTTTTGGTCTATAAATTTACACTTTGATATTTTGGTTTTTTTTAGTTCAATTTGATTCATAATTGAACTAACCAAACCATGCATATGCTTATTTCAACTAGAATCAAACTTGCAATACTCTCACCATTTGCTCCCTTGCTGCTTTGTAGACCTCAAAAGTATTTAACACATTTCCTTTCTAAGCCCTACTGCTATATATGTCATCAATGAACTTGTCAAAATAAGGAAGTAAAAAATTGCTCTTACTTATTGTTGATTGGAGTCTAAATTTTGATGATTATGCTCTAACACTTCATAAAATAACAAAATTATCTTTAATAAGATGAGAATCACTTATCATTTTAATAAAATTTTGAGTACTATCGGCAAAATTTTAAACATAGTTAGTAATAAGTAGCCCAATTTCTTATTATTTTTGAACATGTAATAAATGAAATAGCTAACTTGCTTTTAATTGTTATGATTCAGCTAATTTTCTTTTAATTGTTATTATCTTTTACGAGTATAGGTGTTAAATAATATCTTTTATTATTTCAGTTTAGGTATTCAATGTGTTAAATATAAATAGTATAAAGGTATAAGCATGTAGTTCGACTAAATTTATTCTCAAACACTACCGATATATAGAATGCAGAAGGAGCCGCACATATAGCTTGCTTTAAGAAGTGCATGTACAACAGACTCTCATGCATTAGAATGGTTGTTACAAATACACTATATTGCTTAACACATAGACTTACATGCTTAGCTTTTACTTTAAATGTTTCTTGAATCATATTTTGCTATTTTTGTACACCATTAAGAAAACATGTAACAAGATTCACATCATTATACTCCAAAAGTAATAGCAAGAGGAAACGTCAGTAGAAGCATAACACCATATCATATTAATTACATAAACTAGCAGATTTTGTTGTATAATGTCGAAACATCCTAGATAAGGCAAGTTAGCAAGTTGTAATAATCATAAAAAATCCATTTCAGAATGTTACATGCGCCACTTTCCGTACCATACCAACTACCAAAGTATATTTCTTTGCTTTAGGACCAATTAGACATTGTTTCTTGGTTTCAAAAAAATTATAAATATCTAAAATTTATTTGCATTACTACCATAGTAGCATAGAAAATGAATATTTTCACCACTTGTAAGCATGGTGATTAATCTCTTATACATTTTGTTTTCTACATTCTATTATTTGCATAGTCTATTAGCATTTGAGAATAACACAAATCAGTTACCAAGAACAAAAGCTAAGTATTAAAAGCCATAAATTTATATTCTTTATTGTTTATAAGTTTCCCTAATGGTGCATTGAAAACTTGTTGACCTAGGGTGCAAATCTTGTTGATTATAAAATACGATAGGCGATTTTGAAAATACTTTATTCTCTTGTAAACTTAGAAGTTATTAGGGAAATGGACTCCCATCACAAGATTGTAATTACATTATTGATATTCTAACTTTTTCAATTGTAACCCGAGTTTGAACTTTTTAGACAATCAAGTGCCCAACAGGGAAATATAGATCTAGAAGATGCATTTGGTCAAATTTACTAACTGAAATAGTAAAATCAACCATTTTACTCTAGTAATATCCCTATTTTTCCATTTCATTCTTCTCTTTCACTTCATTTCTCTCTCCATTACTTTGTCTCCACTTTCCCATTACTTTGCCTCTATAATCCAAAATTGTTTCAAAAATTGAAACCTATATCTCCCAAAATAAATCACAAGACTTCTCATTATTTATTTCACATGGACCAGGCAATGCAATATCCAATGTGTCGCTCATCTTTAGTTGCTAAGAAAATGTAAAAGGAAATAAAAATAGAATTGCATGGTCAATAAGAGTAAGCAAAAAAGAAGGAAGGCTTGTTTTGCTGGCAAGATGCACGAGAAAAGAATAAACTTGTTTGGTTATTAAGAAAATGCAAACAAAATAATCAAATACCAATTTTTTATACTGGACATACCTCTCAAGTTATGATCTTTGAGGTAGATAGAATTGAGAAGAGGATAATTAGAAAAAGAGAATGTAAATAGACAAAAAGAGGAAGTGAGAGATGAATAGTGTAAAAGGGTAAGGACACTATTTTTTATTAGGATAAAATTTCTCATTTAGTATTTTGTTTATTAGGACAAAATTGCTCATGTTAGTATTTTAGTGAGTAGATCCAACCATAGGTAACAATTAAAATAAATATATCTGTTTCAGACACTTTATTTCAAAACTAAACATTCAATCACTAGAATAGCAAAATGAAAAGTTAATATCAACGGTATAGTTATTCCCAAAATAAAAGGAGGCAAGGAATGATTTCAAAAGGAAAAGCATTCAATCATAACCACCAATTACATATATATATATATAATCACACTTAATACTGTCAGATCTTTTGAAGGAGATGCAGCAGAGTCAAAATTACCTGTTCAGGAGTCTTTTTGAGCTTATCTGCTATCTCTGAAACAACTGACAGTTTCAGCATGGGTCCATGTACAGATCTTGATCTCTTAAATGATATGCGAGGAGTACCAGGTTCATCCTCCCCTGATCCACTATCAGATGTTCCAGGACTTGATGTAGGAACTCCTAAAGGAGTGTGAGCAGATACATGGATACCCTTCAATTGACAGAATTTTACTAATTCATCTTGCCTCCAAAAGGGATGCAACTCAACCTGAAAAAAACTAATGATAATCAATCAATTAAGAACCTCAAATTCATGCAAAAGATTCATTAGAAGGATAGCACTCTCAGATGAAGAGCAAAAAGAAATTAACAAAAGAAAAACTGTTAAACAAATACAATAAAATAATTCTGTGATGTCAAGAAAAAAGCTACAACTAGAAAACAATAAATAGATTTGGGCACCGTGATCATAGTCACTGCTTTGGATTAGGCAGCTTTCTTTAGCTTTACAGTACTTAGGAATACATATTACTTCTCTCAAGAAATTTCCAGTTATCCTTTCAGAAGAGCTTTAATGGTTCCTTTGTTGCTTTAGTGACTAAAAGATTGAGGGCATTACAAATCTCAAAATTACTTAGCTGATGGAAAACAAATCCAAGATAAACTGTTTTTGGATGATGAATGATGAATTGTGAAATTAGAGTGACTTTTGCAGGGTGACTTGCAAACTTGACAAGAAAAGCCAAATAAACATTGTAGTCCATCATTTATTTATTCATGTTATAGTATAGGTGGATGGGTTTCCCACGGAATGGACTCTAAATTGGCATAGCATCAGAGTGAACAAATCATTTCCCACATTCCCTATGCCCATGACAATGTCTTGCTTTGTGATAAAAGATGACATAGTTTAGAATTATATCATTATCCTTTGAAATACTAGGGAATTGGGGATCTGATTTGGCTAAGTGAAATGATTACAATGGGCTGCAGTTATTTTGATGATTTAACTTCCATTTTGTGTTGTAAAGTTGGGAAGCTTCCTCTAACCTATTCTGGACAGTTGGATTATATTGGGTGCTTCTTTTAAATCTTAAGGTACTACAAACAATACTTCCCCTTTCTTATGTTTATTCCCAAATCCATAGAAATAGATTAGAACATCCAATGAGATTTTCTTTGAATAGGAGATGATACTTAAAAGTTCAGTCTATCAATTGGGGTAAGGCAATGACAGCTCCATTTAAAGGAGGCATTAGTGTGAAAGACTCAGTGTGGTCTAATAAAGATTTTATACTATGCATAAGATGAAGAAATTCAGGAACAGATAAGTATAAGCATTGAAGGGAAAAGTGGTTATGACTAGTTAAAGTTGTTACAGCTGTTAGAACTTAGGAATAAGAAAACAGTTACTTTGGAGGGAATTCTTGCATAAGGGAGAACTGAGATACTGTACAGAGCATTCAGATTCTAAATATCAATAATACTCTCTCTTCCTCCTATCTCTCTCTCCCTCTCTATCCCTTCTGCTATACCTCATCTCTTCTCTGTTATCTTCTAGTGGCTATTCTCTTCTATTCCTCTATTCTCTCTTTTCCTAAATTCTCTTCTTTCTCTCGATTTCATATGCTATTACTTTGTTCTTTCTCAATCAGGGTTTATACCTAACAATTGGTATTAGAGCTATAAAGGGAGAGTCGTATCCATGGTTTTAAATCTCAGTCGTGGTCGCGAGTAATGGAAGCAGGCCTGCAACGACTGTAATGTAATAGTAACGGTCTGGTGCTATGCAAATTTTTTAAATTAATTTGCAAAGTTCATAAAATGAAATGATATTGATTAGATTTAATTTAGAACAATGTATACAAATACACAACAAATATAAATACATTAAATATAGACTATTTAACTTAAATTAAGCATCATATAGTTTAAAATAAGAAAAACCAACACAATCTTTATAGATCAAGTAAAATAATAGCTTAAAGTACAATTTTAATTCAAAATTAACACTTTAATTCATAAAAAAAATTAAAAAAAGGGAAAAAAGCAACTAAAAATCAAAATGCAGAAATTCTAACTAATATTTTAGAAGAAATAAGCTTGAAAATGCAGTGATTTATGATTGATCTAAGCTTGTATGAGAAATATGAGGAAACATTGGAATTTGAAAGAGAAAGGAAAGATAAAATTTAAAAAATATTGTGTTTGAAGTTGCTGGAGAGTGTGGAAACCGATAAAAATGAGAATAGGGGCAAGAGAGAAAGGATATAAAAGAATTTCAATTCTTGGTAGCAGCCGTTACTGTTACCTCGAGGTCGATAACGGCCGTTACATCATCAACTCAAGGGAGCCATTGTGTAATGGGGTAACGAGTAATAGCTCCCCCCAAAAGTAGTAACATAACAGTAACGTAATGGCCATTTTTTAAAACCATAGTCACATCATGTCACATAAACTGATTCTGGGCTGGGCATCACAAGAATGGCTTGATCAGTTGTAGTGGGTCCTGACACCATCAAACTGGCGGAATCGGATGATCATGCAAGATGCCTCTAGGGGGATTCTCGAAAGACCCGAAAGGATGTGGAAAGATCAAGAATGGAGAGAATAGAGAGAAATAGAGAAGAGAGAGAAATTGATAAGAGAAGAGGGATAGCATAAGAGATAGAGAGAGATAGGAGGAAGAGAGAGTATTATTATTCTTTAGAATCTGAATGCTTTGTACAGCATCTTAGTTCTCTCTTATACAAGAATTCCCTCCAAAATAACTATTTTCTTGTTCCTAACAGCTGTAACAACATTAACTACTCATAACCACTTTTGCCTCCAATGCTTATACTTCTCTGTTCTTGAATTTCTTCCTCTTGTACATAAAAGAGTATTACTAGTGAGCTGGACCATTTTCCTTTGCACTTAAGATATGAGGTAGAGGTATCTTAGTGATGGCATAAAGATTATCTCTAATGAATAATTGGTGGCGAACTGGTGATAGACTAGGATTAATTTCCTCTTCCACAAAATTGGTCAGTTCTATAAAATTGTGCTAAAGCCAACTATGTTGTATGGGAGTGAATGTTGGACACCTAGAATACAACATACCCACAAGAGAAATACAGTAGAAAATCCAGATATTAAAATGAATATCTAGTAACATGACAATAGATAAAATTAGGAATGGCCATATCCACCAAAGAATGCATATAGCACAAATTGGGAACAAAATGAGAGAGGGACGTTTCAGAAGGTCTGATCATCTCCAACATAGATAATTGAATGCTTTAGTACTAAAGTGCAATAAGCTATAATAGGAGTGAGAGGGTAAAAGGGGTTACCTAAAATGACATGGAGGGAATTAGCATAAAAAAATTTACAAAATATGGATACTAATATAAAATTGGCTTCAGAAAAGGTTAATGATGCTATCCATATGGTCGATCCCAACTAGTTTGGGCATAAAACTTTGCTATTGTTGTTGTTGTTGTCTTGCCTATATATTTTGGCTTCAAAATAAGAAGGCAATTTGTTGGGTAACCTATCTTTCTTTCACCAAGGAGGCCTCTAATTGTCCTCATTAGACATATGCTTGAGAGAAAGATGGTTTCCATTGATCCTCTTTAGGAAACTACTCTACAGCTTACCAATCTGACCTTAAGATGGGGGTCAATGAACTCATTAACTGGATGAATTCCTATGAAGAAAAACTCAAGATAACAGAAGTGCTCACAAATTAGCGAGACTATTCATGAAAAAGGTTTCAAAGACAGCCCTAGATTGGCATTCATTATATGGTGTGCTTCTACAGTTCTATTATATCCATTTTAATTATGATCAGTTTTAAAAGAAGAAGATTACATGAAAGAAAGGATACTTTTGGTGCAAACGAATAGGGGAAGAGAATGCCAATCTTTCCTTAATCACTGCAAAGTGGATGAAATTTTGGGCTCTTGTCTGAAGGATGACAAAGTGAAGGGAAAACTTTAGGCAATGTTGCCTTACAGGGGGGTTTCACTCTTCTTTTCCTTTTCTATATTTACATATACACGCTCACATAAAATAAGGAACTGGTATAAGCAAATTTAAATGATCATAAAGTGAAGGAGAAATGAGAGATGTACAATCAGAAATGCAAACAAATATCCTGTTTAAAGTATAAAAAGAATAAGAAACTCAATCAGCCGTCCAAATTTAGAAAATGAATTACTCGCTAGCAGCTAGTCAGAATAAAGCAAGATGAACAAAATTTCATACACACATCTTCAAAAAGTTACCACAGTCTCTTAAATCACCAGCTCCAATGTCTCAAGAAATGCCATATTTTTGGTTTGAAAAAGGAGAAGAGAAGAAAAATAACTTCTTTCAGGCTGCATTTATGTGCAAAGTCAGAGGAGGAGATGTTGGGCGAGCCAGAAAAAAAGAAATATAGATTGATGATGCTATGCTGTGCATCTAGTTCTCCATCTTCCTGCTCAGTAATTTGCTAACTCTTAGTTGACCTGTGTATTTAATATTCATCCCAGTGGCCCTTATCATAAAGAACTCATTAAAAAGCATTGGCAACATATACCAACGATCATCCAAGAAAGAAGAGAATTGGCTAACCGGAAAGCCACATGATCATATCACAAGCAATGTATCACAAGTGGTTGTGCAGATTTGATCATAAAAATAAATTATTTTTAAAAAAAATAATAATAAAAAGAAAATGACATAAGAAGCAAATTGTGATCGCCTAACCTGATTGACGGCAGGGACGATTTTTGCAAATTTAAGCAACTCCTTGATCTGTTGAATATTGAAATTACTGACTCCAATAGCTCTTACGAGACCTAACTCGACAAGACCTTCCATGGCCTTCCAAGCTTTCTTCAATCGATTCAAGAACTGTCTATACTCAGTCCCAGACTTGGAAGGAGGATCAGTGGCATCACCAAAGGCTGAAATATCAGGCCAATGCATCAAATAAAGATCCAAGTAAGAGACTCCAAGATTCTTAAGAGAAACCCTGACATAATTGTCGATCTTATTGAGGGAGTTCATGGTACAGTAGAGCTTAGAGGTTAAGAAAACATCTTCCCTCTTGAGCGATGCATTGAAAGCCTGAGCAAGCGATTCCCCAACTTCAACCTCATTTCCATAGAGATGGGCACAGTCTATATGTCGATAACCAACAGATAATGCAGTTTTGACAGCCTGAACACAGAGGTCCCCACCACTCTGCCATGTTCCCAGGCCAATGGCAGGAATTTTGGCTCCCGTGTTCAAGACAAAGTAAGTTCCAAGAGCCCCACCCTTTCCCTTCATCTCCTACAAGATCGAATTCAATATTCCTATTTCAGAATTCTTAACTAAAACCCACAAAGAAAATCGAGAAAAAAAGCTGGTTTTAAAGCATTGAAGAAGAAGAATGGAGTGGAAAACAATAACCCATCAACCCAATTTTCATCAAACGGAAGGGATTCTTGCATTAACAGAGGGAACAAGAACAACGGAACTTTAGAAAAATCAAACAATCCCAAAGAAAAAAAATAATATAATAATAAAATAATAACAATAATAATAATAAAAGTAAGCAAAGGTTGGGTTGGTGGTCAACAATGGCAGCAACAGCAAGCCAAAATACAAGACAAATGCTTAGCTGTAAATTCAATCCTTTTTCTCTCTATTATCCAAAAGACCAAATTGTCCAGCAAATCAATAGTACTTATAACGGTAAACTGAGAGATAATTGGGTAATTAACAGAAACGGCTGAATCTAGAAACTCACAAATTACAATAGAGTTATTGCAAATCCAACCAAACACTCTACCCAAAACGGTTGGTATTAAAAAAAAAAATGTAAATTATATATTTTAATGATTGAGTTAAAGCCTAATTAATAAATAGGTTCTTTTTTTTAAATAAAAAATTAAATTTTTGATATTTAGTTTATCTAAATTAGAGGTGATTCTTTCCCTTTCTTCACATATATTGCTTTTTTAAAAATAAATTATATTTTAATTATTGAATTTTAATATAATAATAAATTAATTATTATATTTTTAAAATATAATATTTAAATTCTAATATGATCAATTATTCTAAACTCTAAGTTGTTTTATTTATTTTTAGCAGTTAAAACCATGTAAATATTTATATTATCTCTTTTTAAATTAATATTTAGTTAAAATTTTATTTATTTTTTTAATTTATTAAAATTTAAACGGTTTATCTTTTATTTTTATTTAAAAAATTATTTAAATTCTTAATCACTTTTATTCAAATTATCACATTCAACTAATTTTTAATACTTTTATTTTTTAATTTTTATTCATTAAAATATTCCAAAACTTTATAACTCTAAAACTTTTAAAAATAGATTTTTCATTCGATTTCTAAAAAACTTATAATTTTAACTACTTTTAAGAAATATTAAGTAGTCTCAAATAAGTTATAGACTTTTATAAAGTATTTTAAATGAAAATTTATATTTTTAAAAATTTAACTACCCATTAACTTTAACCTAATCTATATAATAGATAAAATAATTATAGTTTTGGATAGATTAAATATAAAGAAATTTAAAATTTTAATTTTAAAAATATAACAATTAATTTATTAATTATATTAAATTTAAGGACTAAATTAGAATTTATTCAAAATAAAATGCTTCATTCATATTGACAAAAATTTAAGTGTTCATAAGATATTTTAGATATTTAAAATATTTATTTTTTTATTAATTTATTGACTAATATAATTATAAATGTAAAAATCTCTAATTTGAATTAGAGATGAATGTAAGTGTTTAATTTTAAAAATATAGAAATTGATTCATTAATTATATTAAAATCTAAAGATCAAACTGTAATTTATTCTTAAAAAATTCAAACATTTATAATAATTTATATTTATATCTAAAATTTAAATTTTAGATAATAAAATCAAACATTCTCAATTTATTACGATTATAAGCAGAGTATTAAATTCAGTTTTGAAAATTTAACAATAAATTACAATATATCTACTAAAATTTTATTTGACTAAATAAAATAGTCTTTAAAATAATTTTTTTTATTTTAACAATATCTTATTTTAGTAATTCCATTATTTATTCTGAGACGGTTGGGAACTAGACTCTATTTATTATCCAATTTTATACCACTTCTTTCTTGGTAGAGTTTCTGAAGGATGCTACCATTTTATTTTGTACTTTTTTATTATGACTGAAATATTTAATTATGTTATATATTGAAAATCGAAATACTACTGATATATTCAAGAAATAAAAAATTTTATAAAAAATACATTAAAGGAGCTATACACTTTTCATTTTGGGCTGGCTTATAGTTACTTTTAAAATACTGATATACATGAAATTCAGCGATACCTCTGTACTGCCACTATTTTAAAAATCAATTTGGAAATCTTGTGGTTGGTTTAATGCTATATATATATAGAGAGAAAAATAAAACTTTATAGACTAAAACCTATAATATATCATTTCATTTAATATTATTGATATGAAAAAGAGTTTTCATATATGAAAAATATGCAGATAATTTATAATGTTAAGTATATATATTAAATGAAATACTGTAATATCTAATATCTATATATGATATTTTATATATTAAAAATTTATATGTAATAAATATTTATTTAATATAATATATTTAATATTATAAATAATAAATATAAAAATATATTTACTTTCAATATAAAATTTAAATTCAACGGCTATATATTTATTAGGAAAATTTATAATTTCATACTTAATTATTGATATTACTAGTCAGCTGATTTTGTATTTTGAGAAACTCTGTTAAAATATTCTAACTTTTATATTATTAACTATATAGTTTTTCTATCAATTTTTTTATCTGTTTTCCTATTAAAAACTCTGTTAAAGGTAGAGAAATTTTTAAAAATTCAAAATTACTCTCATAACTATTAAAACAATCTATTAACAAAATTTTAACAAATCTATCATTTGCAACCCAAAATGATGAAAGAAAGAGAGGAGTTCTAGAGAAATTGATAAAAAATAGCTAGAGAAATTTTAACAAAATCTTCATCTGTCCAGATTGGGATATATACATAAACTTGTTTCCAAACCACACACAATCATGATGCAATATTGTAAACAAGCAACAACCCATCAACAAATTAAAATTTTGATAAGCTTTAACAAAATTTCAACCAAACAAATGCAATGAATGCAAAACCACAAAATCTTAGAATCAAAATCCAAAATAGATCTCAAAATAAGAAGACATATAAAATCCAAGAAGAGAAAAAAATACAACAAAATATAAAATATAATTCAATGAAAAGAATATATAATGAGATAGAAGAACCCACATCAATCCAAGAAGAAAAACTCATGTCATGATGAAGGTGAGAGGGAGACTTGCTGTAACGACCCGAAAATCGGACCGTTACCGGCGCTAGGATCCGGGTCGACTTAAAGCCGCCGGGACCCGTAGCAAGCCAAACATATAACCTGTAAACCTGTATAATCCCATACATGATCAACAATCATACATAAAAATTAAAACTTTTCTTTCATTCATCCAACTCAACCTGAACATACATGTACATAGCCTGATCATAATCCTGATCCCTCTGTGGGATCTCATCAATGCCCCAACGGGCGATACAACATGAGATGAGTTGGCTTTCATGAACATTATAAAACATTTCTATAGATCATGTATCCAAAGGGATAACAATGCTCACAGGGTCAAGCACATCTATAACCTCAATATACCTCATTACATAACATACTGAAATCTCTTACATTACATCATAGTACAATTATCATGTCCACAATCTAACTATTACATGAACATACTTCAAAACTCTGGCTAACCTCCTAGTCTACCCTGTACCTGCACATCTGGGGTTAGGGGAGAGGGGTGAGCTACAAAGCCCAGTGAGCAGAATAGTGAAATCATATATTAAAATTTTATGCTTTCATGAAATGCAACACATCACAACAAATCACATCTCGGATGGTATTGTCACCTATAGTCCTCTACATAGTCCAACTGTGCCGGGACGTAGAATGGGTACAACCGGTCTTTCTCTTAACATAACATATCATACAGTCCAACTGTGTCAGGGACGTAGAATGGGTACAACCTGGACTTCCTCTTACATCGTGCCAGGGACGTAGAATGGGTACAACCTGGACTTCCATACCATATCATGCCATAACATCATCATATCATATGAGGACTAAAGGATCATCCAATAACCAATCCACATCATCATCATAAATGCAATGCAACATATTCGTGAATACTAATGCAACAACCTACTATATCTCATGGCATTCATGATGCATGGATCATGCTCAAAATTCATATTTCATTTATTTGAAAACTTAAGGTTTATTCCACTCACCTCTGGCTAGCTCTGACAAACTCTGTAGCAGCTATCTCACTGCTGGGGTCCTCGGTTCCTCGGGTCCGAACCTACACAGGTGGACTCCAATGAAGGACCAAACATACATAAACATAACTCTAATATACTCCCCAAAAACCCCCTAAAACATCATGCAATCATCACATAAAAACATGCAAGAAATGGCTGAACAGGGCACTTTAATGGAACAATTGGTACTCACTCTCACCAGACTATTCCCTTAAAGTGGGAGGTCAAGGGTTCGAGCAGTGGGGGAGGCGACCTAATTCCCAGAGGAAGGAATTGGGCCAAATCCACTCGGGCTAGGGTGGGCCGTAATGGCTCCCCCGAGGGACAAATCCTGCTTGGAACCCGTGAGGGTGAAGGGATGTTAAGAGCTGCTCACAGTGGCTGGGCCCAGAGGAAGGTCACGGGCTGTGAGCGGTAACAGGGCCGGTCGTACGGGGCCGGGCTGTTACACTTGCATGATTCAAATAATATATGTCATGATGAAACAGTATAGTGAGGGTTGGTGATGGTGAGATTAAATGGAATAATGAAAGAGAATAAACAATGTGGAGAAAAAGAAATTAATCTCATTGTTGGTGATGGTGAACATGCTATGTTTTTCAAAGCTTCTCCCCCGCCTTGTTGCATGCCTAAGAGTACTTGTTGTTGCCGTGATTGAGGAAGGAGATAGATGATAGGGTCACAAAACTCCACTTTTTCTATATTAAATTTTATGATTTTGCTATGATTTAATATCAATAATTGATTTTTTTTTGTTTGAATTTTTATTTTGAATAGGTTCAAAATTGTTTCAGATAGCTGAGCAAAGTTCAAAATTGTTTCAAATAGCTGCAAATACAATTAGATGAAGATTAGAATAACAACCATAGTAGAAGTAGTAGATTTATTTTACTTTTTTTTTTTAATTTTGAATAATTATTGTTTAGAAAAAGCCTATATAAAGACTATTTTAGAAGTAGGAAAAGAATCTCCCCACAATCCTCTCTACTCACCTCTCCTTTTCTCCCCATTCTCTTCCTTTCGGTTCCTCTCCAACCGAACTCCTCTTTCCCCTTCTTCTTTTATTTTGTTTTATGAAATTTTGTTATAACTCTTAGTGGCTAAACTACTCTTTTTATAGTTGAAGGTTAATCAAGTTGAGATTTAATTTATGTTGCGAGATTTGTTCTTAATTTATGTTTATCTTAATTTCTGTTTTCAATCTTTTTCTATTTACGAATAACACCATCTCCATTATTGTCTTTTTAGGGATTGAAGGAGCCTATTAAATTTAATAAATAGACAATATATTATTAATACAAGTAGCAATTAGCATATCTGTCTATGTTAAGAAACTGATTGATTTGCTTTAAATAATTCGCTTATAATTATTGATCAAGTTTGGATTTTTTTCTTCCTAAAGCAATGAATTAATTAAATCTACACGCTTGATGGGATTATTAATGAATTAGGAATTAATTTAGCACTTCACAAATTGTTTAATCTTAAAGAAGAATTGGTGGGATTCGCTTATTTGAACACTATAACCAATTAATGGAAAATTAAATGAATCATCTTTTTAATCAATGATCAACTGAAAACCTCTTAACTTTGATGACTTTCAGCTGAACTTTTAATTTGATTATTTATTTTATCATCCAATCGCATTATTTTATGTTTCTGTAGTCCTTCTTAAAATCAACTTCTCCAATAGAAACTTTCTTCTCCTCTCATTCATTTTAAATAATTCTTCTTCTTCACTTAGCATTTAAATTAAACAAATTTCGACACTCATTTACCCTATCTACAAGAACCATTAAATTAGAAAAACGAAATTAGTTTCAATTGACGGATTCGACACTCTCAAATTTTGGCGCCGTTGCCGGAGACCTCTAACAATTTGTTTTTATTTTTATGATCAGGTTTGAAAGTAGTAGTGATTTTATATAATATACGCACAAAGTAAGCTATGAGTTGTCACCATATGACAAGGTCCACGTGGCAGGGATTTAACAAGTGGGAGATGCGGTCCTGCTACAGAAAGGAAGACCCGGACACTTTAACACCCAGACTATTATCAAGACTCGCCCTCCCTTAATAGGCCGAGTCTTAGCATAGGGTTACTATTACTAAATACTTTCTCGCTTTGCCTATAACCTTGGAATCATCGATCTATTAGTTGGTGATATCTATTGTTGAGCAGCCGGCTACGTCATCGTTGAATTTTCAGAAAATACTATATTTATCTCAATCTTCTTACAGTATAAAAATAAAATGATTCCAGAGGCAAAAGTACGTTTGTAATACCCGGCTAGATTCCGGCATCGGGATCCCTACCTTCCGGCGGAATCTCCGTTGGAATCTGGAATTTCTGAAGATGCCAGAGTCTTCTAGGGGGTTAAAATGTGTTTTCTAAAACGTTTTCAGATGATTTTATGGTTTTAAATGGAAAAAGGAATGGAGTTTTTAAAAGACTAGGCTAAGGAGGTTTTTGCCAGGTTCGGCCGTCGAAAGTGAAGTTCGGCCGCCGAACATGAGTTGGTTTTGGGAGCGCTTTTGGCCTCTGAAAGCTATATTTGAACAAACCAGGTTCGGTCGCCGAACATGGGGGTGTTTTGCATGCACGTTAGGCCGCCGAAGGAGGTTTAGCTGGCCACCTATAAAAGCCCCTCAGACCGAAAATGGGCGAGTTTTCTCCCCATTCTCGAGCCCAGGTGTGTTCATGTCCTCCTCTAGTCGTTTTCATGCTTTTTCTTCAAATCCTTCACATTTTATAAGCTACATGGTTGTTTTGAAGAGTTTTAAAGCTTGGATCAAGGTTAGAGAGCTTGGAGACTTCAAGGGCTTGGGTTCTCCATATCTCAAGCTTTGGGTCGCACCAACCCTCGATCTTCAAGGGGTAAGTGTAGATCTATGCTTTCCTCTATGTTTTAAAGAAGTTTTAAGCAAGTTTGAAGATGTTTTGATAGTTGAGTATGGGTAGATATGCATGATAGGGTTTATGTGGGTTTTATGCCCAATGTATGCTTATGTGATGTGTTTGAGCTAGTTTATGCATGTGGGAGAGTGTATGCATGTTTGGGAGAGAGCAAGTGAGATTGTGGGATGTTTTGGTGGTTTTGGCGGTTTTGGCCTATGTGGGTCATAAACTACCTATGTATGCTTTTGATGTTGTTTTTGGAGTTTAATCTAGTTGTTAAGCTCCTTTATGCATGACTAAAGGTTTATGCTTAGTTTTGAGAAGTTTAGGCATGTTTTAAGAGGTTGGAGGCTTGTTTTGAGAGGTTGGGAGGCTTGTATGCACAAGGGCTGAGTTCTGGAAGAACTCAGGTTCGGCCGCCGAAGGTGGTTTCGGCCGCCGAACCTGCCTATAGATGCATGGATTGGCCGCCAAACCTTGCCCCCGAAAGTTGTGTTTCGGAGCTGGAGCAGACTTTCGGCCGCCGAAGGTAATGTTCAGCCGCCGAAAGTGCCTGACTTTCATCTCTGGAGAGAAGGTTCGGCCGCCGAACGTGCCCCCAAACCTGCATGACTTTCGTCTCTGAAAAGGACCTTCGGCCGCCGAAAGTGCCGCCGAAAGTGCCCTGTCCAGCCCTCTCAGGGGTGTTTTCTATGATGTTTTTGGTGATGTTTTAGGGGTTTTTGGGGAGTTGTTTATGTATTGTTTAGAGTATGTTTGGCACCTCACTAGAGTCCACCTATGTAGGATCGGACCCGAGGAACCAAGGTGCTTAGCAGTGTCAGCTGCTTCAGAGTCGGTTCAGAGCTAGTCAAGGTGAGTAGAACATAACTCTTTTTAATATTAAAGAAAGTGAATGTTCAAAGCATTTTCACGCATCATGAATACCATGTTATATAATAGGTTATTGCATTAGAGATCACGAATATGATGCATTGCATATTTCGATGTACGATGATGTGGATGAATATTGGATGATCCATTAGCCCTCAGTATGATGTGATATGACATAATATGACATGATATGACATGTATGGCATGATAGAGCATGAAAAGACCAGGTGTGGCCGTATCGCCCCTGGCATAGAGCATGAAAAGACCAGATGTGGCCGTATCGCCCCTGGCATAGAGTATGAAAGACCAGGGTGGCCGTATCGCCCCTGGCATAGAGTTATGTGAAGTCCAGGCGTGGCCGTATCGCCCCTAGCATAGAGCATTATTGGAATTGTTATGAGATGAGATTTAGATGTAGAGGGCTAATGGTGACGAATTCATCCTTGATGTGTATTGTTTGTGATGTGATGCATGTCATGAAAGCATATGATATAATAAACTGTTTTTCTCTTTAGTTCTGCTCATTGGGCTTTTTAGCTCACTCCTCTCCCCTAACCCCAGGTTTGCAGGGTCAGAGTTAGTCAGGAGACCAGAAGGTTATGTCAATGGTTATGTTCATGTAATAGATTAGTAGTGGACATGATGTTTTGTAAAGGCATGTAATGAAATGTAAAATGTTGTTATGTAATGTAATAGTTAGAGTTGTGCTTTGCCCTAGAAGTGTGGTTAATCCCTTTGTACATGGTCCTTATGTATGTTTTATTATGAGACAGGAAAAGCCAAGCTTAATGTATGTTGCCTCACGAGAGTAGTTGATGAGAACTCTAGTGTTGGGGTCTGTGATTATGAGTTGTGCATGCACAGGTTAAGCTTGGTGTTTGAAAGAAAGAAAAAGTTTACAGTTTTATGTTTTAAAGTTTATACTTATGTTGATCATGTATGGGATTATACCAGATGTACAGGATGTATGTTAGGCTTGCTACGGGTCCCGGCGACCTTAAGTCGATCTGGATCCTAGCGCCGGTAGCGGTCCAATTTTCGGGTCGTTACAGAATGGTATCAGAGCCCTAGGTTCACATGATCGGACCTATAGTGTGTCGGGCTCATAGAGGTTATAGAAGGGCAAGCATAATAAGAGAGATCATGTCCACTAGGATAGGATGTGGAGTCCTATCTTGTATGATGATGTGAAATGCCATGATGATATGCATGTGCATTAATGTTATGCTATGTATGTAATGTATGTGAGGTAGGTTCGTGTGTTTCCTTATGAACCGTATGATGCTAATGTTTATGTGGTACGTTATGCTTTTAGAAGTCGAGATGAGAGGAACTCGTCGATTCGTAAGATTGACTAGAACTCCGCTAGAGAATGAGGGCATGGATGCCCATCCCCCTGCTCTGCAGAGAGCAAGATCTTGTAGAACAAGCAGAGAAGATACATCAAGGGACCCTAGAAGGTCTTTTGATGCAAGTCGGAGGAGATCAGTTTATGGTGGTATGTCAGCGGATGCGTTGGGAACAGAGGAGGATAACCAGGGAAGAGATAGTAGTTTGGGCATGAGTAAGTCAGAAGAGGATGTGGGAGAATCCCAAGGAGGCACTCAGGCCTCGGGTTTTGTTCCACCACAATATACACCCTATCCTCAGGGGCCAGGGTATCCGATGGGAAGCATGTCGGATTTCTCTAGCTATAACCCATACCCCACCTTTATGCCCTACCCTCCCTTTTACCCACCATACCCACAGTACCCCATATTTCCACCCTCACCCTTTTATCCAGGTCCAGCAAACCCTAACCCAGGGAATGCTGCACCTCCTCCTCTACCAGCAGAGCCATTTGTCCCTGATGCCCAAATACCCAAACCTAGCTCATCAGTTGGGGGTAAGGTAAAGATGACGGACTATCTGAAGTTGGATGCCCCCAAGTTTGAAACAGGTAATGACCCTTTTGAATACCTCAGAACGGTGAAGATGATAACTGATGAGTTGGGAGCAAGTGACAGTAGAGCCATTCAGATGGCAGGGTTCACATTGAAATGCAAGAAGGCAAGGGAATGGTTCAAAAACTATGCGGACCCAAGGTTGGAAAGCTTATCCTGGGAACAGTTTGCAAATGAGTTTGCTGGATGGGCTTTTCCAGGCAGTTCCAGAGAACTGAAGATGATTGAGTTTGAGCAGTTAAGGCAGACGGAAGAGATGAGTGTAGATGAGTTTACAGACAGGTTCCTGGAGCTGTTGCCGTTTGCAGGACAAGGTCTTGACACAGACCTGAAGAAGTCTAGGAGATATGTTATGAAGCTTCACTCCAGGTATTCCTCGTTGGTTCAATCAGCAAAAAGGGAGAGTTTCCATGCTATAGTGGATATGGCACGGGGAATGGAGGCTAGTGCCATCATCCAAGGGACAGTTAAGCAGTCTGTGGCACAGTCTTCGGGTCTCCAAATCCCGGGGATGAGTGATGCTAATCTCTCCTCTCTGGGCGAGGATGTCACGAAAAGTAAGAAAGGAGACAGAGGTCTCAGAAGGTCTGTAACGACCCGAAAATTGGACTGCTACCGGCGCTAGGATCCGGGTCGACTTAAGGCCGCCGGGACCCGTAGCAAGCCTAACATGAAACCTGTGAACCTGTTTAATCCCATACATGATCAACAATCATACATAAAAATTAAAACTTTCCTTTACATCATACACCATACTCAACCTGTGCATGCACTAAACATAACATAACTTAAACATTAATCCCTCAGTGGGATCTCATCATTGCCCCAATGGGCGATACATCATAAGTTGAGTTGGTAAAACATAAGCATCAATAGACATTAAAATCATGTATCAACAAGGGATTACAATACTCATAGGGTCAAGCACAACTATAACCTCAATATACCTCATTACATAACATACTATAATCTCTTACATTACATATCTATACATCATTATACAATCTGTCATGTCCACATTCTAACTATTACATAAACATGTACTTCAAACTTTGGCTAACCTCCTGGTCTACCCTGTACCTGCACATCTGGGGTTAGGGGAGAGGGGTGAGCTACAAAGCCCAGTGAGCAGAATAGTAAAACATTTAAAATATATGATAACATGAAATGCATCACATCACAGCTAATCACATCAAGGATGAATTTGTCACCAATAGTCCTCTACACATTCCAATAGTGCCAGGGGCGTAGAATGGGCCTCACTGGTCTTTCTCTTACATACATAACATAACATAACATTCCATAGTGCTAGGGGCGTAGAATGGGCTTCACTGGTCTTTCTCTTACATAGTGCCAGGGGCGTAGAATGGGCCTCACTGGTCTTTCGTACCGTATCATCATCATATCATAACCTAGGAGGACTAAAGGATCATTCAACATTCATCCGCATCATCAACATAATATGCAATGCAACATATTCGTGAATTCTAATGCAAGCACCCTATTATGGCATTCATGATGCGTGAATCATGCTAAAACTGATTTATTTATTTAAAAGCATAAGAGTTATTCCACTCACCTCTGGGTAGCTCTGACCAGACACTGGGGCAGCAGACTCACTGCTGGGGTCCTCGGTTCCTCGGGTCCGAACCTACACAGGTGGACTCAAATGAGGGACCAAACATACTAGAACATAACTCTAAAAACATCCCCCAAAAACCCCCTAAAACATCTCAAAACATCCATGCAAAACATGCAAAGAAAGGCTGGACAGGGCACTTTCGGCGGCAGGTTCGGCGGCCGAAAGTCCCAGACAGATCCGAAAGTCCTCTTTCGGGGGCAAGCTTCGGCAGCCGAATGCTGCCTCCACAAGGGGGGTTCAGCGGCCGAAAGTTCCTTCGGCTGCCGAACCTGGTTTTCTCCCAAATGGACAGAAACTCGGCTCAAACGAGCCTCTTGCCTCCCCAAGCCTCAAATCATGCATAAACTTGTTCTAAAACATGCATACATATCATACATTACACCTAGGGGTCCCAAACTAGCATATACCCCAACTACAACACTTCAACAACATACATTGTCCATAAATCACATAAAACCTAACATAGCTCAACTAACTTAAACATGCATTTCTACCCCATAAAACTTCATAAAACTTGTTTAAAACATACATTGAGCTTAAGATCGGCTCTTACCTCTTGAAGATCGAGAAAGAGACGACCAAAACTCGGAGATCCAAGCAAATGAGCTCCTGAGTTTCCAAAGCTCCAAACTTGTTTAAAATGCTCAAAACTTGCAATGTGAGGTTAAAACTCAAGAAAAATGGAGGAGATTTGAAGAAAGAACACAAGATCTGGGGAGAGGAAGGTCGGAAGCTAGCTGTGGCCGAAAATGGGAGAAAGTTCCCCCATTTCGGCTAAGTGCCCCTTTTATAGGTGGCTGGCCAGGCCACGTTCGGGGGCCGAATGTGCCTCCGTATGCATGCCATGTTCGGCGGCCGAACTTGAGTTTCGGCGGCCGAACTTGAGTTTCGGCGGCCGAACTTGAGTTTCGGCGGCCGAACCTGGACTTCCCTCACTCATGCTTTCGGGGGCCTAACGTGCCCCCAAAACGCATGCATGTTCGGCGGCCGAACTTGACTTTCGGCGGCCGAACCTGGGTTTTCCTCCAAGGACTTTTCATACAAAACTCATGTAAAAACATACTTAATATTATTAAAAACATGAAAACATATCATAAAAACATACTTTTACCCTTCTAGAGGTTTCCGACATCCGAGATTCCACCGGACGGTAGGAATTCCGATACCGGAGTCTAGCCGGGTATTACATTCTCCCCCCCTTAAGAACATGCTCAACTAGTACATGCCTAGCAAAACAACATAACATACATACATAACACATAGCACACAAGGATACTAACCTCTAAAAGAGATGGGGATATTGCTGGAGCATGGACTCCCGTGTCTCCCAGGTGCATTCTTCTATATTGTGGTGGTTCCAAAGGACTTTCACCATCGGGATTTCCTTGTTTCTTAGCTTTCTGATCTGAGTGTCAAGAATCCGTACTGGCTGTTCTACATAGGTGAGATCCTCTTGGATCTCTACATTAGGCTCGCTAAGAACCTTGCCCGGATCTGACACAAACTTTCTCAACATGGAAACATGGAAAACCGGATGGATTCTTTGCATTGAAGCAGGTAAATCCAGCTTGTACGATACATTCCCGACCTTTTGCAATATTTCGAAGGGTCCGATGTATCGTGGAGCTAGCTTACCTTTCTTCCCGAACCGAACCCCTCCTTTCATTGGAGACACCTTGAGAAATACCGGATCCCCCTCCTGAAACTCTACCTGTCTTCTGCGGATGTCTGCATAACTCTTCTGTCTGCTTGCAGCAGTCTTGATTCTTTCTCTGATTAAGGGTACCACCCTGCTGGTGATCTCTACTAGCTCAGGCCCTGCCAGGGCCTTCTCTCCTACTTCTTCCCAACAGACGGGTGATCTGCACTTCCTCCCATACAAAGCTTCATATGGAGCCATCCCGATGCTAGCATGATAGCTGTTATTGTAGGCGAACTCCACCAAGGGTAGATGTTGCCTCCAAGAACCGCCAAAATCTAGCACACACATTCTGAGCATATCCTCTATAGTCTGGATGGTCCTCTCTGACTGTCCATCAGTTTGGGGATGGAAGGCAGTACTGAAATCTAACCTGGTACCCATAGCACTCTGCAGACTCCGCCAAAACCTGGAGGTGAACTGGGGCCCTCTATCTGACACTATCGAAACCGGAACCCCATGCAGCCTGACGATCTCATTCACATATACCTGCGCCAACTTGTCCACAGAGTAGCCACTCCTGACAGGGATGAAGTGAGCAGATTTGGTGAGTCTGTCCACAATCACCCATATGGAGTCCAATCTGTTGGACGTCGCCGGTAACCCCACTACGAAGTCCATAGCTATATTCTCCCATTTCCACTCTAGAATAGGTAGCGGGTTAAGCATTCCAGCCGGCTTCTGATGTTCCAGCTTCACCCTCTGACATACTTCGCAGGCGGACACAAACTGTGCCACTTCTTTCTTCATCGCTGGCCACCAATACACCTTTTTCAAATCTTGATACATCTTGGTGGCCCCGGGGTGAATGCTGTATCTTGCATTATGAGCCTCTCTCATAATGTCTCCCTTTAGCCCTATGTCATCTGGTACACATAAACGATTCCCATAGCGGAGGATTCCCTTGCTGTCAAATCTGAACTCACTATCTTTGCCTGACTGAACAGTCCTGGCAATCTTTACTAACTCTGGGTCCTCATGCTGTTTCTGAGCTACCTGCTCCAGAAACACGGGTGCCACTCTCATTTGTGCAATCAAAGCACCGGTACTAGACAACTCCAACTGTAGGCCTTCATCAATGAGCTTGTAAAACTCCTTCACCACTGGTCTCCTCTCTGCCGTGATGTGGGATAGACTGCCTAGTGACTTCCGGCTTAGGGCGTCTGCCACGACATTCGCCTTACCCGGATGGTACTGAATCTTGCAATCATAGTCACTCAGCAACTCTACCCATCTTCTCTGTCTCAAGTTCAAATCTCTTTGACTCAAGATGTACTGCAGGCTTTTATGATCTGTAAAGATCTCACATTTTACCCCATAGAGGTAGTGCCTCCACATCTTGAGTGCAAAGATGACTGCTGCCATCTCAAGGTCATGTGTGGGGTAATTCAACTCATGCTTCTTCAGCTGCCTAGAAGCATAAGCAATCACCCTCTCATTCTGCATTAGCACACAACCCAGTCCCACACGGGACGCATCACAAAAGACTGTAAAGTCCTCATCACTAGATGGTAGAGCTAAAACTGGTGCTGAAGTCAACCTCTTCTTAAGCTCTTCGAAACTCTCTTCGCACTGGTCGGTCCACAGAAACTTCTGATTCTTCCTGGTTAGTCTGGTCAGAGGAGCTGCTATTTTCGAGAAGTCCTAAATGAACCTCCTGTAGTAACCTGCCAAACCCAAGAAACTCCTGATTTCTGTCACTGAAATGGTTCTAGGCCAGTTAGCCACAGTTTCTTTCTTCTTGGGGTCCACCTCTATCCCATTCTCTGACACTACATGCCCCAAGAACGAAATGCTCCTCAGCCAGAACTCACATTTAGAGAACTTGGCATACAAGCCATGTTCCCTCAAGGTCTGCAAGACCAATCGCAGATGATGGGCATGCTCCTCTGCATTCCTGGAATACACTAAGATATCGTCTATGAAGACAATAACGAAGCGATCTAGGTACTGGCTAAACACTCTGTTCATGAGATCCATGAATGCTGCAGGGGCGTTGGTTAACCCGAACGGCATTACAAGGAACTCAAAATGCCCATATCTGGTCCTGAAAGCCGTCTTTGGCACATCCTCATCTCTGATCCTCAACTGATGGTACCCAGATCTCAGATCTATTTTGGAGAAACAACCCGCTCCTGCTAGTTGGTCGAATAGATCGTCGATCCTTGGCAAAGGGTACTTGTTCTTGGTAGTGACTTTGTTCAACTGCCTGTAGTCGATACAAAGTCTAAGGGATCCATCCTTCTTTCTTACGAACAAAACTAGAGCACCCCAAGGTGAGGTACTCGGTCGGATGAAGCCCTTTTCTACCAACTCTTGCAACTGTTCCTTCAACTCTTTCAATTCTGCTGGCGCCATCCTGTAGGGAGGGATAGAGATCGGTCGGGTTCCAGGCATCAATTCTATCTCGAACTCTATCTCCCTAGCAGGTGGTAAACCTGGCAGCTCGTCTGGGAAGACGTCTAGAAACTCTCTAACCACTGGCACCGAGGCGGGCTCTCTAACCTGACTGTTAAGCTCTCTCACATGAGCCAAATACCCCTGACATCCCTTCCTAAGCAACCTACGAGCCTGAAGAGCTGATATCAGACCTCTAGGTGTACCCCTCTTGTCTCCTCTGAAGACAACCTCAGACCCATCCTGACCTCTGAACCTGACTACCTTGTCTCTGCAGTCCAAGGTAGCACCATGGGTAGATAACCAGTCCATCCCTAGAATGACGTCAAAATCTGTCAAGTCTAGAACCACAAGGTCGGCAGACATGCATCTTCCCTCAACAAACACAGGACTACACTGGCAGACTGACTCTGCCACTGATGGATCACACTTGGGTCCACTGACCCAGAGAGGACACTCTAACTCAGAGATCATCAACCCTAACCTCTGGACGGCTCTCGGTGTAACAAAAGAATGAGATGCACCAGGGTCCATCAAGGCGTACACATCTGAACAACCAATGACTAAATTACCTGCCACCACGGTGTTAGATGCATCTGCCTCCTGTTGAGTCATCGTGAAGATCCGTGCTGGAGCTGATGGACCTTCACCCCTGAAACCCGCTGAAGAAGAGGCTGCCCCTCTCCCTCTGCCTCTGCCACTGGCCTGCGTCATGGCTGGAGCTGCTGGTGGAGCTACACTGCCTGAAGCTGTCTGCTGGGACTGTGCCATCGGGGCTGCTCTTGGACAATCTCGAGACATATGCCTCTCCTGACCACATCTGTAACAGGCCGTCGTCCCAAACCGACATACTCCCCTGTGTGGCTTACCACACCTTGCACAAACTGCATTATCCGCACCAGAGCTTGAGCCACTCCCTAGTCCCAGACTGGACTTAACCTTGTTCCAAAACTTGTTCTTCTTCGACTTCTTGGTGGTACTGCTCCACCTCTTGTTGCCTGAAGCTGCTGCACTAAAAGAAGAAGAGCCTGGGGTCTTAGAACCAGAAGGCTGTGCCACTGACTGCTTAACTGTTCCCTGAACGATGGCACTGGCCTCCATTTTCCGGGCCATATCCACTATGGCATGGAAGCTCTCCCTATCTGCTGACTGGATCAAGGAGGAATATCTGGAGTGGAGTTTCATGATATACCTCCTTGACTTTTTCTGATCCGTGTCAAGGCTTTGCCCGGAAAAAGGCAACAGCTCCAGAAATCTGTCTGTGAACTCCTCTACACTCATCTCATCAGTTTGCCTCAACTGCTCAAACTCAGTCATTTTTAGCTCCCTCGAGCTATCGGGGAAAGCCCATCCCGCAAACTCGTTTGCGAACTCTTCCCAAGACATGCTATCCACTTTCGGGTTCACATAATTCTTAAACCATTCTCGTGCCTTCTTGCACTTAAGTGTGAACCCAGCCATCTGAATGGCTCTACTATCATCAGCCCCAATCTCATCTGTAATCACCTTGACCCTCTCCAGATACACAAACGGGTCATCCCCTTTTTCATATTGGGGAGCACCCAACTTCATATAGTCGGTCATCTTGACCTTGCTCCCACTGGCTGAACTAGGTCTAGGAGGTTGGGTAACTGGGGCTGCTGGTTTTGCTGGAGGAGGAGGTGTAGCATCCCCTGGGGTAGGGTTTGCTGGATTTGGATAGTAAGGTGGAGGTGGATACATTGGGTACTGTGAATATGGTGGGTAGTAGGGTGGGTATGGCATCTATGTGGGATAAGGGGTGAAGCTAGGGTAATCCGATGTACCTCCCATCGAATACCCGGGATTTTGTGAGAAGTGTGGGTAGTAGGGTGGCTGAACAAATCCCGAGGCCTGAGTGCCTCCTTGGGACTCTCCCATCCCTTCTTCTGACATACTAACTCCCAAACTGCCATCCCTCCTCTGCTCTACATCCATATCATCCCCCATATCCTCTGATGCTCCTCCCTGAACTGTTCCTCCGACTGATCTGCTTCTTCCCAGATCCAAAGACCTTCTAGGGTCCCTTACTGCTCTGTCCCTATTGGACCTGCTAGACATTGCCCTAGGCAATGTAGGAGGACGGGCACTCATGCCCTCATCCTCAGGTGGCACTCCAGTCAATCGTGCAGATCGACGAGTTCCTCTCATCCTGTTTTCTGGAAAACAGCACACATCACATAAACATTAGCATCATATGGTTCATGTGGGCACACATGAACCCTCATCACTACATCACATATCATAGCATATCATTAATGCATTCACATCATCATACAAGACAGGACTCCACATCCTATCCTAGTGGACATGATCTTTCCTATTGTGCTTGACCTTCTATAACCTCTATGAGCCCGACACTCTAGGTCCGACCATATGAACCTAGGGCTCTGATACCATTCTGTAACGACCCGAAAATCGGACCGCTACCGGCGCTAGGATCCGGGTCGACCTAAGGCCGCCGGGACCCGTAGCAAGCCTAACATGAAACCTGTGAACCTGTTTAATCCCATACATGATCAACAATCATACATAAAAATTAAAACTTTCCTTTACATCATACACCATACTCAACCTATGCATGCACTAAACATAACATAACTTAAACATTAATCCCTCAGTGGGATCTCATCATTGCCCCAATGGGCGATACATCATAAGTTGAGTTGGTAAAACATAAGCATCAATAGACATTAAAATCATGTATCAACAAGGGATTACAATACTCATAGGGTCAAGCACAACTATAACCTCAATATACCTCATTACATAACATACTATAATCTCTTACATTACATATCTATACATCATTATACAATCTGTCATGTCCACATTCTAACTATTACATAAACATGTACTTCAAACTTTGGCTAACCTCCTGGTCTACCCTGTACCTGCACATCTGGGGTTAGGGGAGAGGGGTGAGCTACAAAGCCCAGTGAGCAGAATAGTAAAACATTTAAAATATATGATAACATGAAATGCATCACATCACAACTAATCACATCAAGGATGAATTTGTCACCAATAGTCCTCTACACATTCCAATAGTGCCAGGGGCGTAGAATGGGCCTCACTGGTCTTTCTCTTACATACATAACATAACATAACATTCCATAGTGCCAGGGGCGTAGAATGGGCCTCACTGGTCTTTCTCTTACATAGTGCCAGGGGCGTAGAATGGGCCTCACTGGTCTTCCGTACCGTATCATCATCATATCATAACCTAGGAGGACTAAAGGATCATTCAACATTCATCCGCATCATCAACATAATATGCAATGCAACATATTCGTGAATTCTAATGCAAGCACCCTATTATGGCATTCATGATGCGTGAATCATGCTAAAACTGATTTATTTATTTAAAAGCATAAGAGTTATTCCACTCACCTCTGGGTAGCTCTGACCAGACACTGGGGCAGCAGACTCACTGCTGGGGTCCTCGGTTCCTCGGGTCCGAACCTACACAGGTGGACTCAAATGAGGGACCAAACATACTAGAACATAACTCTAAAAACATCCCCCCAAAACCCCCTAAAACATCTCAAAACATCCATGCAAAACATGCAAAGAAAGGCTGGACAGGGCACTTTCGGCGGCAGGTTCGGCGGCCGAAAGTCCTAGACAGATCCGAAAGTCCTCTTTCGGGGGCAAGCTTCGGCAGCCGAATGCTGCCTCCACAAGGGGGGTTCGGCGGCCGAAAGTTCCTTCGGCTGCCGAACCTGGTTTTCTCCCAAATGGACAGAAACTCGGCTCAAACGAGCCTCTTGCCTCCCCAAGCCTCAAATCATGCATAAACTTGTTCTAAAACATGCATACATATCATACATTACACCTAGGGGTCCCAAACTAGCATATACCCCAACTACAACACTTCAACAACATACATTGTCCATAAATCACATAAAACCTAACATAGCTCAACTAACTTAAACATGCATTTCTACCCCATAAAACTTCATAAAACTTGTTTAAAACATACATTGAGCTTAAGATCGGCTCTTACCTCTTGAAGATCGAGAAAGAGACGACCAAAACTCGGAGATCCAAGCAAATGAGCTCCTGAGTTTCCAAAGCTCCAAACTTGTTTAAAATGCTCAAAACTTGCAATGTGAGGTTAAAACTCAAGAAAAATGGAGGAGATTTGAAGAAAGAACACAAGATCTGGGGAGAGGAAGGTCGGAAGCTAGCTGTGGCCGAAAATGGGAGAAAGTTCCCCCATTTCGGCTAAGTGCCCCTTTTATAGGTGGCTGGCCAGGCCACGTTCGGGGGCCGAATGTGCCTCCGTATGCATGCCATGTTCGGCGGCCGAACTTGAGTTTCGGCGGCCGAACTTGAGTTTCGGCGGCCGAACCTGGACTTCCCTCACTCATGCTTTCGGGGGCCTAACGTGCCCCCAAAACGCATGCATGTTCGGCGGCCGAACTTGACTTTCGGCGGCCGAACCTGGGTTTTCCTCCAAGGACTTTTCATACAAAACTCATGTAAAAACATACTTAATATTATTAAAAACATGAAAACATATCATAAAAACATACTTTTACCCTTCTAGAGGTTTCCGACATCCGAGATTCCACCGGACGGTAGGAATTCCGATACCGGAGTCTAGCCGGGTATTACATTCTCCCCCCCTAAGAACATTCGTCCCCGAATGTTCCTCAACTAGTACATGCCTAGCAAAACAACATAACATACATACATAACACATAGCACACAAGGATACTAACCTCTAAAAGAGATGGGGATATTGCTGGAGCATGGACTCCCGTGTCTCCCAGGTGCATTCTTCTATATTGTGGTGGTTCCAAAGGACTTTCACCATCGGGATTTCCTTGTTTCTTAGCTTTCTGATCTGAGTGTCAAGAATCCGTACTGGCTGTTCTACATAGGTGAGATCCTCTTGGATCTCTACATTAGGCTCGCTAAGAACCTTGCCCGGATCTGACACAAACTTTCTCAACATGGAAACATGGAAAACCGGATGGATTCTTTGCATTGAAGCAGGTAAATCCAGCTTGTACGATACATTCCCGACCTTTTGCAATATTTCGAAGGGTCCGATGTATCGTGGAGCTAGCTTACCTTTCTTCCCGAACCGAACCCCTCCTTTCATTGGAGACACCTTGAGAAATACCGGATCCCCCTCCTGAAACTCTACCTGTCTTCTGCGGATGTCTGCATAACTCTTCTGTCTGCTTGCAGCAGTCTTGATTCTTTCTCTGATTAAGGGTACCACCCTGCTGGTGATCTCTACTAGCTCAGGCCCTGCCAGGGCCTTCTCTCCTACTTCTTCCCAACAGACGGGTGATCTGCACTTCCTCCCATACAAAGCTTCATATGGAGCCATCCCGATGCTAGCATGATAGCTGTTATTGTAGGCGAACTCCACCAAGGGTAGATGTTGCCTCCAAGAACCGCCAAAATCTAGCACACACATTCTGAGCATATCCTCTATAGTCTGGATGGTCCTCTCTGACTGTCCATCAGTTTAGGGTATCCCCTTTGGGTCAGTGGACCCAAGTGTGATCCATCAGTGGCAGAGTCAGTCTACCGGTATAGTTCAGAGTATGGGTGAGTAGATGCCTTCCAGCTGGCCTAATGGTCCTAGATTTGACTATTTGACGTCATTCTAGGGTTGGATTGGTTCTTCTACTAGTGGTGCTACCTGAGTCTGCAGAGACAAGGTAGTCAGGTTCGAAGGTTAGGATGGATCAGAGGTAGTCCTTAGAGGGGGACAAAGTAGGGATACCTATAGGTTCGATATCAGCCCTGCAGGCTCATAGGTTGGCCAGGAGAGGTTGTCAGGGGTTTCTAGCTCGTGCAGGAGAGTTTAGTAGTCATGTCAGGGAGCCCGCCTCAGTACCAATAGTGAGTTCTTAGATGTTTTCCCAGACGAGCTGCTAGGTGTACCATCTGTTAAGGAGATAGAATTTGAAATGGAAGTGATGATAGAGACCAGGCCCGTCTCTACCCCTCCCTACAGAATGGCACCTGCAGAATTAAAGTAGTAGGAAGAGCATGTTGCAAGAGTAGGTGGTTAAGGGTTTTCATCTGACTGAGCACTTCGCCTTGGGGTGTTCCAGAGTTGTTATGAGAATGAAGGATGGATCCCTAGGACTTTGTATCGACTGCAAGTCGTTGAACAAAGTCACTACCCAGAATGAGTGTTTGTTTCCTTGGATCGACGATCTAGCTGAAATCAGCTAGCAGGAGCTGGTTGCCCTTCCAAGATAGATCTGAAGTCCAGGTACCATCAGTTAAGATCAAGAAAGAAGATGTACAAAGAACAGTGTTTAGAACCAGATATGGGCACTATGAGTTTCTAGGAATGTCGTTCGGGTTAATGAACGCCCCTACAGCATTCACGGACCTCATAAGCAGAGTTTTAGTCGATTTCTGGATCACTCCGTTATTGTCTTCATTGACGGTACCTTGGTGAGTCCCAGAAATGCAGAAGAGAATGCCCATTATCTGAAATCAGGATTGCAGATCCTGAGAGAACATGGCTTGGATGCCCAGTTCTCCCAATGTGAGTTCCGGTCAAGGAGCATGTCTTTCTTGGGTCATGGTATGTCGAAAAAAAAAAAAGAAAAAGAAAAAGTGAGGTAGACCCGAGAAAGTTGAAGTTGTAGCTGACTAGCCCAGGCCCATTGTAGTGATATAGATCAAGAGCCCTTCGGGTTGGGCAGGGTACCTACTGGAGGTTCATATAGAACTTCTTTAGAGTTGCCGCTCCTATGGCCAGATGGATCAAGAAGAATCAGAGGGTTGTATGGTCTACTCAGTGTGAAGAGGGCTTTGAAGAGCCGAAGCAAATGTTGATGTCAGCACCAGTGGTGGCTCTGTCCGCCAATAATGAAGATGTCACAGTGTCCTGTGATGTGTCCCGTGTGGGACTAGATTGTGTGTTATTGTAAAGTGATAGGATGATTGCTTATGCTTCTTGGTAGCTGAAGAAACATGAGTTGAATCATCCTACACACGATCTAGAGATGGAGATGGTAATCTTTGCACTCAAGATGTGGAGGCGGTACCTGCATAAGGTATGAGGACAGGTCCTTACAGATCGAAAGAGCTTGCAATACATCTTGAGTCAAGGGAGGAAAATCAGAGGCAGAGAAAAGGAGTAAGAGCTGCTTAGTCAGAAAAAGAGGAATCAAAACTGCTGAGAGTCAGCAGGAGAGTTATGAAGTTGTCCGCTAGATGTTTGTAAAGTTTCAGAGAGAGAAGAGTTTATTAGAGTGGAGCAGTGGAAGCACGTTGAGGTTTTCGAGAAAGTTGAGGTTTGCTGGGGGTGTCTCCTAAAGAGGGGGGTGATTCGTTATGGGCAGAAGGGTAAATTAGCTCTTAGATACATCGGACCCTTCGAGATCCTGTAAAAGGATCGGGAATGTATCCTACGAGTTAGATTTACCTACTCCAATGGAGGAAATCCATTCGGTTTCCATGTTCCCAGGTTATGAGAATTCGTGTCAGATCCGAGTGAGGTTCTTAAGAACCAGAGGTGGAGATCGCAGGGAATCCCACCTATGTTGAGCAGTTAGTGCGGATCATAGACACATAAGTCAGGAAGTTGAGGAACACGGAATCCCGATGGTGAAAGCCTTGGAATCACCATTTAATGGAAAAAGTGTGCATAGGAGACCCGGGAGTTCGTACTCCAGCTAGTATCCGTGTCTCTCTTTGGAGAGAGATTTTAGGTTTTGCTTGCTTGTTGCTTGCTTGTTTAGGTATGCTTGATGCTATGTTTCGAGAAGGCATGTTTGTTTGAACATTCGAGGATGAATGTTCTTAAAGGGGGGAAGAATGTAATACCCGGCTAGATTCCGGCATCGGGATCCCTACCTTCCGGCGGAATCTCCGTTGGAATCTGGAATTTCTGAAGATGCCAGAGTCTTCTAGGGGGTTAAAATGTGTTTTCTAAAACGTTTTCAGATGATTTTATGGTTTTAAATGGAAAAAGGAATGGAGTTTTTAAAAAATTAGGCTAAGGAGTTTTTGCCAGGTTCGGCCGCCGAAAGTGAAGTTCGGCCGCCGAACATGAGTTGGTTTTGGGAGCGCTTTTGGCCTCCGAAAGCTATATTTGAACAAACCAGGTTCGGCCGCCGAACCTCAAGTTCGGCCGCCGAACATGGGGGTGTTTTGCATGCACGTTAGGCCGCCGAAGGAGGTTTAGCTGGCCACCTATAAAAGCCCCTCAGACCAAAAATGGGCGAGTTTTCTCCCCATTCTCGAGCCCAGGTGTGTTCATGTCCTCCTCTAGTCATTTTCATGCTTTTTCTTCAAATCCTTCACGTTTTATAAGCTACATGGTTGTTTTGAAGAGTTTTAAAGCTTGGATCAAGGTTAGAGAGCTTGGAGACTTCAAGGACTTGGGTTCTCCATATCTCAAGCTTTGGGTCACACCAACCCTCGATCTTCAAGGGGTAAGTGTAGATCTATGCTTTCCTCTATGTTTTAAAGAAGTTTTAAGCAAGTTTGAAGATGTTTTGATAGTTGAGTATGGGTAGATATGCATGATAGGGTTTATGTGGGTTTTATGCCCAATGTATGCTTATGTGATGTGTTTGAGCTAGTTTATGCATGTGGGAGAGTGTATGCATGTTTGGGAGAGAGCAAGTGAGATTGTGGGATGTTTTGGTGGTTTTGGCCTATGTGGGTCATAAACTACCTATGTATGCTTTTGATGTTGTCTTTGGAGTTTAATCTAGTTGTTAAGCTCCTTTATGCATGACTAAAGGTTTATGCTTAGTTTTGAGAAGTTTAGGCATGTTTTAAGAGGTTGGAGGCTTGTTTTGAGAGGTTGGGAGGCTTGTATGCACAAGGGCTGAGTTCTGGAAGAACTCAGGTTCGGCCGCCGAACCTGCCTATAGATGCATGGATTGGCCGCCAAACCTTGCCCCCGAAAGTTGTGTTTCGGAGCTGGAGCAGACTTTCGGCCGTCGAAGGTAATGTTCGGCCGCCGAAGGTAATGTTCGGCCGCCGAACGTGCCCCCAAACCTGCATGACTTTCGTCTCTGGAAGGGACCTTCGGCCGCCGAAAGTGCCGCCGAAAGTGCCCTATCCAGCCCTCTCAGGGGTGTTTTCTATGATGTTTTTGTTGATGTTTTAGGGGTTTTTGGGGAGTTGTTTATGTATTTTTTAGAGTATGTTTGGCACCTCACTGGAGTCCACCTATGTAGGATCGGACCCGAGGAACCAAGGTGCTTAGCAGTGTCAGCTGCTTCAGAGGCAGTTCAGAGCTAGTCAAGGTGAGTAGAACATAACTCTTTTTAATATTAAAGAAAGTGAATGTTCAAAGCATTTTCACGCATCATGAATATCATGTTCTATAATAGGTTGTTGTATTAGAGATCACGAATATGATGCATTGCATATTTCGATGTACGATGATGTGGATGAATATTGGATGATCCATTAGCCCTCAGTATGATGTGATATGACATAATATGACACGATATGACATGTATGGCATGATAGAGCATGAAAAGATCAGGTGTGGCCGTATCGCCCCTGGCATAGAGCATGAAAAGACTAGGTGTGGCCGTATCGCCCCTGGCATAGAGTATGAAAGACCAGGGCGGCCGTATCGCCCCTGGCATAGAGCATTATTGGAATTGTTATGAGATGAGATTTAGATGTAGAGGGCTAATGGTGACGAATTCATCCTTGATGTGTATTGTTTGTGATGTGATGCATGTCATGAAAGCATATGATATAATAAACTGTTTTTCTCTTTAGTTCTGCTCACTGGGCTTTTTAGCTCACTCCTCTCCCCTAACCCCAGGTTTGCAGGGTCAGAGTTAGTCAGGAGACCAGAAGGTTATGTCAATGGTTATGTTCATGTAATAGATTAGTAGTGGACATGATGTTTTGTAAAGGCATGTAATGAAATGTAAAATGTTGTTATGTAATGTAATAGTTAGAGTTGTGCTTTGCCCTAGAAGTGTGGTTAATCCCTTTGTACATGGTCCTTATGTATGTTTTATTATGAGACAGGAAAAGCCAAGCTTGATGTATGTTGCCTCACGAGAGTAGTTGATGAGAACTCTAGTGTTGGGGTCTGTGATTATGAGTTGTGCATGCACAGGTTAAGCTTGGTGTTTGAAAGAAAGAAAAAGTTTACAGTTTTATGTTTTAAAGTTTATACTTATGTTGATCATGTATGGGATTATACCAGATGTACAGGATGTATGTTAGGCTTGCTACGGGTCCCGGCGACCTTAAGTCGATCTGGATCCTAGCGCCGGTAGCGGTCCGATTTTCGGGTCGTTACAACGTTATTCTCTAACACTATAGTTCTAAACAATTTGTTGCATTCTCTCTACGCGTCACAATACTGACTTGAGGGTCGGAGTAGCTGCTGTGGGTACCTACCATTTCACATTTTCTCTCTTCTAGGTTCTAACCAATCACAACATAGTTCCAGTCCGGCCACGTCATCAATCTAATCTCAACAATATCATTTGGTTCCGTTGCTGAAAAATTAAATGAATCCCTTTCATTCATTTGGATTGCGATCGATTTTCTATTCCTTTTCTCTCACTCTCAAAATGGTTGGTAGCCCTACAGCCGTTGCTAATGTTACTATCAACGAGGGAGTTATCATTTTCTCTATCCAAGACAACCGGGAAAACACACCCGCAATGGTCAACAAAGCAAACCTTTATAATTTGAACAACGAGTAGATACTCCAGTATATCCAAAGGTTGCATACAACTCTTGGATAGTATAAAGTCTGGGAAGAGGCATCTAAGATGGACCCTGAAAGAAGAGAGAAAGCTTCTGTAGACACCCCAAGAGCCTAGACAGAAGCAACCAAAGTGCGGCACAAAGGTAAGTCCTAATCTGAAGATGAATCGAATGGGGCTCTGAAAAGAGTGGATTGGAAGCTAGTATTGGCTGTACAAAGATATCAAAAAGAAAAGCAGTTCCACGTCAATGTCCTCGGCAGCAAAAACCTCAACTTCCAACGGTTTTCAGTGAAAGCCCCGGGACATAGTCTCAACACCGATGGAATTCACATTGGACGGTCGGAGGGGATCAACATAATTAATTCAAACATTGTCACCGGTGATGATTGCATCTCCATTGGCCAAGGGAGCAGGCAAGTACGAATCACAAACGTAAGGTGTGGACACGGGCATGGCATTAGTGTTGAAAGCTTAGGAAAGTACGAGAAGGAAGAACCTGTGTCCGGAATTTATGTAAAGAATTGCACAATATACGACACTGACAATGGCGTGAGAATTAAGACTTGGCCTGCATTGTATGGTGGCATTGCGTCGAATATCCATTTTGAGGACATCGTCATACAGAACGTCAGCAATCCCATCATTATAGATCAAATGTACTGCCCATGGAACCTATGCAATAGGAAGGTAACTTTTTAATTTTCATTTTTTTTCAACCAAAAAGGGGAATCTTTTTTATTATTATTATTTATTTATGGAGATCATATAGTTGTGTGATGTTGGCTAGAATAATACATTTATACTAAAATATTGTACCTTTTTTCAGAAGCCATCAAAAGTTCAAATCAGCAACGTCAGCTTCAAGAATATTCGAGGATCGTCAAGAACGCCCACGGCCGTTCAAATTAAGTGCAGCAGCAGCGTACCATGCAAGGACATTGTGCTTTCTAACGTTAACCTCAAGTACACCGAATCTAAAGGATCTGCAAAATCTATTTGTACAAATGTTAAGTCTAGGATTATAGGAAAGTTGATTCCAGCAGGATGCTAATGCACTCATTTGTTGATTAGTTATATAAATGGAGAAAATTTCTCGGTTGCACATTGCAATTCATTCTTCAACTTTTCAAATTTAAATGAACTAAATCAAATATGATTAAAACCAATAACTAAAATACTTCAAATTTAACTGATATTAACAATACGTAAATAATTTTTTAAGATCTCAATCGTAAAAATTACAAAATGAAATAAAAAAAGACAAATTATTAAATGAACTTATTAATTTAATTGTCAAAATTCAAATTAAAATGCTATAATTCAATTGTATCAAAATTTTACTTTATCGAAGTTAAGAATGATTCATTTCATAATTAAAAAACTATAAATCGAAATTAAGAAATCAAAACAAAATTTATTTCCCTGTAATCCCAGCCCTACCATCATAATTAAAATATTGCAATTCAAAATTTTTTTCCTTTTTTAATTAGCACAATATAATTTGAAGAAAATATATATATCAGTCTGCTCCAAAATTTTGTCTTCGCTTTTTTGGCGTAATTTATTTCCTAATGTAACTGTTTTAAGGAATCGAGGAAAAAAAATAATATAGGGCTGTAAGGAGACGAAATGTGCTACAAAGCTCATTGTGAATTTCTTTTTTTTTTCTTTTTGCTGCGTTCCATTTAAAAGCAAATGATTACAACCGAAGCTGAATATATTGTCGACGCTGAAATAAAGTACGCATAAAATATTATGGTACGCCTTCACTTAAGAAAAGAGAGAAAAGATGCGGTAAGTTTTTTTTTTCTTTCCTCTTTTCTTCTTTCTTTTTTTTTCTTGTACTTGTCAGAAAACAGTGCGTATGCACGCGCGAGAAAAGGAATTGCAGGTGCGGCAACACCGATCCTTTCGCATCCAACACGGCTAGAATTGCGGAAGTACGAAAAAGGTTGTTGCACAAGTTATATAGGGTTCCAGTATAAAACAATATGTTTGGAGAGAAGTGCGCAAGTTGTAGTTGTTAGTTGCAGGCTAGCGCACGCAGCCTTTTTTCGCCTAAAACAATTAAAGAAACAAAAAGAAGGAAAAACAGAAAACGGAATGCATGAAAATGCTACAGCCTGTAATAAACCTTGAGTAAATTAAACGAGCCACTTGACATATAAAAGGCCTTTCGGAGGAGGGGAAATTCACAAACATTTACGAAACAATATAAGCTATAGATATCGAAAGAGAGAAAGCGCCTTTGAAAGAGAGACATGGGTTCCAAGGCACATGTATGCACAATATACCTGTTGTTACTGTTTGCTTTTACCAGCGAAACTCGGCCCAATACCTTTGATGTCACAAAATATGGTGCCAAGGCAGGATCAGATATCACTAAGATATGGAAGTAAATTTGATTCTCGATATCGCAACGGTATTTTCTAGATTGTTGCGGCCATGTTTTTCATTCCCGTTTTCGTTTTTAGGCTTTTTTGAGTGCGTGGAAAGAGGGATGTACAACAGCGGGTTCCGGCAAAGTCGTGGTAACAAAAGGGAAGTACTTTTTAGGCATGGTGGATTTGATAGGCCCTTGCAAGCGTGCCATGCATCTTCAAGTGGAAGGAACGTTGGTGGCGCCAGCAAAAGCTAGCCAACATCGTAAGAATAGATGTGTTACATTGAGATACTTGGACCGATTAACGGTATCCGGTGGCGGGGCCTTCGATGGACAAGGAGAAATTGCTTGGGAGCGAGCGCACTGTGGCGACAGATGCAAGACACCACTTCCAATTGTAAGCAAAATCGAATGCTACTTTACAAAACAACAGCCATTCATAGACCCGTTCATGGCCGCAATACTAATAATGTTTTCTTTGCGTAATTGCTGTATCAAAACTGTACCAGAACCTAAGGTTTGACTTCATCACCAACAGCATAGTTGAGGACGTCACT